>NC_136766.1:4240388-4840388 GCF_947034865.1 Barbatula barbatula
TTCTTAATCTTACACAATGGTCCTTTAAAACAGTTACAAAGATTTTTTTTGTTAATATAGCTGCAGTGTTTCTTTTTACAACAGTGTTCCCTCTAAATAATAAACAGGTGTATCCTATATTATGAGAATTTTAAATAGCCTAATATTAGCAAGGCACTGTTTTAAGCGCCGGTTTTGCATCTAAACTACTCGTGAAATACGTTTTATAAAGTGTATGGTTAAAAACTGCTCAAAACCATGCCTGACCCTTGTTCAATCACTTTTCCATATCATGAATGGTTCGCTACGCTCTGTACGAGTGTAATGGACAGACCCAAAGTAAAGCATCCAAGCATTGCGTCTCCCATCTTTCATCTTTCAGTGGTTGAACACCTCGGGGAATATCATCAGAATGGCGCGTCGCGAGACATGTTTTCTCTCTTTTAAAACGCTGCGATCAATTTGCATTCCCTTAAAAGAAGAACCGTCCTAAAAGGACTCCATACATCTGCATTGTCAGAGGATTTGAATGCACAACAAAAGACAATGCCACGAAAATAAATCGTTTAACCGATCTTAATTTACAGTGACTAAATTATGGATTCCTAAGAGGACTCATCTGCGGCCCTCGTGTGATTCATTCAGTGGAAAAAGCCTTGATCTGGACATTCATGGCTATGCACTCTCATGTTTTGGCCGTCTCAGAGATGCTAACCAGCTCCAGGAGTGGAGCTGATCCATGAAACACATTCCATTAATTGTTTTTCCATCAAAGTTTTCCTTAAAACCTCCGTGCTTTGACGTCTCTTCTGCTTTTTAATGCGGTGTATTTTTTCTCAGATTTCATCAGTGCAAACACTTGGCATGGTTAAAGTCTCGCTATCATGAGGGTCTTTACAGTCAATAATTTGTTGAATGTAATTCCGCCCCCAAAAAATGTAAAATCGAAGCCAAATGGAACACGAGTACAAAGCTTTGATCAGCGATCAGATTTATGCCATACAGTTGAGATTCATTGAAGACTAGAGATCCCTTATGAGTCTTAAATGCTAAAATCACTCATCGTGTAAGATAGTTTTGTTCATCTAGTTCATCTTAAAACAATTTAGCAATTTTCAAGAGACCCGCGTTACAATGTAATTAGAATTGCAGAAAAGGTTTGGGGATGTAAAAAGCACATTATAAAAATACATTTGTGAACAGAGAAAACAATTGTGTTTCTTTTGAGGATTATATGCAGATTGTTGTCTCCATCTCACACTAATATTCAAAGATCAGCCATTTATTTTAAATTCTTCCATCATTTACTCACCCTCATGTCATTCCAAACCCGTATGACTTTCTTTCCTCTGCTGAACACAAAAAGATGATATTGTGAAGAACGCTGGTAAACAAACAACATCGACTTCCATTGAAAACCCTGAGACATTTCGCAAAATATCTTTTTTTGTGTTTCACAGAAGAAAGAGTTACAGGTTTTAAACAACACGAGGGTGAATAAATGAAAGCATCTGACAAATTCACAATATAAGTAAATGAATGAAAACTTATCAAGTCCTGCGTCTGCATTCTATGCATGAGGAGGAGACTTTCTCAACATGGGATTGTGATTTACTTCTATAAAGACCATCATATGGTCCAAATTATTGCGGTCAGATTTTTGGGAAGTGACAGAGGCGCTGTGAATTTCTGAGACTCGTGCCTAAACTTTTGTTCAGTTTCGAACGCCCTATTTAACACACAATGAAACGGGGTGAGATACAACGGCTTACTCTTTTAACCCTTTATCTGCCACCTGCCTTGCGTTACCGAACAAACATCCACACCGGATGAACTGTGATGACTGAGTGCTATTACAATTTCTAAGCTTTGTTATGACTGGATGCCAGGCAGTGACACACCAGACCGTACTGTAAGAACTTAAGTAATGTTCTTTGCATGCATCGTGGTTGCCAGCAGGTGTGGTGATGGACATCAACTGAAATAGCAAGAGTCCCCAACCAGACGGCGTCTGCCTGTCTATTCATCTCATCCCGCTTTGTTTTTCTAACAGTGGTCGGCATTTCTATTTTCGACAAGAATCTGTTAATTGGCTGTCTAGAAGGTTTTCTGTTCCTGCATCCGCTTGTCTCTCAGCGTACTTCAGGGTGATAGGAGTCGGCGCATTTAATTCACGCTTTAAGTTACGGATGGACTCGGATTTGGAGTACCGCGTGTCCAGGCTGGCGAGCATCTAGAAAACGATCTATCCTTGGTCTGAGGTTCAGAAACGCTCTCTGTGGATGAGAGGGAATCTAAACCATCTGCTCAGGGTGACAGGTTGGAACAGCTGAAACCTAGGGATAGGCAACCGGGTGTGTTTAGAGCGATGTGCACCCAATGGCAAAATCAAGCGTATTATGCAGTCCTTTTACGATAATCTTAAAATCTTTTAGCCCAATTGTAACTAACCACAACCCTCAGATCATCACATGATCTTCTACCTTCATCAAGCTGTGGGGGCTTATACAGCCGGGGGGAGAATATTTGGATGGGAGATGCTTGCAACGAGAGAGAGGTTTCTTGTGGTTAGACCTTCATGTGTGCCACTGAGATGCATGGAGGATTGCTAATGGAGAAACGTATAAACACACTGCATGAATTAAAATGATGAGGCACAACTGTGAACGAGAACACAAAAGAAGATATTTTGAAGAACGTTGGTGCACAAACAACACCAACCCCCATCGACTTCCATTGTATGAACACAAAAGCACTGAGACATTTCTTAAACTTTGCCCAGAACTCGTGCTAATGTGGACTGACGCTGGCTCGCTTATTCGCTGTCATAAATCCTAAACCACCCTGATTGTTTCCTCTGTGTTAAAACACAATACAACCAAACACAAAAATTTCACATTGTTTTACAAGCCAGAGCAGCTGCACATGTAAAACACATCGCCCGCCTTTCAGCACTCGTTCGCTTTTTGCCAAATATTCCTGCTAATTTCCATCTAGCTGGCACAATAAAATGGCATTTTGTGTTGCTGATTAGTTCACGGTACAATTAACAATAGCGCAGGAGAAGATTGCAATCTGTTTGCTCTTTATGGAAATGTAACCTTGATTTTGCAAGGAGTTGTTTCATGACTTTTAATTTTTGAACCTGTTTCAGGTAGACATGAAGATTTCAAACATGAGATGATAGGACGCTTCAAAAGGCCATCGAATCTGAGATTGACAATGACACGCTTGTTAATCCTTTGAGCGCTGTCTCTTAACGCTTCGCATCACTTTGACTTACTGCAGACTGCACTTAAATCACATGAAATTTCATATCCATTTATATTTCTAGAGAAGTGTTTCCCAATACTGTTCCTGGAGTAATTCAGGACGACTGAGATACAGTGACCTAGAGGTACATATATGAAAAAATGAAGAAAATAAAACTAACAAATTACATTTTTGGGCTTTCTTTATTTGACTATACTCCTGCAAACTCGGAAGAGGTCAAAAGGTGACAAATGTAAATCCCTGTTGGGTGTCTTCCCATAATACTTTTTTTTGTAATTTAATTTAGGCATTCTGGTGCACTCTGACAAGAAAGGAGACTGAAGTTGCTTAGACTAAAAAATATTTGCTAACTATCGTTGAACTAAAAAGTAATCAAAAGCTTTTGGCCAGCACAAGTTTTTCAAGTCAACCACGTGACGATTGACCAAAGTAAAGCTCATTCGCAAATATTTAACATTCAATTCTTATTTCGTACGAATCGAATCGATCAGTCTGTGCAATAATGATTTAATATTAGCGGTAATCTACAACTTCTGCTTCTAATGCTTTGGACGAATATCAATCGGACCCAAGTGCCTTACTCGCTTAGAAGGGCACAGCTCTTGAAGTGGGAATTCTGAAGGGAGATCTCATAACATAGCCGTTTGGTTCACACTTAGCAAACCGAGTAGAAAAACAACACCATTTTCTCTTAATCCCAGATGACACTTGGCATTGCGTACCCTTAAGCAGTGCCTTTCAAGGGCGCAAACATGACGTCTGGAACGCGCTCTTCCTGATGCATCCGCGGATTGATGTTGCCTGTATGTGTTTTTGAATTTTCAAAATACGGAACCTGAAGACTTACATTTTATAAATCACCAAAGACCCCCTCTCACTCCTTGAAAAAGTTTATTTGGATTGACAAGATTCACAAGAATGGCTTATTTTGATTCAAAACAGCGAATTTCGCCGAAAAGCGTCTAGTTTGCAGGTATATAAATTATTCATCTGCTATTGTCTTTGCACACTTGGAAGAAATCCTAAGACGTTGGTTTAGAGGAATGAATGGTTGAGATTCACAAATGTGACAGTCAGAGAAAACCGCAGCGACCAGATGTTGGATGATGTTCACTGTGGAGAAATGACCCCTTGTCCTGTCATTGACCTGATGAATAACCTAATAGATGATCTCAAACCTTCTGCAACATATTCTGCTTTAAAGGCAAAGTACTTACAATCACACAGTTTTTGCAACAGCACAGTTGAACTAAAAGTGAGCGCTCTAAATTTACTATTCCCTGAGGTGAAGAGAGGGATGTGGTTTATTTTTTCTCTCAAACATCGACGGCATCTGCATGTGTGGCCTTCTATGCTCGGTGCTTTTAAAGCAATAAGCGAAAAACTTCAGCCTTTTTCAATATGTAAAGCAGGCAGTTGCAGTTTGTTTTGTTTTTAAGTGCCATAGACGAGTGTGTAACAGAGGAAACCACAAGAAAAGCTAAGAAAAAAAAATTCTTGAAAAATCTTAGTGCAAAGAGTTGCTCCTCGTGACAACATTCTAAGAAAATTCGTAGAAATGTGTGTGGTTCCCCTTAAAATTACAGAAAAGATCCAAAAAGTCATTCATAAAGCATCTTAACCATCTTAAAAAGAGCTCTTAAGGTCCACATTTTTAGGAGTTGTGAGGAGGACTTTTCAGAGACTTCAGAGTTTCTTTAGCAGCAGAGAAAAAGATCAAATCACGAAAAGTAAGAAGAAATGTGTTGCAATGCATGACAGTTTCCATATTACTTTTTAAGGTTTGTCAGATTTGTCATTTTTTATGTTTTTTGTGTGTGTTCAACTTTAGTATATCTTGGTTTTGGTTTTCTGGTATACGTGTCGCTGCATTGATGCAATGCAAATTGTAAAAGCGCTATAAAATAATAAATTGAATGAGAATGAGGTAATAAGACACAACACATTTCATCGTGCAGGGTTCATGTTTGTGACACACTAGCATCTCCAAGACAGCGCAGAAATGCAACAGCGCCAGAAAAAAAGAACTCACATGAACATACCTAGCGACTGGAGAAATGCAGCTATGCAGCAGAAATGAGTTGGTTCTGTCACAACCATCTATACATTATAAATTAAAAATGCTGACGTAATTTAATGCTGTTGTGTAAAACCAAACAATATAGCACGAAACCAATACAATACAAGACAAAGGCGTTTGCTGGCACAAATTAAAAAACGTTGATAGTTTACCAACCTGAATTATTAAATTAATATGCATACGTATCTACTTGAGTCTCATCCGAGACAACAGCTGAGACTGATTTAGCTATTGACATATTTACCTATTTAAATTATTCTATTCTATTTATATTTAAATTATTCTATTCTATTTATATATTTATCTATTCGAAAAGGTCATCCAATTGAAAGTTTATTCAGTTTAGATGACCCTTTATATGATATTCATTTGAAATAAAGCTTGGAGTCTGTAAATGTTCCCCGCTGGGTTTTGTCCTTTTAAAGCCCTGGAAAATATGAGCTCTAGGAGGGTGAACTGCCTCGTATTATAGTGTGATTGATTCTCGTTGGAGCGTGTTCTTGGGCTGACTGGCATAGATGAAAGTATCCTAGATGACCTTTGTCTCATAAATGTATAGTCTGCTATGCCAGCAACTATAGCAAATTATTGCGGTAGTCTGTATTAAGGGAGCTGCCGGATGGCAAAGCGCCATCAGAATGCCAACTTTACTCACTGATGTCATCAGTCACTGCTGAAGTGTGGCTTATCTAAAGTCCCTTAGACAAGACCTTGCTGTGTCTTTTTATCTCTTCTGCTTCACTTGATACTGTAATGCTTGTTTAAAACAAAATGAGACCGGGCTGCTTCAAACCGTCAGAACTCAGGTGTTTGTTAATATACCATTTGCATCATTGTTCTGATTTCATTTAGCTTCATAATAAACTTCAGTCTCTGATATATTGTAGCGTGAGTCGTGCGTGATGCTGCTATAGACACCCTGGCAAGGAATTCACTAGAAACAAAGCAATGTTTTTTGGCATGTGGTGTTTGCGTCAGGTTTAACCATGCAATTATGCAAAATAAGGGATGGTACAAGCAAAGCCAAATCTGTGATGTGTGCAATTCACATGCCTCGACTGACATCCCTCAAATACTAGAGTTTGGCTACAAGGATCTGGCATCATTTGTTGGTCATGTAAGGGCATCATTCCACTATTATACAGACACTTGAATCAGCATATTGAAATGCAATGCCCACTTTACAACAATTTACCATAATTTGGTGAGATACTGCAGCCATGATCGCGAAAAAATGTATTGTCATTTATAATGTATAAATGTAATGTCATTTTAATTAAATCTGTTTAGCGGCTAATAAAGCAGGTGAAAATATAGCAGTGCTAAAATCCCCAAATCAAATAGTGGTATACAAAAGATAAAATCGACATACTATATCTGTATTGTTTCTATACATCAATCTTTACAAGTATATATGTAACCATATGTGTATAATCCACATACGTGTATATATCTTTACCTATATACATGCATCTATATTTACATGTACATATCAAACTGTATATATGTGAATGTTCCATATGTACTGTATGTATATATCTATACCTACATACGGTATATATGCCAACAGCTATGCATCTTTATTTCCAAGTATATATCAAACTGTAAATGTATGATCATCATACATGTATAATCTACATATCTATATTTGCTTGGATATAAGCTAACTTAATGTGTATATGATCCACATATACTGTATATACATCTAAACCTACATGTAAATACTATTGTATTATTGCTCTTGTAAGACAAATCGCTTATTGCTCCCTTAACTCTTTGGCAAAAAGCGTCTGCTAAATGACTAAATGTACACGTAAATATCCACATGTACAGTACATATACCTATAACTAGGCACTAAACATGAATATATACATCTATATTTACATGTATTTGTCTAACTGTATATCTGTACACATGTATGTATGTTTAACGGTATATATTGTATCTGTACAATGTACTCATCTGTATACTTACTCATACCTACATCTACACATCTGCATATCAACATGTACAGTATATATCTAACTGTATAAATAGGTAAATCTAGATTTCTGTATATAATGTATCTCTATAATAAGAGTAAACTGCTTGGAAAAAAGTGCCCTGGTAGTGAGACCGTAGTCTTATTTAAGTGTATTTAGTGCTTGTTTAAAGTGAAATATTCCTTGATTTTGAAAGTCAGTTTCATGTAGTGTCCAACAACAAGTTTACGTACATACACAAGGTGTAAAACACTATTATTTTTTATTATTGGCAGTTTTTCTTACCATACTTTTTGACTGACTCCCGTCTTATCTGTCAGCATTTGGGACTGCTGTTTCCTTAGTTCTGCCACTAGAGGTCATGTCACTCACCTGTGGTCTCTCGTTTGTGTAATCATCTTCACCTGCACTTTGTTTCCCCCTGTGTATTTAAGTTCTGTCTTTGTTATACTTTGTTACTTGGTCTTTGTATAAGATGTCTGCCTGGTGCCCGGAGTTTAAGAATTGTTTAAGTGATTTAGAGAAGTTCTTTGCATCTGTCTTTAGTTTGTTCTCCCCTCATGGAGGTTTTGATTGCTGGTGGCTAAGTGGTATTGCCGTCTAGCGATCACACCAGAGACCTAGGCCGGGTTCTGACAGAAAGACCAAGTCACAACATGGATCCAGAAACACTCACCCATAAGGACCTGGTGGCAGTGATGGCTCAGCATGAGGTAGCCTATCAACGCCATGAAGCAGTTCTTTCCCGTCAGGAGGAACTGATGGCCAAGCACTCTGACCTTCTCGTTGATATGATGAAATCCATTGGCCAGCTGTTTCAACTTATTCCAGGGAGTTCACCTTCCCCAGCATCCAGTCCACCTCCCATTGTTGTACCCCAAGTAGGCGCTGAGCCCCGGCTTCCACCTCCTTAAGCCCTTTAAGGGAAATGCCAATTCATGTGGAGGATTCCTGACTCAGTGTTCCTTGACCTTTGAGCTCCAGCCTTCAAGCTTCCCTACTGACCGATCTAAGATCGCCTACATCATCACTCTCCTTGCAGATAAGGCACTTTCCTGGGCTTCAGCAGTGTTGGAATCTCAAGATGTCTGTTGTGGAACATACGCTCTCTTTGTGGAGGAGTTCAAGCGGGTGTTTGATCATCCAGTGAGTGGTCGGGAGTCTTCCAGAAAACTACTCACCCTTAAGCAGGGATCACGTAGCACTGCAGACTTCGCTATTGAGTTTCGGACCATTGCGTCTAGTAGCGGTTGGAACGATGATGCTCTAGCTTGCTTCCAGGGAGGGTTGTCCGGACACATTCTGGACGAGCTAGTTACTCGCAAACCCGTGACTGATCTCGAGTCCTTGATCACCATGGCTATCCGTCTGGACAATCGGCTGAGAGAGAGAGAGTCAAGTCGTCACAAGACGTCTCCGCCCCTACTGTCTGGAAACAGGCAACCCTATCCTGTACTTTTTTCCTCACTCAGTTCTGAGAAATTCGAGACCCCGGAGGACATGCAGTTGGGAGGTTCCAGACTCTCCCCTGCCGAGAGGGATCGCCGCATGAGGGAGAATCGCTGCTTATACTGCGGTGCATCTGGGTATTTCCGTCTCCTCTGTCCCGAGCTCCCGGGAAACGACCGGCCCCGCCCAGTTACAGGAGGGCTGTGATGGGGAAGATTAGTGCTCCTCCGCCCAATGCAGTGCTTTCCGTTCCTGTAACTCTTTCCTGGGAGGGCCATCAACATCAGATCCGAGCCATGATCAGATCCGAGCCACGTATTGCACGTACCCTGGACTTCCTCCAGCTGAGGTTCTGGTGGTCCTCCATCAAGGAGGACGTAAGGAGCTTTGTGGAGGCCTGTCCAGTGTGCTGCCAAGGAAAGTCGAGGCGCCAGCGGACTCTAGGACTCCTGCATCCCTTGCTTGTTCCTCATAGACTGTGGCCGCACATATCCCTGGATTTCATCACAGGTCTCCCTCCATCCCAGGGTAACTCTGTTATACTGGTTATTGTGGACCGGTTCTCGAAGGCCGCCCGATTCATTCCCTTACCCAAACTGCCTTCAGCTAAGGAGACTGCCACGCTGCTGATTAATCACGTCTTCCAAGTCTTTGGTATTCCTCAGGATGTTGTCTTCGATCGAGGCCCCCAGTTTTCATCTCGATTCTGGGGGCCTTTTGTAAATTGGTCGGGTCGTTTGCCAGCTTGTCATCTGGGTTCCATCCTGAGTCTAATGGCCAGACAGAACGAGTCAACCAGGATCTTGAGACCACCCTGTGCTGCATGGTGGCCAACAACCCCACCTCATGGTCCACCTTCATCGTGTGGGCAGAATACGCACACACCACCCTTCGATCATCTGCCACAGGACTGTCCCCCTTCGAGTGTCAGTTTGGCTATATCCCTCCACTGTTTCCTGATGAAGAGGCACAGATCAGTGTCCCATCTGCCCAACACTTCGTCCGACACTGCCAGTCGACCTGGAAGAAGGCTAGACGTGCACTTATCCAGACCTCCTTGAGGTACCAGCATCAGGCTAACCGTCATCGACAGAAGGCTCCCAGCTTCCGGGCTGGCCAACAGGTCTGGTTGGTTACCAAGAACTTGCCTCTTCGGGTTGAGTCTAAGAAACTTGCCCAGAAGTTTATTGGCCCTTTCCGTATTGCCAGGAAAGTAAACCCTGTGTCTTACCGTTTGTACCTTCCTCGGTACCTTAGAATTAACCCTACCTTTCATGTGTCTTTGTTAAAACCTTTTTTGGCTTCTCCTTTTGTGCGAGTTTTGTCATCTTTCATTTATTAAACCTTCTTACTTGAGACCTCAGTTCCCGTGTTTCTATTGGATCCTACCCCTGTTTGCTGGTGGCTAAGTGGTATTGCCGCCTAGAGATCACACCAGAGGCCTGAGTTCTAGGCCGGGTTCTGACATTATCTCCTCCTTTCCCCCAGCCTACTCTGATCTGATTGGTCAGCTTGTCTAGTTTGCTGTGATTGGTCTACCGAGGTCTAATGAGGCTCACAAACTACAGTGTTTGGGGAAAAGAGTTTCGCGGGCAGTCCTAGCAAAACGTAGGCGGGGACTATATGTAGTGATGTAAATGTGGCAGTTTTCGAATCGGACTAGGGCACGACTCGTTTGTGTGATTCAGAGTCGACCCCCTTTTTTCCAAGTCAATAACTTTGTTACAACTTGCAGACCCGGGCCGTTGCGCAGGGAATGGATCGGTGGCTAGAGCCACTGCCCCCTGCCCTCATCCTCTAAAGGGCCCCTCTCGACCCCAGCATCACCTCCGGACAGGCATCCATTCAAGATCCCCTCTAAAATACGTGTTACGCTCCATTGAACATCCTCAGATTCCGCTTATCCGCTTCCCCACTCACAGACAGTCTCTGTTCGCTCGCTGAAGTGAGGACGACAGATTCTGAAGTTCAACTCATCACTGTAAGGACACAATACAGACAGTGCTTGATACGCAGAATCAATAATTTGATTGTTTGTTTTTTGTATTTTTGTTTGTAATGTTTGGCTGCTGGTTTTCTATTTCACAACTTGTACAAAATATCCATGTTCTCATAAAAAAATTAAAATTCTTATCAAATCAAATTGTTGCGTCGATCTGATATAACACCAAATTTGCAGTTATTGGCACGCTGTGTAGAAAATGCCTTCACAAGCTGACAGTTTGTCACACTGTACCTGCTTTGCAGTCTCATTATCTATTCTCTAAGTCGAAACCAGTCCTCTATATCATATAGGTAACATTTTATTAGGACCATATTAATCGGAGCCCAGATAGCAGGAGATCATGTGAAAACCATTGAATCATTTCTTGATGTTAATGCATTAATATTTCCTCTAGCTCAGTGGTTAGAGCATGGCACTAGCAACCCCAAGGTCATGGGCTCGATCCAAGGGATTGCACATGCTCAGAAACAAATGTATAGTATAATGCAATGTTGGATAAAAGCGTCTGCCAAAATGCATGAATGTAAATATCACTTTAGTCCCCCAAATAATGTTGAAAAATGTTTGAAATTTCAACAAATCACCATTATTGTGAAAATGCTGAATTGGCTACTATAAATGTTTTAAAAGAGTTGTACTTTAACATAGTACAACATTAAATATTGATTAACATATTTACTGAGTGCTACAGTGTGATAAGTAGAAATACTTTTCTAAGAGCATGTGCTATCTTCTCCTGCCCCAATAGTCCCCTATTTTTGTTTCGGCCACAACCCCTCAAAATGTCTGTGCACGGCCCGGTTGCAGACATCTTGCATTTACACACAGCAACATTACACATTTACATGATCTACTCTTTAAACACAACTGAGGGTGATACAAAAGAGAATTTGTATCAAACTGACAAACCACTTTTTCGAAGTGAATGCTTCTGAAAACCTTATAAGGTTTAACAAGGCTGAGAGACAAGCTGTTACCCTTCATAAGACCCCATGAAATGGAAAATAATCAGCAATATAACCAGCACAACATCAGGCCAAACGCTCAAGGCAAGGGTCTAAAACCTGCCACCAGTCTGTGATATACTTTCAGTTTCACTATCCCCATCATAAACAGCCCTATCTACAGGACCGAAAGTGCCTATTGGGATTGAAGACTTATGAAGGCCATCGAGGGGGAGAAATGAGCAGGCATGCAATTTACTGCCACAACAAGGGTCCTTATTTTCACTCACGGTTCAGAGACGGTTCGAACGTTTTCAACGCTTCGAATGAGAAATTAAGCCATGCAGAAGTGTAAACACTTTTACCTTCCAATCAAAATGTAACTCGACCGCACTCAGCTGTATAATAAATATCAAGCGGCCTGTGGATACAGGCAACACTATGAGTTCTCAGCGTGTGTGAAGTGAAACGACTGGAGGTGAGTACATATTTATGTTAGAATTAAAGGCGACGATCTGTTTTGATTTCCTTGCGTTGGAGAGCAGCAGGCACGGGGGGAAGGGCGACTTTCATCACGAAAACACGATGGCAAACGATACGGCGACAGAACGGAAAGGAACACGGTCTTGACTAAACCAACATGGGCTGAAGAAAATTCGGCCTTTGCACAGGACCGGTATGACAAAAATATATATCAAAGACATATTTTTTAATTGTCATAGCTTTGCTTACGAGGTGTAAAAAACCCCACTCGACAATGGGATCATCGCACGGCACCGTATAGGTATTCCTGTCCCAATTTGCAGTTACTTTCACACGTCTCCATTTTTGGGTACGGCTAAAAACAGATCCAGCAATTGAAATTCTTTCCACTTAATGCGTGTAAATGAGTTCTGTACAATTATAGCAGGCAATTTCACAGATGTCAGTTCACTCCAAACACTATGAAAATGCCTGTCTTGTCTATTTACAGACATAACCCCCCCCGCCATAATTACAGTCGAAGGTGAAGGAAACACGCCGCAGTTGTCTGGGAACACGGTGCAGTCGTTTCTACTGAGCGCCTTAATGGTTACGTTCCCAAACCGGGGAGCCTCCAACACATAGACCCTGGCACGAAAACCGAACCTTTTCATACTACATCAATGACATTGAAGCTTTCAAACAAACAAATGACGAGCCTATGAAAGCTTCACCTTTAAACATGAGAGCTGTCAGATGGAGTCGTTGTGGCAGCTGTTGCTAACGGTGAAGGTTGTGACTAAGGACCACTTCCTGTGGGCCCCTGAACACGCACACCGTCTCTGCGGTTTCATCATTTCTCGCTCCGTCATCCGAGTCGCCCAATGCGTGTCGCATGAGAAAAAACACACACGCCCTTTGCATGTCAGGGGTTACGAGAGAAATGTGGCCATTCAATTCTGTAATTACGTTCAGTCGCTTAGTGTTTCAGGCCATCGCGTGACTTTCTAGTTTTGAACCTCTTCACTTCAAGTCAATCTGAGTTTATTAGACTGATGAAGCGGTTCAGATAGAGTAAGTGTGAGTGAATGTCTGATTTCATATGGGTCCATTGGGTGGCACAGTCGGTGAGCTATACTGAGCTTTTTTTGGATGTTGTGTAATCAAGGAATACAAGATTGTAAACTTAATACTCCACGCTACATAACAGGTGCACCATTTATCTTCCAGCATCTGCTGAGCAGGCCATAAACTTTCCATTCATCTAAGTAGGACTTGTCACTAAAGTTGTCTTATCAAATGTATCTACAGTAGATAACATAAAACCTGGGTGTGAAATATGTGTTAGTGACTACTAGCCAGGATTATAGATTTCAACAGTATAAAAGTACAACTACACATTGTGTTATCATATACAAACTTGATTATGACAAACATTATAATCAGGATTATTTTGCTTAGTTTTGAGTTCACGATTATTTAACATGATTACTCAATGACTTTAGAAACAAAGTCAACAAATAGGTCAGTTAAAGGGTTTATTTACAAAAACAGATTTCTCGGTTTATAAAACATGTTCAATAATCATGTTTTATATTATGCTTCACAGGGCCTGTCAAATGATTTATCCCATCCAGAAATATATGTAATACTTACAGCTAACTAACACAATAAAAACATGATAACTAGACCCGTCAAATGATTAATCACAGTTAATCAAATGATTAAATTACAGTTTGTGTTTTCATAATATATGTCTGTGTACTGTGCATATACATTGTGTATTTATAAACAAACATGCATATATTTAAAAAGTATAAATATTTATACATAGTCTAAATTATTGGTAAATATAAATAAATACATGTTATATTTTTAAATGTGTATACATGTATGTTTTTGCGTTTATAAATACAAAATATCTTATGTAAACACAAACTGTAATTCTAGATGTGATTAATCATTTGACGGGTCTAGTTATCATGTTTTTATTGTGTTAGTTAGCTGTTAGTATAACACATATTTCTAGATGCGATTAATCATTTGACGGGTCTAGTTATCATGTTTTTATTGTGTTAGTTAGCTGTTAGTATAACACATATTTCTAGATGCGATTAATCATTTGACGGGTCTAGTTATCATGTTTTTATTGGATTTTATTGTGTTAGTTAGTTGCATTTATTTGAGCTTTTATTACTTAAAACAACCCAACGGCAGATTCATTTATACACAATAATACTTGTAATACACAATAAAAAACAAGATTTTAGATTTTTTTTAAATGGAGCAAAAATCTCTTCAATATACATAATCAATTAAAAACAAATAAATCAATAACTTTTAACACTGGATTCACCCTAACATTCAAATAAATCATCAAAATAAATGAGTCAATCCTTCCAAAAAGATTGCGGCACAATAATTGTTTTGCTTTGATTATTTTGTTTTCATAATTGTTGGAAGTTAAAATTGAAATTGAAACTCAATTTATTGCACTAATACAAACTTAAGCGTTTACCATTACCACACACATACATACACACACATGAACACACACAGGCACGCATTTCCGTGCAATTCTGGACCATGTTCAATTCAACACATGTACAGTGTATTGTACATGCAAATTTCTAAATATACCTATGCATATATAATACTGTATTTCATATAGGCCAATATAAAAATGTCAAATATATTTTTGTGCTTTTTATTTATATTCATCATAATAGCACTGCATGTATGTAAACACACACACAGAAGAACTAAGCTGCATGTGACCATTCCTGAGCGAGGGCAGTAAAATCTGGGTCAGAAGGGTATTCTAATGACTTCATGTGCTTCATGTATCAATAGCTGTAAGCGACCCACGTGACTCCGTCACTGTAGGGAGATAGACTGTAGATGAGGGATATTTTCAGTGCTGTGGAAATGCCATGATTTCTGAAGCCTGGCTGTTAAGAGAAACACCTGCCCCTGGACAAACACCAGAAGCATTCTGGGACAAGACTCCATGGCCCTACACCGGGCCGGGTCACAAGATGCCAAATACAAAGAATAGCAGGACTTAAGCAGAGACCTTAACGGAACAGTTCTGCTGTCATTCTGTATGAATTTAACCACACAACAGAAATATTTTTTCACAAAGTAAACGTAAATGGTGACTGAGGCGTCCCCTTTTGTATCCCACAGAAGAGGGAAAGGAACTTTATTGTCTAGAGATGCTTCAGATGAGTGGAAAACACATCCCGACGGCAGATTCTTTTCTAAAACACATACAGATTCATTTTAATTTGGTTCTATTGTGCACTTATTGTTATGGTCTCCTCTTTCGATGGCCGTTTCATTTCCTTAAATCATTGTGATCTGCTGTTATGAAGAGCTTTTCTTTCAAGCTTGTATTGTTCTTCCAACAAAGATCGAGATCGATGTCTCTCTATTCTTGCATATTTTACCGGTTCAATATCCTCTCTGATTCTGATGGAGAAAGAGAGATACAGAAAGGTTTTCCACATTTCTGGTCAATCCCTCACCTGCCATCTGCTGCGAAGCCAAAACAGATTTGTTCACCAAAGCAGACACCTGAAAGACCTGAAAGGTCTGTTCTGACTGGCTCCATCAGCTGTAACGAAACTTGCCATGAGATGCCGTGAGCCTCATGTATCAACCTTGTGCGTTCACCATTTGGTTCCATGGAATCCAGTCTGTCTCTCATAACACACCACACCTATGTGCAAATCTAATCCAGTGCCATAAATAGTTGTTTACTTTTAAGACGTTTATTTTTTTACAAAACACGCGTGCGGTTATATAAATCGGCCTAGATTGCGAAACATCCAATTAAGGCATAAAAAGCAACATTCTGACAGTTTACTTTTCATTATTATATTTGGATGACAACCACGTGCAAAGGCCGTACGAATACTCCATTCCAAGAGCAATAAAAAGAAACTATCAAAAATGAAACAAAAACATTTTTTGGTCAGACGTAACAAAAGCGCTCAGATACGCTTTGTTGCACTGTCCCGTTGAATTATGCTGGCATCACGCTGACGTCTATTGGCAATGCCAAGTTCTAATGAAATCAGCCTCCCATTGGGCGATAACAAATACACACTTACAAAGATGACAAAAGGCCTTCAAAAACATCCCTCCACAAGGATATCGCCGCATTTATTGGAGGCTTCAAAAGCCGCCCGGCCATTACCCGTCCATACAGTTGCTGCGATACCAAACACATAAACCCAGCAATGCACGACAGCGAGCCATCGGGACGCTTTTGTCCGTCATTCAGACGTCTAATGAGTTAGCGGTTGATTAACTCTTATGATTAAAAAGCTGAAGAGACTGAAGACAGCACCGGGGAAAGCTGAAAAGATGACAGATACTGTATTTCATTCATGGCTACATGCTCTTATTTCTACAGCCATCATAACAAAGGAATGTAGAAGTAATAAAAACAACGATGATGGCACGATCCGAGGTTTAAAAGTACAAGCGAATTAAACCGATGCGATTTTAACGCTTTTATTCTTAGACTTCATTAAAGCTAATCCGAATGAGCTTTAAATCTTTAAAAACATTCACTGTCTAAATCCAAACAGCCGTAAGTCTACATTAAGCTCGGTTTCATTGTCTGCGTCTTTCTTTAATGTCTCTCTTGAGGATTATAACTCAAGCATTTTGCTGGCTGCTACATTTAGACTTTCTTCGCTCGCTATGATCTTGACACACCATCTGCAACAAGTTACTCCTGAAGGAGCGCACCACGCTGTTGACTCTTCTCACTCCGCTGCATTGGGATGTTTTATTTGTCACGGACATTATACGTGCCATGGGGCTTGAGCTCACCTTTGGACACCGACCCTCGCCAAACAGATCTGGGTGGGCAGTTGGTGTAATTCAATCCGTTCTTCTAGGCCACGGCCAAATTTTGCGCTGCCCTGGAGGTAAATATCTGGCCACTGCTCGGCCCACAAACGTTAAGCTGGGTTGACCTGTTAAATGAGCTCAGCCCGTCGATTACTTACAATGTTTTGCCAGTAAAACCCCTCATTTTAGACCTAGAGCCTCAAGACATCTGATAAAACACTTGTGCAGGGGAAACTTTGCTTCTAAAGCGTAACTCAACTGGTCGAGCTTTGCAGTAGTGCCGCCAAGGTCACGGGTTAAAATCCCAGGTAACAAGTATGCTGGAAAACTGTTGGAATGCATTGTCAGTCGGTTTGAATCAAAACGTCTGATGGATATATTCTGTCTTGCGGTTCTTGAAGCACGTCTGGATTATGAAATCAAATCCTTTAATTCGAAGCAGATATGTCAAATGTGTCACTTCCAAGTTTTGGTTTTGGTTTCACCACAACCACCTATCAACATCCTAGAAACCACCAGAGGTGGACAGTACTTTATTTTGTCTATTATTTTCATTTATTTTTATTGTTTATAAATTATAGTCTATGTAAACTGTAAATCCAACAGCTCCATTTGTTAACCCTTCCCCATGTTTGCACACGTTCTCATGAGATATTGCTACTACTTTATGACATTTCGCTTATATTGCTTCCTGAACTCTCTGTAAATCGCTTTGGATAAAAGCGTCTGCTAAATGACTAAATGTAAATGTATTATAACACCGGGTCGGGAACCTTTTTTAACCAAAGAGCTATTTTTCTAGTTTTGGTTCATTAATTTTTGCATAAGAGCCAATGCAAAACTACTATTTTATATACATGTAGCTTCAATAATAACTTAATTATTTCCACAGACCCCAGTTTCACTTATCGATTGTTTTCTTCCTTCGATAAGACATTTTCACAGACGACTCAAAAACAGTGAAACAAACGAAACAATGCATACATCTGGGGCTCCAAAAATGATTTCCATTACTTATAAACAACTTACAGGATTACATTAGGCCTCCATTAAACTTCATTGTATTTAATAAATAACAATTAAAAAGTGCACGTTCCTATAGTACCGATACTCACAAAATACTGCATATGTGTCTTCTGACTGTGCGTTAGGTATTTAACAAACCACGATCCATAGGTTCCTGACCACTGCTATAACGTCTTGAAGAAGACGAAGTGCAAGGTTATGGCAACGAACACACATTGAAAAAGCGAAGGTGGCTTACTAATGCATTGCTCTGGGGTATAGATAGAGATCTCCAGTCTAGACATTATATCACATCTGTCACTAAATCCAGGCACAAGTCAAGGGCTAGACTAATGTTTATTCAGTTAGGACTCTGCTATCAGTTTAGCAAAAGTGTCATTATGATGTAAAACAGGGACTACTGGGTACAAACGGTCAAAAGCAGTTGACTTCTAAAGTTGTATGGTGAATTAGCGACAACCTCAAGGTCTCAGTTTAAAAAAAAGGAATGTGTGAAGTTAATATTGGGGTCGTACCAATATATAATGGCACAAGATCCAAAGACATGTAACTGTATTGTACTTTTTTCTTGATCTGTACCCACACAGTACACTTCTAGAGAAGTTCTAGTTTTAGTTTACTTAAATTTATGTGCTAATTGTAGTTTTTATTCATCAAAATATTAAGCGATATTATTGTATGTAAGCACAAGATTATACATGTGCATTGTATTGTGCAACCTTTAACCCAACTACTAAATAAATAAAAAATCCTCATCACGCGCTCTTTCCAAACTATTTTGTCAACGAAGCGCCGTCCAAAAACGTCAAATTTTTGGAGGAGGAATGGACACAAGTAAAATGTTTATACAAGACAGAATTTCAAAACACTGATTCTTATTTTCGTCTATTTTGTTAAGTTAGTAACAAGAGAAAACGGCTTTCTTGGCATATTTTAACAGATATGTCAAAAAGGCAAACATGCAAATTGCACAAAGTTGAGTTGCCTAATTTTTGTCAAGTTCGTCAGTTTCTCCAACAGAAGTCAAACTTTTCACTGCTGAGGTAACGTGATGTAACATGCATGCCCAGAAACTGTGATCTGATGCACGTGCAAATATGTCTTCATTGGATTACAGTGTTTAGAAACAGTAAACAGTCTAATCTCAATCTATCATCTAATTCAGTGTTTCTTAAACTGGGGGCCGTGGACTCAAAATGGGCCTGGGGGACCATAGTTTTTGTTGCATTTTATGAAACATAGAATTTAGGAATATAGGATTTGTGCAATCAAACATCAGAAAATAACAAATGAATTGATGTTCCAGCATTGTATAATTGAACCTGTCTTTGGTTTAATAAAAATTCTTAAGTCTTTATTTGGGGGGTCACAAATCAATGCAACCGACACAAGGTGGGCTCACAACAGAAAAGTTTGTAAACCAGTGATCTAATTGAATATAATTCACTTTTAATAAATATATGCTTGTAAATGTAGTCAGTGCAGGAGACTCCGCTTTACATATGAAGTCTGAAACAGATTGGTTATACCCTAATGATACCCCACTCTGTACACATTCTGCTCCGTCGGCAATAACAGCTATCCCGGTGTTGCCTTTTATTTTCGGCAACATGGTGAGACAAATCTGTTGACAAGCTGACCTCGATAACCATGCGACAGAAAAAAAATTGGCCATCGACTGCCGGTTACTGTATGTGCAAGCTTGGTCTCTTGACGTAAAGTGCATGCTTGTTAGCAACATGAAGTGCAATGGAATGGTTTCTTTGAAAAGTCTTTTGCCACTTGAGAACATCAATGACACTGACTTCTCTTTTCTTTATAGAAGTATACTCCAAGACGTCGCCTTGAAATATCAAAGCCTCAGATCTCAAATCTTTCTAGCGTATGAATCGCAGAAAAAAACCTTTAAGAAATGAAAAATTGTAATTCTGAAGCATGCTGTGATAGTTGTGAACGTACAATGTATGTGTATATACTGTATAGTGCAGAAATATCTGAGTATAGAATAGGAAAATTCTCTCATAATTGTTGAAATTCAGAAGGCATTTATTAACCCACTGGTGTCATCTGGGCTAATTTAATGATGGACGTTTTTGCTTTATAAAGCATGAACAGCATTTTTATTTAATTCAATAACAATTATTATTTGTTTGTATAACTGAAGAAAGATGTACATCTGGGATAGAAGGATGAATAAATGATGAGATATTTAAAGTGTCTTGGTTAACTGTTCCTTTAAATCGGTTTGCAGAGACATGTATACGCAAACAAAATCCTGCAAGACACATGACGTAGCCAAGCAAACATGCCCTTTGACAAAACATTCAGTATTCAGTGTTATTATTAGCAACTTTTTCATCCCCCCCAGATCCCTAAACGTGCATTCTATGGCCCAGACTAGCAGTTCGGTTTTCACTCACTGTCAGTAGATCCAAGACAAGAACAGGTGCAAAGTCCACAGAAGAGCTCACGGTCTAACACTGCCCCACTGCAATGCCTTTGAACGTGCAGCATTATTTGATGCGTTTATGTAATTTAAACGTAAAAATGCAGAGAGCACGAAACATATCGAGTGACCCCGGCCTCTTTTAAAATAACCAATTGCGTTTCGTTTACGGCTCACAGTCAGCCAGGCAAAGCTACTTTTAACATCGTAATAGCCACAGCGGTGTAAACGTCTATTGAAAAGAATAGGAAGATAAGTGATACCAGTGATGTGTCATTTAAAGCTTGTTATTTACTCCACTGGAAGAAAAAGTTGACTAAAGTAAAAGTACAGAAGTACGTGTACTCAAGTATTAAAAGTAAATTTCCTTTCGCTGTGTTGCATTGTTTTATTGTCGTATACCTTATGCCCTTATGCCTACTAAATACACTGAGTAGCTCACAGTATTCGTGGTATTAAAGGAGTAGTTCACTTCAAAATTTGCCCCTTCAAAAATGTAATTCCTACTATGGAAAGTCAATGGGGGCGAATGTTGAAGTGGCTTACTGCCACTTTTACTTTATATGTTTAGCATATATGTTTAATCCTGTATGATCATTTAGCCTAATTATGAATCATGAGGCCTATATCTATTTATGATCAGTGTTTTTTTATATTCCCTTTACTAGTTTTAGTAGCAAATTACCAATATGTAGTAAGTTTCTTGTACATAGTAAAGTGTAGAAGCCAAGTGTTTGTTGTATTTATTATCATTTGTATTAGCATATTTTAACTTGAAACATAAACTATAGCTACTATAATGACACTATGGTAATTGTTTAGTTCCTGTAGTTTTACTAAAAAAAGCTTAATTGAAGTATGGTTGATATATTGAGAAAATGGTAAATACTGTGGTTTTACTGCAAATACCATACCTGCTGAAGAAAATCCAATGAATTTGTGAATTAGAATTAGATTTACTATTAGATTCCGTATTTTTGAAGTCTATCCCGGAAGTTAGCGCCACGTTTCCCTCGGCCGAAAGCCAATACATTTTTCCTATAGACTCGCAAAAAATAAGCTCTGTGATTAACAAATGTTCACGATGTTTACACGTTTTGTCTATCAAGATCATCTTTACAAATGTACTTTTGAAACTGAAATACAAATCGGCAGAAGTAAAAAGCTAAGACGATGCTATAAACAGACTACACTTAAGTGTATATCACAGTGTATATCACATTACTCCGTGAATGAATCCCCATCTACATTTTAAGAGAATTGTGCCCATGTTGCATTATTTGTGAGCTTAATGTGCGCAATGACGTCTAATTCCCCACCAAAGGAAGTAGTCGCTTTAAGAAAATTGTTAGCAACCGCCATTTTTTAGACACAACATGGTTTTTATAAAATCGCAAGCCGTTAATAATAGGTGTGTTTTATGTCATAAAACATGAAAATTTTGAGGTTTTGTTTACCGCAGACCTTATTTCAGGCGATTTACCAAAAAGCCCATTAAAAAAACGCTTACTCGCTTTCAGGTATTGCATATAAAAATACGTCATCTCTGAGCCTCCCTATAACCATTAAATCCATTACATTTTCTGTTGTATTTTGGGCAGGGTACTATTGTTTTTATTTCAGCAGGAAAGTAAAGAACATATACTCAAAAAGTGTACTTAAAGATGGGGTCACATGCTATGTCATGAACTCTGACTTCTTTACACTGTTGAACTTCTGTGCTTGATACAGTCCCCCAGCACTCCAACTTATTTCTGAAAGTTTAGTAACAGGGATCCTATTATGTTTATTGGGCAATTCTCCCAGAAAAGCATTGCAAGGCGAAAGAAGGAGCTCGCCCACGAGCCAACGTACGAGCATAGAGTGACCCGCTTATCAAGATTGGTTGACCCGCTTAAGACCCGCTTAAATTTCATAAACTGGACCTTTAACTAAGCAGTTATGTTTATGCACCTTTATGCCGTTAAATAAGACATTCTTACCAGTGTTACTGCAGTTTGAGATGGTACAGTATAAGCTGTTTCACAAAACACAAAACATATCACCCATAAATGTCACAGATAAGATTAATGTCTCAGTTGTTTCCCAAAGGCATCAATGGAGAGTAAATGAAAACTTGCTTATGCCTCCTGTGTCTCTGATATTTCTCTTAAGTAAAACAGTCAGAAATAAAAAATAATAGTTAACTTGAACATTTCTCATCAAATTGACCCAATTCCTGATTACTTTACCTCTACAATCTACATTCATTTTACACCTCCATACGCTTCATGTATTTGAACAATTGTCTTATTTTCAGAAGAAACATCTCAGACTTGATACTTAACAGAAGGACACATTTCCACCAACATTTCCTCTGGGACCTGAAAGAAACATAACTCTGGTAGTCTGAGACCATTATCCTCTCTCTAAGCATCTGCACCAAACTACAAGACACAACATGGGTAACACACCAAAGAGTTGTGGCAAGATCCAGACAAAAGATTTATTGATTACACATGAGCCGACATGTTTCTCTCTGAACTGTCAATACTAGACACCCCGCCACACACTCTCATCCAGAGGAGCTTTTCCCAGAACAATGGGCCACCAAAGGCATCCAGTAAGCCCCTCCAAGCAAATGTGTTTTGGCCTGAAACAACCCATTCTCTGAGACATCTGAGAAATGAGCAGAGGATTTTTTTAGAGGGTCGGGAAGTTAGGGTAGAGCTCTGAGGCATAGCACATTAGCCTGGTTCCACCCGATTTGCTTCATGTATCCGTGGCCGGTCTCATACCACACACACAAAAGAAAATATGTACAAACAGGGTGAATCTGCGAGTTTGGGTTTGGACAGGGGGCTAAATAGCACTTCATTTCCTTAAACAGTCGATGACACACACGTCTCCAGAAGATAAATGTTTGGAGCCAACTGTTTTTGGCTCCTTTGGTCTTCTGGGTTACTTGAAGAAGCTTTTTGAGTGTTGTAGTATTTTTTGTATTTCTGTAAATTATTTTTTCGGTTTTACTTTTGGCAAAGACAGACCTCATAGATCAATCTTTGCAAATAGTGTCCAAGCATAGCTCAGAGTAATATATCCATATTGCATGCGCACATATACGCTAGGGACGTGCAACACCCCGCGGTTTACGGGACAGCAGCCTGAGGCAGGTTCTTCTTGCTGATCATAACTGCTGAACTGCATGTAATAAATCCAGGGATGATGTTCTCTGTCTCCTTTTATTCTTTATGTCTGTCTGGTTTGGTCCTGCATTATATTGATAAACTAAACTAATGTTACAGTAAATGCAGCGCGTTGTGCTGGAAAGACATTTACTTCATGAGCTTCAATCATGTTAACAATCATCAAACATGATTAAACATCATACAGTTTAAAAATGAACTCTAAATACTAAATACATTTCTTAGCCTATTATTAATGAACAAAGAACCTTAGCAGTTTATGATATCTTATATACAAACAAATATTAATGAGTAACATATTAATGAGTTTCCTAAATGTATATTTAAGAAAAATATCAAAATCAACAAATGTTTATATACATTTTATATCATATGCAAATATTACTATTAATAAATACATGTAAATATTTCCTAAAAGTATATATTGGTATGTGTTTATAAATACTAAATAAATATGCAGAGATACAATTTAACAAAAAACTAGGCACAGACCTAATTTAAAATATTATTATTCTTGTTTAAAAAAAATATTTAGTTTTATAAACAACATTATACATAAATTAGAATAAAAATGTACATGCTAGGTTTGTAATGATGTACCCATTGCTGCAACCAAACTCAGAAATGTGTTAAACATCCAATTGAGCACGTTTCTTGTTTTTCTATCTTGAAATTAAGATGTATTCGTGAATGAAGGATCTTTAACTTTAATGGAGAACACATGCTATGTTCTTCTTTGAACTTCTGTCATTTGAAAGTAGAGGCATATTATCTAACAGCCGTATCGCGCACTTATAGCAGACGTAGTTTTGCCTGGGTGTGGGGGTTTAATGACTTGCTCAAGGACACGAAGCGGACCGAATATTAATATCCCATCGTCAGACATCTCACAATAGCTGTAAAAATATCACATATCCTATTTGCTCAGAAAGACCAAAATCTAATCCATCTAACAAACCTAGTCCTCTGTGTTTCTTCTTTAAAGAGAGTTCACCCAAAACATTTTGTCATCATGTCATTCAAAACCTGCGTTTGACTCTTTCCTCTGAGGAACACTAAAGGTGGTTTTGTGTCGTACATTGGAATTCAACAGGGGCCGATGTTGTTTAGTTACAGACATTATTACAAATATCTGCAGAAGAAAGAAAGTCAAAAGGGTTTGGAAATACACGAGGGCGAGTAAACGATGGAAGAGTTTTCATTCTTGGGTGAACTATCCCCTGCACAAAAGTAATTCTTCATGCCAAAGCGAGATCACGAGGACGCCTTCTCTATTTCTGCTTTCAGCTGCTATCTTTGCTGATCCAATGCCAGGACACTGTGATCAAAGATCATACTACCGGTGAAGTCAGTCCATAAACATTGGCTACAATTTACCAGCATGTTCTTCTGCATTCAATGTTGATGCTCGGTTGGCATCTGCGGCTTCTCCCAGCAACCCCTTCGGCTTTCAGATCGTGATGATTGATGGATTCACAAAGACAGACTGCCGTCAGTGTAAAGCAGAGACCGTTACATGCTGACATGACCCGAGCAGGAACATCTAAAGCAGTTACAGATCGAGGATCATTATACTGTTGTGAGTCACCCCTGAAATAATGTTTCTTCTGAAGGCTTTAATAAAACATTATTGTCCCTGATCGCAAAGTTAAAAGCGATCGCTGATAAAATGGATGTTCTGTTTTGTGATTTCTACATCAATTCCAAATGACGGTGTAATGTAGTAGAAATTTCACAAACAAGTAACAAGATTTGCAGAAAGTATACAAGTTAATTTAAATACCTTATATAATGTTGTAATCATTTCTTAAAGTTAGGATCCATCTCTTTGGATTAAAACATAAATAAATCTGTTATAAATTATTGAGCAAGCATATTAAATGTAGTGTAATCCTTACTTTGTTTTTTAATTCCCAAATCACAATACGATTATAATAAATCATTTCACTTCAACTCGTGTAAAGAGTACTTCAAGTATCCTGCACTTTCATGTTTCAAACAGAGATGGCGGTAGGGAGGCAAAGGTTACAGACTGCATTCATAAAAAAGTAGTTTAATAATATACTTTTCTATTTTTGCTAATTTCTGTGTTAAAAACTTGTTTTGTTGTTGCTTTCTTTGGATCGTAATTGTCTTTACATATTCTAAATGTTTAATCGCAGAACCTGATTCTTACTGATACTTTTTCTCATGTTCGCATGAAATTATACAAATATACTCCCAGTAGTGAACTGAAAATCAGGCAAACATCCTGTGGACTGTGCAAAAAGAAGCATAAAAATAGCCAATTTTGTTTTATATATACAGCCGCGGAAAATAATAGGAGAAGCGACCATTTTAAAATAATTGTCAGTTTTTTTATTACTATTTATAGGTTTAGGTACAATGATCATTTTTGTTTCACTCTCTAAACTATTTAAACAATTTATTTTATTTGCAAAAAAAGAAAAAACAGAAAAATGCTCTGTATTTATTTTTTAGACCTCAAATACTGCAAAGAAAACACATTCACGTTTAAGCAGTACAACAGTAATATTCTACATGTATTGTGGAAAAGAAAAGAAATATTTTTTATGTGATAATCTGGATTTTAATAATAGTTTTTATGTGTCCTGACATGTTTTCAGTCTTTTACATTGCTGTTGGATGACAGTCACTGGACCGGAATGACCACTAGAATCTAGAAATGATGGTTAAATGAAACATTTTGAATGGTCTCTTCCTTTTTTCAGCCTCATTGCACACAGTGGATTGATGAACAAACGATATTTAAAGGGGCGCAAAGACGAATGAGATCACAAAACGTATCCTACCCGGAGGAAAACACCTTTAAAGAAAACATGCACTACAAGGCTCTGCGAGAAAAGTGCACGCAGCTCTACAGGATAAACACCTCTTAAACCCATGGGGTTTCGAAGGGTTAACATTTCAGTCCGAGTAGAAAGTGAGATGGCATCAGGACTCTAATTGAAGCGGTATGACTGTGCCAGACTCGCCCTCTCCGCACGGCACAGCTGCTTTAAGGGGTGCCGGGATTATGGGATGCACTTTGCATAGAGCCCCATATTGATCTGACAGCACTTTGCACAAGGCACCCTACAACATCAGGAGAAGAGAGGGATAATGACATGTCTTAAGGTAAAAGTAAAAAAAATCCCCCCAACCACATCAAGTTCACACAAAGCATGTTTCTGATCTCTCTTGGGAGGGAAATCACGAGAGATTTGCACAGAAGCAGGAGCACGGCTGCTTCAGAGTTCCTATTTTTTGCACATATGGTTCTGGCTTCCATGGCACACTTTAAACACAAGCAGCTGGGCGGTGAAGCGGACCCTACCCCTCCATATTCTTACTTCTCCCAGTGTGCTTTCTCTAATGTGCAAGCAGACACTCTTCTGTCCCCGGGGCCTCGGCTCCCCACCCCAGTCGCCCACCGGCCCCATTCATAAAACCCTTCTTGGGATACACAGACTGTCTGGGTTAAAACAGAGAAGCCGAGCCACATGTGTACACACACCTCGGGTTACTTCCTCAGCAGAAACACGCTACACTGGGATCACCATCAGATGGGAAAGACTCCCACATTTACTTTGAAAACATCATCCCCTGAGGATCATTACACGGGCTGTCTTCTCGAGAAAATGAAACCATTTATTCAAAAGCCTTATTAGCGAAGTACTTTGAAAAAGATGTGCTTGACATGGTAAAACAGTCCAATGTGACGATTACTTTTCATAAAGTAGCAGAAGATGGACATAAAGCAAAATGCGGTTGATATGTTAAGTCGAGGGGCTTTGTTATAGCAGGTCTGTTTAGTTTATTGTGACACTTTTTATCATAAACAGAACTGAGTGCATGCGTTTAACCAACCCGTTTCGTCTCTCATGTTTATAAACACATTGCGTAATTTATACAAAAAGAAATATAGCATTTTTGGATTAAGTTAGGTCCTGGAAAATATACTTACATACACTGTATGGACAGACATACTGGGACGCCCTCTTCAAATAAACATGTTTATCTGTTCCAGTAGTTCAGAGAAAAACGAATCTTATATTGTTGTACCATACAATACCATAATAAAGACGTCTGTTTTCATCTTTGTTGCAAAAAGGTAATGAGTGTTTAGCTCAAAAGGCATGCTTAACTCAGACCAGTTAAATGCTTTTACACTAGACTAAACCAGTTATTTCTGTCTGGACCTGGCTTTGTGAACAGGGGCATTGTCCTGTTTGAATAAAAAAGGGTCCTGATCAAACTGATGATATAAAATTAGAAACACACAATTCTCTATCATATGCTGTAGCATTTAGATTTGTAGAAAAGTATAGAAAAACTATAGTCACACTTATTCAATACTTTTGTCGGTTTTATTTCCCACAAAACCAAATAACAACAACGAACACAGATCACCTAGATCACCTGACATCCGCTTGGTTCTTGGTGTGTTGCCTTCCTGAGCATCGATCAATGTTCGCACATTTTGTAATAGATGTGTAAGAGACTCCCAACTACTCCAAGTGTGAAAGCTAAATCTCAGCATCGTAGCATTTGTTAGGAAGAGCAGAGAGTTGCAGAAGATGCTTAAAAACCAGAGAACGTCCAGCACCTGGGGTATTTTTCCTAAGAACAGTGGGCAGCTTCAACACTCGGCAGGGATTCATGCAAAACTATCACAAAACATAAACAGTCATTGATCGAAGTAATAAATAGCAAGGGATTAAGGGATGTAAGCTTGAGCTGCATATTTTATGTGCATACCTGTTAAATAGCTTACTCTGGGTTGTAGCAGACGCAAAACAAAATGCATTTTTTATGATCCTAAAACATCCTGCAGATTCTGGAAAGAGTTTTCAACCTTAAGCACTCAAATATACTTTGTTTCATGATGTTTTGAAAGGGTATGACATAAGCAATGCAAAATGCATTTAAATATTTGAACATTTAAATGTATTATGACCATACAATGCAGTGTATCACTTATTAATACATCTTGTATATTTCTATGCATCTTGTATAGTCATATATTTAGCCTGTATATTCATTTGCACTGTAAATTATTAACACTATACATTCCAATTCTCATATATTCTATATAGTCTATTTACTTCCGTATATCATACACATCTATATTGCAGTACTACTTTGCACTTCTGGTTAGATGCTTACTGCATTTTCGTTTTCTTGTTTTTCATGTGCAATGACAATGAAGGCGAATCTAATGCATGACAAGTTTTTAGCCTATTTATAAATCATCGCTGTCCTTCCAAAACCTCAGATATTAATATTATTTCGATTTTAATACTTTTTATTGGTTAGATATTTGCAAAATCCAGTGACAGACATAAAGGGGGACCAATAAGAAGGCTTTCAGAAGGCCGGCAGCGATGTACAACATTATGAAGAAACTCTGAAGTTATCTTTTGACTTAATCCTTAAAGCTGCCAATACTTGCATCAAAATGCCTAATTTTATTCAACATATTCACTAATCCTTGCAAATACACTTTAGGATTTCAAAAATCCTGAAACAAACACTTTTCCTTTACTCTGTGTGTCTTGAAGGCATGCCGGCAAAACCGAATTTCTGAAACATTTGCGCTCGCGAGAGATTATGACATCTGAGTTCCAGCACAGTGTGAAAGTTGACATTTGCTGGCTAAAGAGTAATAAGAGACATTTATGGTTTATCGCACCTATGTTATAATGGCTATAACGTTTTAAGACTCATTTTAACTGCAGTCTATCAACCGTCCCTCTGCTTTGTTGGCGGTATAAACTAATAAAATCTAGTTTTTTCTTCGTAGAGCTATTACCATAAAATAGAAAAGTGACATATGCCAAGTATTTGAAAGAAAAAGTTGTTTCCTTTTTTCCCCTTCGTGATTTTGGTGTCACTCCAAGAAGAAAGGCCTCATTGTGTGGAGTGACATGGGTGGTGTGCAATAGTCACTTAATGAACCATACCAACTTCCTCACTCCCTAGTGCGCCAGGGCCGACAGACGACTCTGTACTGTGCGGGAGGAAGGAAGGAGGTTATAAATGGACACTTAAAAACAGCAAAGCAGCACATTACGTCTATACGATGTAATATCCTCATGGCACAAGGTGAGCGAAAGCCTCCGTACTGTAGTTTTATCGGGTGTCTTTAGCTAAAGGATTACGGTGTGTAAATCCATCTAATAACCTTTTCGGTAGCCTGCTGGTGTTGTGCCCTGCAGTGGCGTAGCATGTAACCAAATTGAAGTATGGCTTATGAAGTATGCCTGTTCGCAATTACCGCATATATTTCATTCATTCGAAGTCCATGGATGTCTTCTAAAGTGGCCCGTAGGTGTCTTAATTTCCTTAGCTATTCCAAACCCGATTTGTGATTCTGATGCGTACGGACAATAGCGCGTATGTGACATTCTCCAGAAGGCCCTGAATCCCTCAGTCTCGTGAGAGAGCAGCGCTGGAGAAACGGGTGTGAGCGCTCTGGTTTCCCACAAGAGAGTGGCCTCATCTGGCAGCCCCTGGAGTCACGCTTACAAAATCATTTGAAAGCAAAAGGCTTAAGTGTTTTTCCACCTCACTAAAGAGACAGGCAGGAATCCACCGGCCGCACGTGCCACCGCCGCGCCTCGGTGTGCAGACATGTCTGGATTGGGGTAAAAGTCTTCAACTGCATTAAGCACATAAGTCGTGAGACCGGCTTTGAAATGATGTAAATATTGCAAATGTAAATGTTGACATTCTCATAAGGCCTTTCGCCGGATGTTCACACCTGCTGCGGATGAAAGATGTATTTATCCATCCAGAGGTATGCGGTATCCCCAGGATCATACTATTTACAGGACAGTAACGCATATAGACAATGTTTTTTACTGCAACTGGGAATATGGCAAGTCGATTAATTGATGAAACGTGTCACCATGTATCTCTTACTTCTACTTCCCATCAAGGTCCCCATGTTGAGAATCAGAGATAAGATGTCTTCTGCATCTTATTGTAAAAAATTACAAACTTTTCTACCAAATTCCAAAAACGTTGTGAATTATATAGTGCTCTATTTTATTTTAGGTGGCCAAAGACCCGCTCGCAGATGTAAAGCAAAGCTGTTCCATGTTCCCTGTGTGGAAACATGTCAGTCTGTTTCGTGTTTGCGCCTACCAATTTGCTTTAATGTGTTTTCCCAAGAACACATGCACAGAACAATATAAATACTTGTTTAACCAGTGCATCTGATGAGAGGAGGGGACAGCCGACAGCTGTAACCCAGGCAGCAGCACAATAACATGTGTCGCACATGTTGCGTTGTCTAGCGCGTCCCAATTAAACATGGTTTATTTGTCAATGGCAGAACGTGACCTAGTTTTAGAGATCAAAGAGGGGGCAAAAGTACATTAGCAATGCATTTACAACTGAAACGACTTCTGAATGTGTAGGTTACGAACTCCATCCCAGACATGACACAGAAACCACAAAATAACAACCATCGTATAACTGAGTGAATGATGTCGAGCTATAGTATGCGTGTCAACATCTAAACAGGTTCGGCATAGTGTCTACGCAGGGATGGATTACTGACGGTGCCAATGGGGCCAGTGCCCAGGGGCCCTTGACTACCATGAGGCCGAGGGGGCTTCAAGGTTGCGCCATTCAGTTTGGTACAGAAAACCCAACAATTAAAACAAATGTTTATCTATGTTCAATTTATGGGTCCCAAAGCCTATGCAAGGCCTACCCTGTACAAAATGAAATGATCAATAAGTCATGGCAACAAATGTTTTTATGTTACTTTAACTTATTAAAAATTCACTTATTAAATTACAGCACATTTAAATAGCATTTTCTGAATCTTTTGATTAGATTTTGCTCGCCATTTTATGTGCTTTCCGGTGGCTCAGTGGTTAGAGCATGGTGCTAACAATGCCAAGGTCATGGATTCGATCCCAAGGGATTGCACATAGTCAGAAACCAATGTTTAGTACAATGCAATTTAAGTCCCTTTGGATAAAAGCGTCTGCCAAATGCGTAAATATAACGGAAATGTCATGTTGAGAAATAATTCTTCATATGTGATGCATTAAATATGTGTATATTTGACTGTCAATTAAAGACGTGTGTATCATACGCCTTAATTTGGTTCATTGTGTAGCTAATATTAGACTTCTATAAACCATGTACAGACTATTTTTAGCGTAGCTACATGCATTTGACGCAGAGCAAGAACGGTTTTAATATTCATTATCATATTAACTTTGACTTTCTATAACTGTGAATGCGCAGCTAAGGGAAAGAACCGAAAAACTGTGGTAGGGGGCCCTTCGAGGTAACAGGCCCCGGGTCCCTTTGAAGTCATAATCCGTCCCTGTGCTGACGAATCGCAAAGAAACGGACCTCGGTCAAATACGGGATTATGATACTTTAGGGATATCATAAATTCTCAGTTTTATGCTAGCAGTGTAAAAAATCTGCCTCTTTTTAGAGGCTCTGGTGGGACATTAGTGGTATACGTGAAAATGAGTCAAGTATTTTCACAACTTCCCTCTGTTTACATTGGCTAGCTAGCGCTAATCTGAGAACAAGCCAGGGGGGAGCAATTTACCTGCAGTATAATGTGTCGTAACTATTAAGAGAAACAAATCCGCCTCTTATTTCTCTTCCCGTCGGTCCAGGTTCATTCATCTGAATCTTAGGAACCAAACGCCTCTTGAATTCATACAGTCAAGGCCAGAGTGAGGAGAGGTGTGCTAAACCCAAGAGGAATCAAACCCTACATCCCTTCAGCCGTGTTTGCTTTCCTGGTGGATGTGCAAGCTTTCAACAAAATCAAAACCAATGATTACTTAATGGACTGCAGTACTGTAGCCTACATAACCCCACATATCACTTTGGCCTCAGTTAACAAGTCTAGTTTTGGACACGTATTTCAAAATTCAAAGTATTTCGATTCTGCATCTCAACAAAACTATTAAAGTGATAGTTCACCCAAAAAGGAAAATGTTGTCATCATTTACTCACCCTCTTGTCATTTAAAAACTGTATGACTTCCTATCTTATGCAGAACATAGTTTTGAAGAACGTTGAGATAATACAAATAAAATGATTCGGTGGAAGTCCTCGATTTGATTCATCCTTAATGTGATAGTTCACGTAGTTCTTTCTTCTTTTGAAACATTTCTCAAAATTTTCACTTTTGAGTTCAACAGATGAAAGTGTCATATGATTCTAAACCAAATGAGGGTGAATAAATAACAACAAATTTAATTTTTGGGTGAACTGTCCAATGCATACCTACACTAGGTTTGAGAAAACATTAATCGTGCAAATGTAATATCATACAAATGTAAGATAAATCAAAATATTGTCCTTTATTTTGAGCCATCCGCAGAATAACTCGGGAACACAAGAGAGCTTTCAATGGGTTATATGAAAACCCTAGCATTAAAAAATACCCAGTCAATTTGGTTAAAGCATTGCTTATCACTTTTTTGGGGAACTTTTATTCTTACAAGCCCGACTGACATCTCCTTGCACCTTATGAATGAATCCTTGTATTTATAAAGAAAACTTTCCTATAACAGACTATGAAACCAATCCATCTTCTAAGGGATTAGAAGCATGTCAGACCACTTCAAACAACCCGTGCCAAAACTCAGTTGGTCAGTAAGTGCATTTGGAAAGCGTGTACGTTTGCGTGTGTTGGAGATTTCCTCACAGGAAAGAGAAATGATGGACCGGAGGAAGAAAAGGCTTGTATGGGTATGGAAACGTGTTTGCGTGTTCACCCTAAGGATTCTGGAGATTAATTCTTTGACTCTGAATCACATTACATTTGTTACTGCTCAAAGGCCTTAGAGCGCTTGTACTTTAGTTCGACAACCTTTGGCTCATATCATCCAGGCATAGCCCTGTTTTTTCAAGATGTATGGAAGTGAAGGGTGAGGTGGGGGAGATGCATGGCCAACAGGCTTAGAGAACGTCTCATCTTTAATGGTGTGTAGCCAGAAGGACAGGAAGCCGCTATGATTTGATGCCTCTCCTTTTTCTCCCAAGCACTCCATTCTCCATTCCTGAATGTATAGTTGTGGCCTAGTGGTTAGAGTGTTGGGCTTGTGATCAGAAGGTTGCTGGTTCAAATTTTAGTGCCAGCAGGTCATGACTGAAGTGCCCTTGAGCAGTAATGTGTCACTGTAAAAAAACTACTTGTAAGTCGCTTTGGATAAAAGCGTCTGCCAAATGAATAAATGTAAAATGTATTGAAATGGTGGCAGGTTTGGAGTTGAGAAGCCATATTTGTGTAAAGACAAGTAAATTTCCCATTCAAAAATGAATCATTTAAATCAAGCAGGTGGTGAACAAAGTGCCAAAAAGGAGCTTTGAATCTATACATTACAAAAGCAATAATCCATTTGAAATAATAATAATAAACCAAAAATTGTTGAAAACAATATAACAAAGTCAGATTTAAACTTTTCCCCCATCATTGACAATGTTTTACCTCATTTATGACACAACGATTCCCACCTTTCAAGTAAAATTCCTGGGGTCCATAAGTTTTGTTTTCAACCCATTGTTGAGTCCAATATAAATAAACCCAACTGTTGGGTTAAAATAACCTGGAGAATGGGTTAAACGACCCATCGTAGGGTAATTTAGAACCCAACGTCTGGGTTTGTCCATTTTTAAGCTTAAAATAACCCAACATTTTTTACAGTGTAAGATTGGGAACAAAAAACACAATGATGGGGAAAGAGTTCCAAACATTATTCTGTGTTCATTATCCAGTAAAACAACCTCTCTTGTAAAAATAAACCGAGAATTAAAAATTGCGTCTTAAATTCAGGCTACTGATCCTAAATAACCGCAGATCTTAAATGCAGTTACTGTGATGTCAATGGCAAATTAAGTTATGTTAACTATATATATATATAACTATATACATGATCAGCCTGTCAGAGGATGGTGAAATAACATTCGGCAGTGCTGTGTTTTGCCTTCACGCTCTTAAATTCAATTATTTCTTCACCTTGTTTTTGAGATGTTACATGGCACGCCACGGTTCACCTGTCACCACCCATGCCTGCGTTGTCACGGGACACCGAACTTGAAGTCAGCCCTGACGCAAACCTTTGCGGAAGCATTTCTGTGTGCCGGACTAAGGAATCAAAACAGGTCTCTCGCTGTGATGGCATTCATCAAGTGAGACAGTCGTGTTGGTTTTGGTCGTATCGTTTGTGTTTAGAGCAGTTGTGGCCAGTTTGTATATTTCAAGAAGTTTTGAATGGACGATACATTTTAATGGGAAATCCAGGCCCGGCTCGAGGTTCTGAAGCATTTCAATTATAACATTCAGATGACTTCTTTTTGGCATGTTCATGCTCTGCATAGTATAATGATGTGAAATTGTGCATTACAGAAATTCCTTGTCGGTACTTTTCTTTATACCATCAGTCTATAATGTAGAACAGCAATCAGAAGCACATTCTGAAGGTCTGATTATACGTTATAGACAATACAAGCTATAAGCACGCTGCCCTTTTTGTGTTTTAAGGGTTTCTATGACCACATAACAAGAATATTCCGGACAACTACCGTGCGTCCAAAATCGCCTGCTTCCGTACTATATAGTAGGCGAAAATTTGTCATGGGAAGTCTGTCCGAAACCTCAGCATGCACAACCCAGTAGGCCAGAAATACCCAGATGGTCTACTGCTTCCGCCGAGATTTGAGAGTGTGCATCAGATGGACACTTCTCTATCCCATGATGCAACGTAAGCTGAGCAACGGTCAAAGCAGCGCTACTGTTTGAATAATGCTGCAAAGCTACACAATAACTACCGTTTCCCTTCACAGTAATCATTGCGAAAACCTATGTGTCTATATCATCACGATATCTGTTTACCTTTTTCCTTTTAGTGAATAAGCAATGCCATTAGTCAAATTCATCTTTATTCTGTTTATTTTTGTGCGTTATCCTTTTTGGCCAACAAATCAGACTTGAAATTTGAGTGTAAAGGCCATTGCACAATGAGTCCAAAATTTGCGTCCAAAATTTCTGCACGTTAAAAAATTAAAACAACCTCACGTTATGTCGATCACAGTTACACACTGCCGTCATAAAAAAAATTGGATTGGGTTTGATTTTCTGCGTTTTTGGCATCCGTAACAAGCATTTTGAGAGGAGTTCAGAGACACTGTACAAATGAGCGCCACATACGAACAAACGCATACGAAAAATTTCAGACGGTTTGTGCAAAGACCTTAAGTTAATTTTCACTCAAGTAGAGAGAGAGAGAGAGAGAGAGAGAGAGAGAGAGAGAGAGAGAGAGAGAGAGAGAGAGAGAGTCTGAGACCCCCGTGGCTCCTTTTAATGGGTGGTGAACTATTTAAGATATTATCATATGTGGTGGTATATTGTGACACCCCTACTTGGTACATTTTCAACACTACAGTTCTTTTTTCTAAGAAAGTTACTGAAGATCACAAAAGGACATTTTGTTTTATCTGCAGCTATTTTTCTGCCAACCCTATTAACTGGAAACGATATCATTTTTGATATGATGGGATGCCCAAAGCTCATTTTAATGGGATGCCCTTAAGACTTTAATCATTAAACCGCTCACTGTGAATTTCAAATAAATGTAGTCTAAGAAAAGTTAAATAATACAAAGGAAAACAGTCACAAAAACTGGGTAGTACTACACTTATGATAACATTGTAGATCATTTGGTGCCAGTATCTGGTTAACACTTCAACATGGTGACGATATTGCACCCATGGTTACAAACTCTCTTTCCACTTCCATTTTGAGTTGAATTCATTGGCCAAAAAATTAAATACAAAATAAACAACAGTAAAGATGAACTGATACAACTTTTCATTTCAATAGATATTGCAAATAATATATTTTTATGATCTTTTGGCTCTGATAATTGAGTAGTAAAGATATTCTATTGTGACAGCCCAACTAAAGAGCTTTCAAACCACGACTTTATCTCAAACACTGACGTATCATGTATCATTCATCTCACTGACATACACGAGTCATCCAGCGTTTAGTGGTTCACACTAAAATGAGGATCTCACAGCACATCCAAAGAGTATCAAAAGACTCTGTATTACAATCATAGATCAGATCATTGTGCCCCAGTGTGGAGAACCCACAGATGTGACCCTAAGGTTACAGGCCCCTCCTTGGTAAGACCTTGTACCCCTTACCCACCTCCCATACAGTGCCTAAACCAGGACAGATGACCAATTGTAGAAATGACCAGGTCAGGGGAAGCCCCCTTTTGATGGGACACTGAGCCGAGTCGAGGAAGAGGTGGATATATGTCCACTGGAAGACAGAGGGGTCTTTGAGATGAATAACACTGACTGTGGGTGAGAATCCCACTGATTCATATGAACAACACACAAACAAACAAGTGTAGAGACACAAGTACAACTGTGAACAAATGAACAAAACTGTCCCAGGAGAACACCAACAGGTGCTGATTTCTGCCTCATCTAATGTTATTGAGCAGAATGAAGGAGAGGTGGGAATTGAGTACACTACAATTCTCTATTCTCGTGCGCGGAAGACACGATTTACGCACATTCAAGCCGCCCGATTCAAGTCATTCGCGTCAGCCGGCACGAGTTTGCAACTATTTGCGTCTTTGCATTGACTTGGTATGTAATTTAAACGCCCAAATCGCTTAATTCACGCTTGGTGTGTACGCAGCATAAGTAATGTTTAAATATACTTTGTATATGTTATACAAGAAACGTGCAACACTCTTCATTCTTCAGTTCACTTGGATACGACACTGTAAAGCAAATTACTAAAGCCATTACCAAAGCCTTAATTCAACCTCTAAAACTACAGGGATTTCTTTTCTGCTTCACTGCCCGACTCACACTTTCTTCCATGACATTTAAATGATATATTAGGAAATCTCTGAATTTCAACCACAAGTCAAGCCAAAAACCTTTCAATGTTGCTGCTGTGATCTGATCTGGAGAAGGTCCACATGTGTTATGGGTGAAGTTACCGCACCATGTGTCTTACAGCCGTGTCTGTTGTGGCCTCAACGTCTCTTCCTAAAAGATTGCAGTTTGTTGTCCATAGAAAGCAGTCATGAACCGCAAAACAGCACATCGGAGGCGGTTCTCTATTCGCTTTTTTATTAACAGTCATGTTCTTCCGCTGGTGCGCTCAATCACTGCAATTTTAATGGCTGCCTGCAAGGCATCCATCTTCGTGCTGGTCTTTACTACTGTCATGCTATCTTTCCATTTTTTCATGTCACCTCTCTTGCTCAAATTGTCTAGAATTTGAACCAGAGAGCAAGAAGAGCCTAAACAAAACAGTTCACAGCAGCTTGGCTTGGGGTCTAGCCTCCCACCCCGCATACACCCCCATCTCACAAGCTCTCACAAATGCACGTGTTGCTGTGGCTGTCACATGCCGGTTGGCAGCTGTCTTTACAGGGCATCTGCGTTGCCTCACCTTACGTGTGGTAATGACACAGCCAACTCTAGAGGAGAAGCCCAAACCCACATACAGTACTTTTCATAAACTGTCAGTCTAATCATTCTGAACAATTTGGTAACAGAAAACTGGGAATATTGACAGACTGTAGATCCAAAATGGAGAAATCGGAGACACGAGTCTGTAAGCCAATTCCTGCAGAGGAAATTGTGAGTGAATAATCTTTTGTTGCCTCTTGACAGAATTCAGAATTTCAAATAGCATTTCGGACCTTTCCTGCTGCGGAAAATAAAACAAGTAAAACACAGCGTCTAGAAAAAAGAACAGGATTGTCAGAGACACAAGGCCTGGCACTCTTTTTGTAGATAAATAAATAAAAACACTAGCTGTGGGAAAGTTCATGTGCACTTCATTTGAATTATGCATTTTGTTTTTCCCACATATCAGTGCAAACGACTGCCAAGGTTTCTAAAGCGTTACCGAAAGGACGAGAGAGAGAGAGCGAGAGAGAGAGAGAGATGCTGGCTGACTGCTCGTTTCTATTAAACGTCCTATTAAACAACAGGCCCCCATGCGGAATGCAGATTTCAGGGAAAAGAACATGGAAAAAAAGGACAAACAGAGAAGCAGAAAGTGCCGCCAATGCTGAAACAATTAAGACAGTTTGGAGAAACACCCTTCATCGAAGCATGCACGAGCTGGCAACCCATCACGTCCCCTGCGAACGCTGGGAGTGATAATAGAGTCGGCGACATCCACACTGTGTTGCTTAATGTAAAAGATGCACTTTCACTCTCTGCCTGTATTTCTTTCTTCTCCATCTCTTGCTGCTGGTGGAATAGTCAATAGACTAGTATGAAAAGACACTGTCAATGAATCGGCCACAGGCTACGCTTTATTTTTATCTCTTTCATGTTATTCGAAAGTGCAGCGGCATCTGTTTTGAACATGATTGTGTTAACATCACAGCGGGTGCCCCACAGTAAGCCGGGCTTATGCAGAGAACCCTACTCAACAGCCAAATTGTAGGGGAGGTCCACGGGGACGGGCGTTGTGCTGATGCGCATCGCTTGGTGTGAAATGTTTTGCTTGTTTTGTTTTAGCACACCAGACAGCCAGAGGGTGAAAATAAAAGAAGCACATTTGACAGGGGTTGAAAAGAGGCTGCAACTCATTAGGGTGTATACTTACAGTAACGCCTTACAGCAAAATCTGACAACCCTCCAAATTTCCTCTCAAATGGTTTCGCAAATGTATAATGGACTATTGATCGTGTTCGTAACGTTGCCATGTTTCCAGCACTAATGATTCGCTTTAATTGATTCCTTTAGGAGGGGAGATTATATTAACACCAGGACTTGGCTTGAGATTCTTATTCAAATAAGACGTTTTGAAAGGCAGGTTTGACCAAATCGATTTAGCCATGCTTTACTGATGCAGTCAAACTAGTCATAAAAAGTGTGTCATTTGCTAAAATAATTGCAAGACCTTTGTGTATTTTGAGTGCACTTCATTTGTTCCGCTACAGTAACATGTCCTGTCCTTAGGGTTGAAGCCTGGACTTTGTATTACTTTAAATCTAAAACTCAGCTGCAAGCATTTGTGTTTCCATCTGCTGGTTGAATGAAGTATTTTCAGAGTTCAGGATTTTAAGCTGCCTGATTGTTAACTTTGTAAAAGGAAACACTTATGCAATTCATTTACATAAGAGTAAGTCATTCAAGTTGACTAGACTTTCCAAAACTCACATTTCTATTCAAGGTAGTTATCCAGCATCAATGTTCATTTGCAAATGTCACAGATGTATGCAGACTGATGTGAACTATTCACTATTTAACATATGCGCTCAAATAACAGGCACAGCGGTATCCAATCCTCACTAAACCGTGTGTGCTTCCATGCTCAGCCTCCAAATGCCACTAATATTCAGCTGTCTAAGTCATTCATAGTGCACCTCAGATGTCTCGTAAGTCCTTCTTACATGAAGCTTGTTTTTTGACAATCAGACAAACGTGAATTATACACCATTATTATAAACAGTAGGTGCGCGTTTTAAAAGGTGCGCGCTGCGCATCGATGACAAGGACACTTGCAACAGCGACGCGCACTTTTACTTGGATCAAAATGTAGGGACGTCAATGTGTTGTAGCGCCCTGTCATACAATAAAATATCATCCAGTTGTCCTTTCCAGACCTAAAAACATTTCACAATTGGAGACGTTACCTGGTGGGCAGTTGCAGTCTGGAGAGGTTTCCCGGACAGTCCTTACTCTAGCCAAGTGTTCATAAGAGCGCTGTCGAAATAAACAAATAAAACAAACGTGTGAACATCGTATGCCACATGCGCGCAGGTGCATTGGCCAAAGAAATCGGACAGGTGTTCGAGGTGTGTGGACAGATTTTACATCTCTGGGGTAAATAACGCCATACTCCTTACCCTTCTGAGTTGAGGCTATGGGTGCGTATCTTAAAGAGTTTAGGATCGCTCACCTGTGACAGTAGCTTGTCCATTTTCTCCTGTACCATTGCATTAAACTCATCCATGTTGAGTCCATTAAACGGACTTAGGAGGCGCGCACCACTTCCACTTTCTAAATTCACAACTCTGTCCTTAATATCACTGGTCTGAACACTCAGTAAAAAGCAAAAAGCAAAGGACACGACAGAAAAGACAAACGGTATCACATCCACGGCAGCTTTAAGACAGTGCCGCCGCTTGCCAGCACCAGTGTCGCTCTCCATTTTCACCGCGCTCCGGGACTCCTTATTTGCCTCTAGACCCCTCATGACTCCTTCTCGACCCTATACTACAAAGTGCAGTCACCAGTAGCGACGGGAGGAGAATAAAAAGATTCTGTTACTATTTTGTTTCGATTTATCTCTGAAAGACTGTACGGCGACGTTGGTAACACTGGAGCGCGCTTCTGAAACCCCCGACGGTGCGCGCTCGTTCACTGGGAGACAGTGTGAGCTGTGACTGATTTCAGTAGCCCTCTGCAAACTTGTTGCACCACTGGAAAATAAACCATGCACGCGCTGCAGCCCAGTCTGTGGAGCCGTACGACGCACCCCTGACAGATTTTGTGGCAAGTGATGTTAAACCGCAGACGAGCGGCAAATGCTTTGCGCATTCCACACAATCCATTCAAAAACACGCCTCCAAATGAACACAGACTCCATCAGACTTCACTGACTCCGTCTGTCCCTACTCTCAATCTACCAGCATCATTTCAATATTGCGCATGAGTATTAATGGGATTTGTCAATGAAGCATAGTGAGAATTGCGCACGAGCACAACAGCAACACTGAAATAAACACGTAACTGTTTGCATTGTTTTAATGGTCTCATGCTTAAAAAACTTTTAGTCTGTTCCTGATATCCCTGCTAAAAAACAATTAAGAACATCACAGACATGGATTTTTACAGGAATTGGATTGGCGTCGATGGAAATGGCAATGCCTCTGTGGGACTCAACTGGTAATGTTATCCAACGGAAGACCTTTAGAAAATTCTATGGAATAAGACAAAACACGTTATGTAAAGGACATTTATTATAATAAATTGTAAAGGCTGATGGTTTACATTTGTAAACCTAAATGTCAACATATTCATTCCTTTCTTAATGCATTTTGGGATATTAACCTTAAAGTGGATCTTTCCTCTCTCTCGCTCTCTGGCGGTTGACGTTTACATCAATCTCATTTTGTTGGCATGGCTCAGCATTCATACTGTAGTTGGACTTGGACCTGCTGGTGAGATGCCTGAGCTGTATTGCTTCCATCCGTCAGGCATGCGCTTTAAGAGAGTGACCTCAGCATCTGTCCCCAAGTGTTAGAATAGAAATTCAGTTACAAAAGAATGGATAAAGCAAGCATAAACATAAAACCACACGAAACAGCCAGAAACCTTAAAACATCAGTACAGTTGCCTGACAATGGGCAGGCAACTGTATATATTATAAATAAAATGTTCACATGTTTGACTTTTCAAAATAACAATGTGATTAACTAAAGGATTCAGAAAAACTGTCAAAAAGACTTTTCTGTCATCATATCTTTAAAAGTAGCTGGAAAATGAACAATGAAATGAAAAGACCGACAGCACAATCTAGTGTTTGGAATTGGACTAGCAAATGTAGAGAGAGAGAGAGAGAGAGAGAGAGAGAGAGAGAGAGAGAGAGAGAGAGAGAGAGAGAGAACGAAACTATTCTCCTTTACGCGGGTTGGTTTATTCATTGTCTCCGTTGCGTGACCTGTGAGAGCAAAGAACCAAAAAACGGTGTTCTGTTTACAAAATACATTAACAGAACTTCCTATTGCTCAGTGGTTAGAGCATGGTGCTTCAAGTAACAACGCCGAGGTCTTGGGTTCGATCCCAGGGATTGCACATACCCAGAAACAAATGTATAGTATAATGCAACGTAAGTCACTTTGGATAAAAGCGTCTGCCAAATGCGTAAATGTCATTTTGCTTGTCACACAATATTTTGACTGCAATTGCTAAAGTCGACCACAAGGTCACGCCCTTCACCACAAATACTTTCTCTAGCGCGCACTTGTCATTGAATTTCGACCTTTTTAGGACCAAATCATTTTGTGGTGATTTTCCTACTATTTAACATGTTTCTTAGTCCTGTGTAAATGGAAAGTAGTTTCAAAATACCAAAGAAGAACCATTTTTGGCCAAATGGTTCCATAAAAAATGTGTAAAATCTGTATAACATTTTTCTTTCACAAAATGTTATTTGTAGGAAATAGGGGTTTCAGACTATAGAAACGTAAGAAAGAAATTGTTCAAATAAGAGCCTTTGAGGGAATGGTTCTACTCAGTGGCGGTTCTACACGGAGGCCTAGGGAGGCCCGTGCCTCTGTAGAAATGTCCCTGGCCACCCCCGTGAATATAGAAAATATACAGGGACAGAGAGGGGAACAGCTAGAGGGACAGAAAATGGATCCATGTGGATCAAGTACTGCACCATCAGGTTTGTGATGAAGAAGGTCTTTAGTATTTGCAAAACAGTGCAAGGATAATTTCCTTGTTGGCCTACTGTGTGTCCTTAAAATGGTCCTTTCTGCTGTAAATTCCATTTTGTGACAATATGACTCTAATGTTTATTTTTTTAAGTAAATACTTGGCTTATAAATTGAAATACATGTCGATATACATGCATAAGTCATTAAATGTGTGTTTACTGTACATCTTTCTACGGATATCAGCAAGTCCAAGAATGATGTACCAGTCTTGCCCTGCCATCTTGAATATATTCCCAACCACTTTGATGGGGGACAGAAAACGGAGCTTCAGGCCAAACTGGTATAATCCAGCATTGTTATGCCAAGTTAAGTGTGGACTCAACTGTCCACAATAGGAAATGGCACATTGTTGTACTCTGGATGCATTTTTTATTTTTTATGGCCCTACCTCTTTTGCACCTGCACTCACTCTTGCACTACTGTACAAAATAAATGTTTATATGATTGTAAAGTAAAATAAAGTTTGTAATCTTTAAATATCATTTGTTGCAATTTTTTAATGTGCCCCTCTGGTTAAACACTGGCCCCTCCTTGGCCCACCTAGTAAATTTTGTCTAGAACCGCCACTGGTTCTACTGGCATCACCTTTTGTAGCGCATGTTTTTTACATGCATTCTCATTCGTTTTAATGTTTATGTGTTTTTGGTCAACACAATCTCAAGGCAGTAAAAGAACACTTCTATACCTCATACTCACATTTCAATCTCTACGCATTCGCACATGGCGGCAGAGAATCGAAACACACCTCTGACAGGTGTCCGTGTGGTATGCAGGAGTAGACAGACATCATATAGACATCACGAAACACTATATTTTCTTTGGAGCTAAAGAACGGGATCTTTCAGGCCTTGTGCCAGCACACTTCGATGGGTAACAGACAGCTGTGAAAACCAAGAACAATGAGCACCGGGCTGCCAGTTTTACAGCTCTGGGACAAGTTATTGACACATGAATGATAGATGACCCTGCTTATTTAACAGAATCTGCTATTTGAATTAGTCGTCAACATTTTGGCAAGGAATCAAACGAAACTAGAGCTTGACATTCAGGCAAAAAGTATACAAATACAGCCCCGTGTAAAGAGAGATAAATCTACGTTGCAAAAACAGAAACGGGTCAAGTGGGGTCCATAAATCCGGAGTCGGTCTTTGAACTTGAAGAGCGTCGGCGTCATACTTTTCAGGCTTAAATCCCCAGCAATATTTTTAATCTAACCTCCAAGTTTTTAACTTTGATCAATAGCGACCTAGGCCTACTAGATAGGCCTACTGGAAGTTTTCCTGGATGCACGCGTCGCTGCGCAGACCGATCGGGGTGTGATATCAAAGTACCGCGAGAGCGACTCAAGAGCAGTGCTGTTAAAGGGCTCTCGCGGTACTTTGATATTCAGCCCAGCGTGAACTTGAACTACCTGCACGCACGTTTTGTAGCTTTAGATTACAGCGGTTGGTATTTTATTGTTATACTTTACCTAACGATGTTTAAAACCAAATGTTGGAGTCGTTGTATTTACGTGTAGAGCGTACATGAATGCCACAACAAAGTCGGATATAATGCGTGTCCATGAGAAACTTAGAAAGCAGCTAATGAATGTGACGTGATTTACTGCAATTTTGTTGTAATTATAAACAGAAGTCACTGATTTCAGTGAATTTGTGTGTGCGTAAATTATTTGAAACCACAAACAAATCGTATAGACTCAACCCGTTTCCCACTCAAGTCATTGCAAACCTTCTGGATGTGTGTTTTGGGCTTTGGCTTGTAGTTTTTGGTTGGGCAGGTGAGTCTCCACGTGCTTTTCAAAGGTGGACCCTGGTTCACGTCTGGTTATTTTATATCTGCTTAATAATGTAACCCATTTTAAGTAAGTGACTGTATCCAGTTTACTTTGTCTGTGAATGTACTGCAAGAGTCTCGGCCAGGATTACGTGAGGATTTACACTCATTTATTAAAACCTCTCCGGTGTTCGTATATTGAAGTGCTTTAGCACTCGCAGGATGTTTTGAGATCAGTTTTCTCAAATCCCTTGTGTAAGTTTGACGCGAAGCACAGAAAAAATAGCTGATGAGTTCAACAAACGGTTTTCTAAGCCATATTGAGATCAGCATGGCAAGTGTTTGTGATGGCCTGCGTTAAGTTATTCATAGCTATAGTTTGAGACCGTTGCTGACAAGGCCTGGTAATTATGATATAATTAAAGTCTGAACCCGGAACAGCAGCTTCAATGAGTTCTGCAGAACTGTTGTAAAATCATATTATAAATGTGCTTGTTGTTGTACAGTGTATAGCGGATCGTGTGAGAATAAATGGTAGCATGCATGTGTACTGTATGTCTGTATGTACACAAACGCTCGTATGTGTTTTTTTAAGCAGCCGAGTTATTTGGGCACCAGGACAGACAATCTCTTTGTTTTGGATGTTTAGCTTTTAGATGGGTGCTTGCCAAAAACAACTAGGCAAGTAAGCCCCAGCTCTCCACGGCCTTTTATTTAGGATTTACCTCTGCTGTGTCTCTGGCTTACACCGGACCCAACTGGCCATTGCAGGACCGTTCAAGGCTCAATGGCTGGCCATGTGGGCTTGTGTGTATTTACTGAATATTTCACACAAATCTTTTCATTACCATCCTCTCTACAAGAGCAACTGAAGGCAGGGTAATGCGAGGGAAGTTGCATTTACGATGGTGATGTTAAGGTGCTTTATATGGGCATAATAAAGACTAAAGTTTTTATTGAATTGACTGACACCAAATGTACAAATAAAATAATGTACAGTACTAAATGTTTCAACCTATGGAGTTAATGTAAAGTGGTGTGCATCACTTGCCATCTTTCAAAAACGCCTTAAAACGCATCTCTTCCGTCAACACGTCGCTGATTGATTTATCCTAATTCTTTTCACTTTCTTTCTTATTAAAAAACATTACTAACCTCACTATTCTTAGCTTTGTATACCGTGCTAGGCTTTAATGGACTAGTTTGATGCACTTATGTATTTTGTTGGCTATGTTGTTATAATTGCTTCCAATGTTTCCTCATCTGTAAGTCGCTTTGGATAAAAGCGTCTGCTAAATGACTAAATGTAAAATGTAAATAACTAAATGTGTGCAGGACATTTATGTGACTAGCCTATGTAATTTAGCCTATATAATTTACACCAGTATTATTGGCCATATCAATTTATTAAGGAAAAATCGTTTTTTTTATTATTTTAAGAAAAAAATCCTCTTTTATATCCCATTTATATGTGCTGACTGCACTGTGAAACAAAACAATTAGTAGGATTTACTTAATTCATTTGTGCAGGTTTTTGCACAGTTTTTACAATGAAGTTTAATACGAAATGTGAGTTTAAATTTACTTAAAGAAAGTATACAAATGAATGTAAAGTAACAATTTATCAAAAATATCTGGGTGCAAGACTTCTGCAAATAAACCCCCCAAAATTAATTTAAATCCTCCTTTTTTAAAGTGTGGGAGAGAATGAGACAGATAGAGAGCTTGAGAGAAAGAACTGTTCAAACCGGACACTGAAAGACATGATTTATATCTAGCTCCCAGTAGAAGAGAGAGAAAAAGAGAGAGCTGGAACTGAGCTACTGTTCTTTTCTGCTCTATTTCTCTGAGCCCAGTGAGCTTCTGCCACCAGGACACTGAGCTGTTTTACTTTCAGCACCAGGGCTTTTGTCATAACAATATACTTTTTTAATGCCCTTGAGAGGTTTTCTGAATCAACCAAATTCCTGTGATTCACTTGATACAGTTTTTTCACAAATCACAAATAATTTGCTCTCAAGAAGCCCCTGCAACTGACACTTCTAAAGCCTTGGTGTTGTTAATACAGTCACAAAGCATCAGGAGATTCATTTTTAACAAGACTTACCGTTGAGTCGGCGACAGGATATAGCCATGTCTAGAAATGCTAAGGAATTTATAAAGTGTGACACAAAACCACCAACTTTTCGGGTCTCATTCATTTTTTAAGTTCATTCTTATCCACTGTTGGCAATGCCAGCCGCTTAAAGTGATAGTTCGCCCAAAACTTAAATATCTGTCATCATTTACTCACCCTCTTGTCATTTCAAACCTGTAGGACTTTCTTCCACAGAACACAAAAGAAGTTATTTTGTAGAATGTTGTTAACTGGACTCCACTCACTTGGATTGGTTTTGTGTCCATACAATAGAAGTGAATGGGGAGCAGTGCTGTTCGGTGACCAAATTTTTTCAAAATATCTTCTTTTGTGTTCTGCAAAGGAAAGAAAGTCATAAAGGTTTGAAAAGACAAGGCGGTGAGTAAATGATTAAGGGTTTATTAGTCACTTTAAGTAGTGTGGTTCTGGTTGCTTTGGAGGCATAGTTTATCCAAAATAAAAAATTCTGCCAGTGTCCGAGATAGCCCCTTATACCCTAACATAGTGCACTATTTGAGGGGGCATCCATTTTTAGTGGTGTATTTAGTGGAAATTATTGAGTGCACTTATTCAATCCCATGATAATAACGAGGGTACAACTGATGTACATTCACCACTAGCTGCTATCCATCTATCGTGAGCCCTCGGGCTTAATTCCCGCATCTCGGCAGATGAAGGCGCCCACAGCGCTTCCAGTGCACCGAATGTCCGATTTTACTCACTCTTTTTCACCCGCTCCTTAAAAGTGGACTATATTAGTGAACTAAAGTAGGGAATAGTGAATGAGGATATAGGGGGCGATTTCAGACACTGTCCGCCTCTATCATCATTTATTGTTGATAATACAATTTTATGTTGTTCAAATCCTTTGTATATGACTTTACTGTGGTACACAAACAAAGATATTTGGAGAAATGTCTCAGTCGTTTTGTGTCCATACAATGTATGTCAACGGGGTGCAATGTTGTTTGGTTATCAGCATTCTTCAAAATATCTTCTTCTATGTTCTGTAGAAGAAAGATCATACATGTTTGAAATGACATGAAGGTAAGTAAATGATAAAATAATTTATTTGAAAACCATTATTTGGTTGCTGTTCTTTGTCGTTCCATGTTGACATCGAATCGTTTTAACAGTGCTAGAGATTTAAAATCAGGGCAAATAACTGAAGATTAAAAATTCTGATTGGCCGTATGGAGAGGTCACATCTATTATTAGTAATTTATATAGACTTAAAGCATATAGTCAAATTGTGAATAAACTGAGAAATGGCATTTTGTAAGGGTTAAACATTTAGCTGTCACTTCTTAAGAAGCAAATCTTGCAACTCACAAACCGTTCGGGAAACACCTTGAATCTCTTTAAGACGAGGAAGTACGCAGCAATTTTCAGTGACACCGGTCACACCAACACTGACCTATGACATATGTGGCTCCGATCAACATCCCTCAATGGAACCATCTGTTTCACTTCCTCCCAACTCAACAAAAGGGCGGCCATGCTGCACTGGATGCTGATCCGGGGCCAGTCACTGATTTCTCTTTAACACTCGAGATCAAGCTGCAAGCTGGTCATTAATCAGTATTAAAGTTTAATGTCCACCCCAAGCCTTCTCATGGGGTAAAGTGTGAACCCCGATGACTTCAGTGTTTTGCAGACTAGGCTGGGCTGTTATTTGTAATGAAGGGGGCTGTGGCATTGAGCATTGCGCCATGTGGTCAGACGGTAGAGAGGCAGAATTCATGGCGACACTGAAATGGACACCCACTGACAGATGGACAGGTTACCTTCTCGCCACAAGCCAGGCATTCCTTGGACACCAGGGCAGGAGCCTGCCTTTCATTTCCACTGTAGATCCCCTAAAGACCTCTCACCCCCCCGTAGAGTTGCCACATTCCCTAGTGGGCTAAAGCAGATGAGAGGAGCCACAAGGGAGGTTATTAATCTTGCCGTGACAAGGCATTAAAGAATGGAGTTGAAGTACGTGTTTGTGTATATAAGCATCTGCTGTACATCACTGTACACGTGTGGCCGTGTATATAATATGTGCTACTTTTAGAACGGGCCTATGTGTGAAGCATGGGTATACTTAAAATAGAGCTATGTAGAAAACTGTACTATAGGATTGCAGTGCACTTTGGTTAGATTAGATTAGATTAGATTAAACTTTATTGTCATTACACATATACAAGTACAGTGTAACGAAATGTAGTTCAGGTCTAACCAGAAGTGCAGTTAGCAAGTGCAGGATATACAGTTAGAATAAATACAGAATACAGTATGGGAGAATATAATACAGTGGGCATGGACTATACAAATATTTTGCAGTAGGAATGTTCTATGAAAATATGACAGTAGGTATATACTATGAACAATATATACAGATGGCCATATACTATGAACATTAATGTACAGGTGGCTATGAACAGAGAATAATTTAGACTAAAATAGTGCAAGTGACTTAGGTATGCATAGATTATTGACATTGGCTATTAAAGTTGCAGTGCAATAGGTGAGTTAATGCAGTAGTTGAAGTTAATGCAGTTATTAAAGTTACGGTGCAATAACGGTTAGTATGCGAGTGTGAATCAGGGTTTGGTCATTTTCGGTTAAATAATAATACAAAATGATGATGATGTAAATCGCTTTTCTTAATATAGTTTTAAATGATCATTTTGTAATATAAAAACGTCTTTATATTGTTAATAATAATTTCATTGAGTTACATCATAATATGTCTGTCAGATTTTCACCTCACAATTATTGTGGCCAAAAGAGTTCATGATACAATATTATTATATAAATGTTTTTTTCATAAAGAAATAATGCTATAGGTCATATTTGTCGTTTTGTGTGTTTTTTTCTTATTCTGGTCAAAGAATCATGCTCAAAATACAAGTATAGTCAGGCAGAGAGGGAAGGTTTTGCTCTTAAGGCAAAATTTCAAACAGGTGCTGAAATATTTACCAAATTAGCATGTATTAAAGGTCCAATGTGTAATTTTTGGGGGGATCTATTGACAAAAATGCAACACATTACTGTGTCAGACGACACTGCATCACTCATCGACGTGATTGTGTCAATGACATTACTGAATGGGCCCAGGAATACTTCCAGAAACCACTGTCGGTAAACACAATCCGCCGTGCCATCAGCAGATGCCAACTAAAGCTCTATCATGCAAAAAGGAAGCCATATGTGAACATGGTCCAGAAGCGCCCCCGTGTCCTCAGGGATAAAGAGGAGGGAGACCTTCCAGCATGTTATCAGCGTTCAGCTCAAAAGCAAGCATCTCTGATGGTATGGGGGTGCATAAGTGCTAACGGTATGGGCAGCTTGCATGTTTTGGAAGGCTCTGGGAACGCTGAAAGGTTTATAAGGTTTTATAGCAACATATACTTCCCTCCAAATGACGTCTATTTCAGGGAAGGCATTGTATACTTCAGCAGGACAATGGAAAACCAAATACTGCAGCTATTACAACAGCATGGCTTCGTCGTAGAAGAGTCCGGGACTGAAATGGCCTGCCTGTAGTCCAGAACTTTCACCTATAGAGAACATCATTAAACAAAAAAAATACGTCAAAAACGAACACAAGCTCTTCAGCAGCTGGAAATCTATATAGGAAAGAATGGGACCAAAATTGAACACCAAAACTCCAGCAACTCATAGCCTCAATGCACAGATGTCTTCAAACTGTTTTGAAAAGAAAAGTAGATGCTACACCATGGTAAACATGCCCCCGTCCCAACTTTTTCGAGACCTGTAGCAAGCATTACATTTTAAATGAGATAATTTAGTGGATAAAAGTGTCAAATTTGTCAGCCACCTTAGTGCTTTGAACACGAGGGTGAAGCAATGGAGTGAGCCGTTGTTTGCAATTTGCAACCTCACCACTAGATTTCATACACTGGACCTTCATCACGATTCCATGGTTTTTGGTATCCCGGACAAGTTATTGATAATACTATCATATTGGGACCCCTTATTTATAATTATTTACACTTTAAACTGAGTACACTGTACCCACTAGAAATATTCTGTGTAAGGTCTAAAAAGTAACGTAATATTTAAGCACCGTTCTTCATAACACCAACAAATATCTACAGTACATTCCCTTAAACTACCTGCAAAGTCTTGTCGAAGGTCCTTGTGACTTGAGTCTGTCAATGGCAAACACCATTTATAATGTGCATGCTTGGTTATGCATCATTGCTCACCATGAATGCAAGGCATTCACAGCTAAGGGCATATCTGTTTTTCTCAACATTACTGTGAATGCTGCTCTTGTCTTGTATCACGGACACTGTGGTGTATAATCAATAAAATACTTCCTTAATTTGCTTCTCTTGCCCAAATACACCTTTTCATGCTTTTTAGCGGTCAACAGTGCTGTGCCAGATGTAGCTTTGCTTTTTTAAGTCTCTGCCGGTAAATATGGTGTGCGAAAGTGAAGTGATTCTGAATTCCTTTGTTTGTTGCGGTAATGGAGATTAAGCAGAACCGAGAGCTACATGTCAGCCAGCAATTCAGGTGCTTCATACCCGGCATACCTGTGGCATTGTTCTGCTGTCAGTGAGCATCACGCACGTCCCTGTTTTTACTCAGAGAGGGGCAGGTGACGTTTCGGCCAGTCATGCTATACTAATCTTTACATTCTCTGCAAGGCTTGCTGCCAATGAGAAAAACATGTAATCCTTGTTTTTGATCAGCTTGCATTATGGGTAAAACCATCCTTTTTTGGGTGGTGCGCTGCTTTTAATAGCATAAGGCAATGCTAGATTTCACCCAGAAACTTGTGCATGGTTTCCCAGGTCATGGGTGTCAGGTGCATGAGTGTAAATTTGACATCGATGTGATCTTTACGCATTTACGCAATTGTATCCTTAGTTCACCCTTGTTGACATGTGTGTTTTTGTCATTTATTTATTGGTTCTCCCCCTGCTGGAATGGCCTTTGTTGCTGAATTGGCATAAAGAAATGTAACAAATAAACAAATTCAAGTGGTGCGTTCCACGAGATTTCACACGGTTTTGCACGAACAAACATACCTTGGCAAATCTTGGCAAACCCTCAGCTCTGGAATGTGCCATTGCACGCTCTACCCTGAATAACTGCGTAAGTGATTGAAGGGAAATGGTTGATTTTAAAGGTCTACATCTCCCATCCATCCCATGATATGATGTGGAGAGATGTGGGAGTGTTCGCAGGTTAACAGTTTGGCCGTGTATGTGGCACTTGCGCAACGTTTCAGACGTTTTCCATCTATTCCACAATTGCACCTAAGGGTAATAAAGTACAAACCGAGGGGCCGTTTACGAACTTCGCGCACGGGGATGCGTAACGGCGGCGCGCGTAAAGCTCCGCTGGCTGTTTCTTTAAGAGTTTAAAGGAGGAGAGACCCTCACTGACGCGCGCCTGGTATGCAAACGTAAATTTAGCGACAGCGTGTTCCTCGAGCACAAACATTTGGAGGCAAATATGATGGTGCACGTCTTCATCGGAAGCTTTTTTGCCAAAGTCAGCAGGGAGAGCTAGACGCTTCCAGAGGCTGTTTGGCTCCGTTCATTGCAGACCGCGAAGAATTAAAGGAAAGATGAAGAGAACTGCGCTGTTGACTCTCATTCACTGCTTGTCTTGGTTTAAGGTAGGAGCACATGACACACAACTGTCTTAAAACATGTGCAAAAGAGCTTTGTGAATGGCACCGGTTTAACGTGGATATTTACTTTGAAGGAATCACAATAAATCGGATGTAATGTGCCCAATAATTAAGCAGGTTAACGCGGTTATTCTTGTGTGTTGTTACTTGTATTTTGTATTATTGACTAGTGAAGTGATACACTGTTTTAAATACTATTTACTACATGAATTCATTAAGGTTTAAAATGACTACTTTCCTATAGTTAATGCTTAAATATACTCTTGTATTGTCCATTCCTGTGAGTTGGTAAAATGAACTATGGTTTTATTATAGTAATAGTGAAGTAACCACTTTTGGATTACTGTATTAACGGGGTGGATCTCGGTAACACCATGGTAAAATTGTGGTCACTATTGTTTTACCGCAAATAAAACATGGATTAGGATATTCTTCCTAATACAATTAATGCAATCTTAAAGACATTTTTGGAAATTCTTTGCAGATTTTCATGCGCAACTCTTTGCTCTGAAACATGGACATCCAAAATTGTGATATTGGTTTGCCCTCGGGAGTTGCTTTGGGTTAAGTCAGAGAACATTTGATGATGAACATGCACCACTAATATGTGCTTGCTACGCGACAGGGGAGGATTTAGATTGCGTTGCGTTTGAAGGCCAAATCGTGTGTCTGTCAGTCTCATTAAAAGATGATATGTACTCCCAGACAACCGGACGACACCGGGTCTGCTCTATCTGGGACTGTTGTCGTGGTGACTCCACACCTGCTGCTGTAAGAGACGGAAACAACCTGTGACAGAGTTTAAATCGGTGCTAGTACTTTATGTCCTAAACATCCCAATCCAGATCAGATTTGTTTATCTCTCTGGAAATGAGCTGTGGTTAACTGACCCTGCATCCGTTGTAAAGGGCTGCGATGGATGGGAGTATGGATGACACTCTAATCTACAACATTATGTCGTATGGCTAAGGTTCCAAAATTGGAGGTCTGTTGTTGTTTCCCGTCTGTGAATGTGGTGGCATTGCTAAATTCGAACGCATGTTGATGTGAGAAGTGCGAGTATTGATGTTCTCTGATGCTGTGAATGTTCTCTCTCTCCCTCTCTCTTTCTTTCTTTCTTTCAGTGCAGCCGTGCTAATTCTCCCACAAGTCACTTTTAAACCAATTTCCCACACGGTTGCTTCCCCCTGTGTGTTTCATTGCTCAAGCGAGCTGACTCGCTCCTTTCGTCGCTTTCTATTCAACCTTCAATCCCCACACAGAGTCAGTGAAGAGAAGCCGCACTGCTTTGCTACCAGCAGGCCAGGGACTTCTGAGCGCGTCTGCATGCGGTGTGTAGCGTTACTGTCCGTTTTATGCGAATCCGTCGTAGCGAATAGAACCTTTTTGTTGTTGACATAATAATGTTCTCCTAGTGATTCCCGCTGTCCTTGTTGACTTCATATAAGTTCTTACACTCCCCCATTAAGGCAAAGCTTTGCAAATCCTTCACTATCAGACCAAAGCCCTCACTTAAAGACTGGATATGTGTGTGGGTCATGGAGGCACCACGGCATCTTCAAAGGCTTTATGGCATTCGTGTCTTTTCCAAGGGCAACAAGCTAACATCAAAAGTACTTTTGACACATAATTGGCTCGTATGAGGCATTTGGGAAAAAAACTCGCTCCGTGTTTGTTGGTTTTTCTTTCTTTAAACCCTAAGCATGCATAGGCTGCACGAGAATGTACCTTTTCTCAAAAGAATGATTGACAGGAGATACGGTAGAGAATGTATGTAGCAGTATTTGTTGTCAGTTTTCCATGTTGCATGTGAAAAATCGCAGCCCTCGAGAAACTTTCCCAGAGCTGATATGACAAAGGGAATAAACCCCTCACATCCACAAGAGATTCGTTCCGATTTTAAATGCTCCAAAACAAATGCATTTCCAAAACGGTGTGTACTTTTTTTTTGCCAATTTGAACACCACCATTGACGTCTCAGTCCCCGTAGTTGTCTCTCCGGTCCTCAATAGTTTAATTTGTTTCAGGTTGTCTTGTATACAGAAGCATTATGGGACAGGGAGTGGTATTTTCAAGTTTACAAGCAACAGAATGCTTTGGCTCGGAGAGAAGAGGCAGCTCTGGACTTTAAGATCTTGTCTGGTTAATAACCGAAGGAAACGCCCGGGATTTGCTGCTGATGTAACTATTAAAGACGCATCTGTCCGTTACATGAATGAAATCGGGAGGGTGAATGGTTTCCTTTCTTTTGCTCTGGACATCCTTTTGGCCAGACGGGATCTGTGGACGCAGGCCAGTGAGTTTTTAACTTGGTACAATGTGGAAGTATTACGAGAGAGATAAAACATTGGGCTAATGGGACACATGCCTTGTACATGAGAATTATAAATAGTTTTGTGATGAAATAATTGGCATGACTGGTATTGTTGATTGTTGGCATTGGCGCTGTGATGCACGGCCCACCTAAAACAGATTTAGAGAGCTATTGACACATATTTGTTTTACAAACTCATAGAGACCCTGAAGATGGTTTGGCAAATGCTGACGTTTCCCATGTTGCTGTCTGACCTTACAAAGGAAAACTTTTTCCAGCTTGTTAAGCAATAGCATGATCCACAATAAGACATTGTCGCAGAGCTTTTTAATTTTTTGTACTTCTTTCAGTGTGAATTAGAGGACACGCATGCCTGCAGAGGAGCCAGCAGCCGTTTTTTCAAAGGTTAAAGAGCACCTGTCAGTTCTCAGGGTTGCCCGGGAGAGGGCGTTAAAACAACAGATGGCTTTGAAAGGTTTTGCGGACACAGATTCGGATGGTTACTAGAGACGCTGTAAGGTCAGAATGAATGCAAAAATGATCGTCTATCAATCCTAAAATGTACACTGTACTTTTTCCTTTTATTGTTGCTGGCATCCGCTTCTTAGATTAAATGTTTGTGTCCTGTTCTGTAGCGTTCCTGGATTCAAACCTACAAATAAGCACATCATATGGTTTGCAGATTGCGAAACAACTATTTTGTGTATGTGTTTTTCAAATGGGAACGCAGTGCCAAGCTCCATGGTTTTTTTTCAGGGTGATGAGCAAGCTTGATGTACCGGTAGAGGAAGGAAATAATGTGCGACCCGGCAAGCTTCATTGATAAGTAGAACGAGGTCAGATAAAGAGTGCAGGTGGACTTAAAGATAGCAATACAGATCAAAAGAGATAGAAGAGAAGCAGGAGAACATCAAACAGAGGGTGGACGAGCTGAAGAAGAAATGACACATGGTTAAGTCGAATGAGTGAAGGAGCAAGGGATCCTGACATGAGGGTGAATTAAAGAAAGAGCAGGTTTGGGAAGGGGGGCAGTTATGCACCAGCGGAGTCACCACGCCTCGCTGGAGTGAACGTTTGCGAAGCTAATGATTCTTCCTGTGGTTTGCACATCTGCTGCTTTCCTCTCCATGTGCTTTGTGTAAACACCACTGCATGACTCTGCCAGAGAGAGAGAGAGAGAGAGAGAGAGAGCACAAACACTGCTGCTCTGTTGCTTAGATGTGTTTACTTGAGTTTTCACACCCTTAATTCATTGCAGTTTAGCTTTTTAATGCTTTTGAAAGGTTTTTCATGCATAATACCCTGCACGTTTTTATAATGAATGTTTTTTTAATATACATTCACACCGTGTCTACATCGGACGCGACTAGAGCAATAAACGGGTTGTTTATAATATTGTGTCGTGCCACATCCAGTGTTTACAAAATATAAAATTATAATGGGTTCTAATGCGTTCTATTGTCTTTTATCATGTTGCGTCGCGTCTGATGTAGACACGGTGTTGGTCATTGGTCTCAAATTCATCATGATTGACAGTCTTTGAGCAGCCAACGTGACTAAACTAGCTAAACACGACAAGAAGAAAATCAAATAGCAAAAATAAACAAAGTATACAATTGACCCTTCGATATGTTTTTCGTCCTTTTGCTATGTCCGACATCAGCCAAAGCAGTATATCGGTGTCATGATTGGTCCGGTCGCCTGTCAATCAAACTCAACACAAAGGATCAATTGATATGCAAACGTCTGAGACCAAATTGAAAATCTGGTATCTAATTTAAATATTGAAATAAACAAGGTTTGAGCATTTTGATCAATTTAAGACAAAAACAATTATGATATTAAATAAAGAAATGTTTAGGTCAGATAATGCATGAATTAGAAATCATGGATTCATAAATCATCAGGTTTCCATGTAGTTTTTAATGCAAAGACAAAACATACCAAATAATAACATTTGCACAAACAGAACTTTTTAAATGTTTCAAAAATCTTTTTTCTTTATTGTACATTTCAATGAATATAATTCAGTTGGGTTGTTTTGATTGACGTTATAGTTCCCCCAAAAATGAAAATTCTGTAATCATTTACTCACCCTTTTGTCATTTTAAACCTTTATGACTATCTTTCTTCCGCAGAACACAAGAAGATATTTTGAAGAAAGTTGGAAAGCGAAGAGTACTGGCACCCATTCACTTCTATAGCAAGGTCACAAAACCAATGCAAGTGAATGGGGTCCAGTTAACAAAATCTTCATTTGTCATACAGGTTTGAAATGACAAGAGGGTGAGTAAATGATGACAGAATTGAGATTTTTAGGTGAACTATCACTTTGAGTAATAATAATAAAAACAAACATCTAACTAACACAGCAAAAACGGAGTTATCTGGTTAACGTTGCTGATAAAAAATGTGAATGTATAATAAAAATGGTATTGATTTATTGTCATCTGAGACTTTTGTATCCCAGTGTAGTGAAGCCCACAGTTTAAAAGCAAATATGTTTATAACTGATATACTGTAACAGACGTTTTTGACCCATTTTTCGAGAAAACTGATCGCAGCTCAGAACGCATGAAACTGAATAAATAAAGATGAATTCACTCCTATAACGTTATCACAGCACATTATAGAGCACTCATCACTATCCTACATCATGCCTGTCCTTTGACCCACACTTTGAAATATGATTTGCACGCCGGCTTTTTGAAATCTCTGCGTTTATGAGTTCGAACATGAAACCCGCAGACTGTTGCAGAGAGCCAACGCTTGTACAGATGGTGCGTTTGAATCTGGATCCAAAACAGTCCATTGTGAAGGCGTGTTGTGCGTCGAGCTTTGCAAGGATTTAATCAGCTTACGTTTGTTGAATTTTCACATGGCCGTGTGTTTTGACGCGTCGTCGCTTTCTTCGGTACGAGTGTGTGACTTGATGCGTCTCATGACCGTCTGCTTTGTGCACCTCAGTTCCCAGACAAATCTTGAGGATTACAAGCTGAACCTCCCACCCTTTCAATACATATGTGGTAGCACAGAACCTGAACTTTCGATTTACTCAGGGCCTGCTCTGTCTCTGAGAAAGCCGCAGTTTTTGTGTGGTCCTGCAGCCAGGTAGTAGGGCCGTGGGAACCAGAGCAGAGATTTCATGAAGGCTTTGACTCCTGCGTCTCTAGAGACGGTTTTAAAGGGAAGCGTTCAGGTCAAACGCATCCCACGGATTGAAAAATTTGCTGTGTTTAAGTGCGGTTGGTTGTTTTAGCGGCGTATGGGTTATGGTGTGTGTTTTGACGTGTGATATTGAGTTATTGTGATGGTTTAGCGTTCGTGTCTATAGGGGTCCGGCTAAAACGTACTCATTTGCACTTTGTGAAGCTCGTCTATTAACTTATTGTGCCTTGTAAAGGGTTTTGAAGGCCTACAGTGAAATAAAAAAAAGGTTTTAAGAGCTAAAAGCAGTAAAAGGGTGTTGTGGTGATTCGTATATGCAAGGGGTGTTGGAAGCAAGAACTCAAAATAAGATATTTTGAAGAATGTTGTTAACCGGTATCCATTCATTTACACTGGTTTCTTGTCCATACAATATAGTGAACGGGTGCCGGCGTTGTTAGGTTACCAACTTTCTTCTGCAGAAGAAATAATCAGTTTTGGAATGAGAAGAGGGTGAGTAAACAACGACAGGATTTACATTTTTGGGTGAACTATCCCCTTAATATTGGCATGATGGACTTTGTAATGCTTTTTCTTGGCATCATCAAAACCCCAAATATTTTAAGGCTTCTTCAACTGGATTTTGTCTTCTATATTGTCATGCTTTTATCACCATCCCTTTCATGCCAGACATACCTCAGAGACTGATGTCATCTTCTTTACCATCTCAGGCGCATTATCTATCGTGCACGTTTTGAAGACGTTGATCACAGAGATGTTGTCTCACACACGTACGGTCATGTCTACACATAGAGTGAGCAAACAAAAACAGTTTTCTTTGGGGTGTGGAAAAGCAATTATCTTTCCATTAACCTTTATCAGTCTAGTTCATTACCTGTTTGAGCCTGTCATCTTAACACTCGTGTCTGCTGACAGGTTCTATACAGCAGGACTTTTTTCAGCCCCCAGTGTCATGTGTTTTTACTGCTTCAAAGTGATTCTATTGTTTCAGAATTGGTCAGTGGTTTTTCTATGGGAATATTTCAGTGCATGCTGCTCAAATAGTCTCAAAGGTTTTCAGTACCGGGTGGAGATTGTGTTTTGTGGATTGGTCCATAAGAAATAGAAATGTCTGAGATGATGAAGTCAAGACATTTTGGCGCTTTAGTGATGCACTAAAATACTTTATTATGTTAGAAATAACAACTTTAATACAGTTAGTACATTGAAAATGACATTTTACAAACTTTTAGTTAAATGTGTTAAGTGTAGAATATGATTTAATATGATTTTAAGATGAAAAATATTCAAGACTTAAAGCTGGCATTTGCTTTTGCCTCTCTATTGCCAACTCTGTTTGAAATGTAAAATTGCATGTTGTTATCATTTTAAAAACTTAATATCATCTTTAACGCATAAAACGTTCATATCCAATACTGTAAGACACCACTGTTCTGAAATACCTGGCCGTTAGTAAAACGAGATTATGAAGGGATTTAGGAAATGATCTTGTTTAATGCAAACCATTGGATGTTTCTGGTGTAAGAGACAGTCATAAACCTGACATTTTCCCTTCAAAGAGTTTTCTTAGACTAAACAGGGACATTTTCTCAAGCATATTTTTGAAAATAATGTCTGTACTACCACAATTTAACCCCTTAACTGTCAAAGCACTTTTTGAGCCTACACATGAAATCTAAATGTTGGAACTAAAACGGCTGTATCTCATGAATCCTTTGGAATACAGACCTACGGTTGGTCTCATTTGAAATAAGAAAATTAGCAAATTAATGTTTTTGGAGATGAAACATTTTGATATTTAAAAGTGATTTTCAATGGTGGCATTTTTGAATCATAAGGATACCACAGTTGTTAGACAAAGTTTGTGCATGCATAACAGATCAAGTTATTTTGTATTTGTCTCTTTGGGAACTTGAACACAGATTTTCGACACTAAATTAGCATTTGTTCCACTGTCCGTTTTACAACACTGCCTCCTATGACATCATCATTCATGTGCTCTCGTTGTAAATGAGCATCAGTCACAGGGTTTGGTCAAACACACACTTCCCTTTGCCGTTCCCTTTTCCTGTCCTTGCCCTACTACAGCTTTTCCTCGCTCTGTTATTGATCTTTGACCTTCCCATGCTTCCGTGACGCTGTACGATGAATCTCGTCCTACCTCCATATGTTTGTTATATCCTGTTGCATTGGTAAGAAAAGCAATAGTTGCAGAATACAAATGTTTATAATAGCTACAATCACTTAATGTTATAATATCATGTGTATTTGACATATACACATTAAACCTCTTTGTTATTTAGAAATCGCTTTTTTTGTGCATGCTTAAAGATTTGAGACCACAGTACACGTGGGCATACAAAGCTGTTCGTTAGCACCTTGGCTTACTGTCTAATCTGTTGACATTGCTGCTATTTGTCTAGTATCCCTTGGACGTAATATAACATGTGTTTGAGTGTATATTTTTATCCAGCGCAAGACAAGCTCCTTAGTCACACTGTATGTACTAGTGTTGTAGTCAAGACCACCAAAACCGAGACCAGAGGTTGTCGAAACCAAGACAAGACCAAGACTTTAAGGGGCAAGATCAAGGCAGGCCAAGACCGAGTCGAGACCAAGACCAGCACTCCCAAAATTCATCCAAAAGATCCACAAAACACTATAAAGACATAATAAAATAATACTAGAAGTAACTCGGGTGATTTACTGTGCAGACATTTGTAGGATGTTTTATTTTCCATGTTTTATCACCCACCCACTGTAATGTAACATTAACATTTTTGTGCAGGTACAAATTCCACCAACTAAACATAAAAAACGGTAAATAGCAAAGATAAATTTAAGTACGTGACTTGATTAATTAATTGGTTTATCTAATCAATAACAACATAGCTTGTGTTGCGCAGAAATGCACAAAAGTTCAGATTTGTTCTAGATTAGTTTGGGACTAGCCAAAATACTAAAAATTGTTTGTGTCTAAAATTTAAGTCACCTTTTAATGTTAAATATTTATACAAAATCAATATCACATCAGATGTTATAAATAAAGAACAAGAACACTAGTTAACACATTTAGCTCTTCATGAGCTACATGAGTCTCGGGAGCTCCACATCTAGGCTTTCCTCATTTTATCTGCAAAATTACAAAGCTCAAAATTCAATGTCAACCAAGAGATTGTCTTTAACAGAATTCACTTTAAGGACTACAGCAAACAGTTGGATTCGGACTACAGACCCCGAGTTTTTGAATAACCTCCGCCCAATGGAAGATGCAAAAAAGGGGCGAGGCCTTCCTTAGAGAAGAGGAAGGGCAGCTGGAGTGGTGTTTGGTTATCAGAGATTGTAAACATTTAACTGAGCTACGTGCTTAATTTCTTTCACTTTTATCACGGGCCTGTTCTGTGTAATACACTGATATTGTGTGTGCGCGCCAATACCTCTAAAAAACGTATACGAAATAATGTTTTATTAACAAAGTTCGGGAGGAGACAGAGCATATAATCAAGCCCAGCTGATCTGAATTAGCAAACATGGCTTCTACCCTATCAGCTCAAGCGAGCTATCCTATAAATATCATCTGCGTCATCTGATGACTTTCAGGCTGTTTGAGCCGGAAGCAGACCCCTTGCCCGTATCTGTCCCTCCTTATTCTGAGCTGATCTTCAACTAAAAAACCCTCTCAACTCCATTATCCAAGCTGTCTCCCCAGTGCCCTCGAATCCTACCTGACAGCATGGAGGAACTTTAAAACTTCACCTCGTTTACGATATCCCCTTCCCCGATTTTTACATTTAGGCATATGGCAGACGCTTTTATCCAAATAGGACATACGTAACTGCAATCCCCTGGGATCGAACCCACAACCTTGCATTGTAAGCGCAATGCTCTTACCACTGAGCTACAGGAAAGTCTATTTTCTCTTCTCACCATGAATAATAGCTAGCTCAATTAAAGGCTGAATGGAGTTAAATTATTCCGCAAGCTCATTTTCAATGCACCCTTCCCAGTCATAGCCAGCTTCCAAGCTCAGTTATTCAGAGAGCCCAATCTGCCTGGCCATACGCAAGGCAACCCATAACTCTAGAATTATTGACCAAATGCGTTTCCACCCTCCGCAAAGGAAATCACTACACACGATGCAATGTTCATCCTGACATTCTTCGGCTTTCTCAGAAGTTCAGATATCAAGCCCCACATCCAAATTCGAGCCCACAATCCAGCAGACCTATCAGTACTCTATTCAGAAACAAACAATTTTACAAAGACTGATCAGGCCAAGAGAGGCCACTTCATCTGTTTTTTTTAAATATCCAGACCCCAATTCAACCTTAAAGACCGCAGGCCAAATCGTCATCTGACCCCATCTTCGTCAATGACTAACCACCCTGCCACGTTTCTGGTTCTAAAAACAGCTAGAAGCAGTTTTTCTCTCTGATCCGGTATCCCCTCAGACCGCTTTTCTAGCCATTTCTTCCACATAGATGGAAGGGCCCATCACAGCCTCAGATTTAAGCGCTTGGCTGATGGTCTGCAGAGGCTTTCAAAAGTTACATCCGGTCAGACTGCTCCCTCAGAGAAGCCCACATAAATTATACTGGTTAGGACCTGCATAACAACACGTCGATTAGTAGTATGAACAAACGGTCCAAAAAAAGTTACAATTCCTAACAAAGATTGACGTTTGCACATGAACTAGCAGAGTGTGTTACACTTTGATTTGCACATGTTTTGAAGTTAACGCCATTGCCTTTTAGCCATTTAACTGTAACAGTCTATGAATACACGGTCACTGAAATGAGGACAGACCAGTCACAACCGCCTTTTTTCTGCTGCTACCTATACCCCAAGTGGGGAATAAATCATGACAGACTAGGTCAACTTTACCAAGCGGAGCGTTTTCTGGAAACCAGAAAAAGCCTTTGTGAGAGGGACAGCAGTGAATACTTGAAATTGAAAGCATTGTGAACATCTATTAAACACCCAAAAAGAACAGCTGCTTTAAGATTACAAGCAAAGTTAAGTGAGTATAGTCACCCTCAGTACATAGGAAAGTGTTATGTTGGGCAGGTACAGGCATTTTTTGACCTACCATGCACTAACAATAATTTTAGAGATATTTACTAACAAGATTATCCAAATTACCACTCAAGGTAGAGTGACATCAGAATCATAAAATGGCAACCATGTAAATGAGATGTGCAAGACCTCTTGAAGGACGACCACTTAGACCTTGTATAAATAACAGGAGTTTATTCATCACTTGACGTCATAGCCTTTTCAAGTTACAGTCGTCCGAAGCCAAATTCTTTCACATTGAGGGGCCCAACAGATGCTTGCTCCCACTGTAGATCTAAGAACAGACAAGTAGTGAGAAACTTCAAAGACCATGATCAGAATCATTTGTAGTTCGTTCATGTGTTAAACCATACCTTTAAGAACCTGATCGCTTGCCCTACTGCTGCTACAGGTTGAGTCACAGCAGCCACACACCTGATCAGATTCATCTGCAGACATCCACCTGCCAAACAAAGACACATATCCAATGATAAACATCACCGTACTCAACCAGTGACAGCTATTTGGGGGAACATACCCATTAGGGGAGAACGAGCAAGCCTTCTGCTCAGGATTTGTTGGAGTGGCTACAGGAATCGCCTTCAAGATGCATGTGATGTAGACCTGCAAAGACAACAGGGTTCAGGTTTCCAAAACGTGCACTATAATGTACGCAAATACATACCAGCCCACTGTTTACTTGCTGGAACCTAAAAGCCTCCAGCTGGAACTGTAGCTTATCAATTTGAGTCCGAGGCAGGTAGCGAGAGCTTGAGCCGGTAAACTTTGCATCAACCAGGCACCTGGTCAAACAACAAGTTAAACAACCTGCAATACTTCTAGGATAGGCTGCATAAATGGGCATGTCTTACCCATTATTCTCAATGAAGGAGTATTTGGGGGCGGAGTTTACATCAGAGGACGCAGTGGCTATGCAACTGTCCACGAACACACGGACAGGTACATGGTTGTATGTCTTCACAGAGGCCTCAATATTAACAATGTCACCCAGGAAGTACTGGTTTGAAGGTCTCTCAAACTGCCACTCATCTGTTTGAAGGAAAAACTAGACAAGGTCTACAAAATCAAGTTGACACTACTTTAAAAGCTAAAGCTGTATATAATACAAACCAGTCATTAGCTTTAGAGAGAAGACCAACTGCTCTTCTGCAACCATAGTAGCTGCATATGGTACCCAAGTGGGCACAAGTGCATTGCTGCTCACATTATGGATTCTGTAGATTGTAGAAAAAGTTGGTCACCACAAACTGCCAAATCCTTTACTACACGCATGAATATACAGCCATCTTGAACTCCGAACCTTACCTTGGATAGTGACACTCAATACTGACCACAGCAGCACTACTCCTGGCAATAGGAACACCATTTGAAACCACTTGGGGAGAGTAGGCCAGGGTAAAGGCATAAACAAGCTCATCTTCAGTCACCTAAAGAAACAGGAATGTTACTTTATTCAGAACTGAAACACTTTTGGTAAGAGGATTAGTCTTATTACCGTTAACACGCTCCCACATCCATGCAGTTCTGATTCAAAGATGAGCACTCGAGCATTATCGTCCTGCCCTGTTGGTCCACAGCCTCCCAGTGCAAAATCAGAAGCCAAGAGTAGATTTCCAGTCCCAAAGAAGTCCTCCATCACTTCCACATACACAAAGTTCTCACCGCACTGAGCCCCTACACTATTGGGTGAAATAGGTTGCCGCAGCTCAAAAGGAATCTCTGGCTGTACCGGTTCTTCTGGCAGTCTCGGAAAGGTCCACGTCAGTTTTTCCATCGGGCCCTGCAAAAGCTGTTTAGACTGAACACCAACAGGATCTTGACCGGGCCCTCCACCAGCCATACCAGGGGTCTGCATTGAAAACTGAGAAGGAAATCTCTGTGGCACAAGCATGGGGTTGTTTGTTTGGGGAAACAAGGGCGTCCTGGTTTCACTCTGCAGAGGAACTTGCATTTGTGACTGCTGCCTAAATGTATGAGGGTTCTGCGTTTGAGCTGATCTTCCTCGCCATTGTGCATCAGACAAGCCGAACGCCAGAACAAGCACCAAACCAAATGCAACTTTCCACATCCCCATGATTGCTAAACTTGTGTTTCCATGAAAGATTTAGAACCCAGCATCAAAATTTATACATCTGAAAATCTGAATTGCTCCGCCTGTTTAGTGATTAGCGTAATGCTTCTCTAGACATGTTGATTTACCTAACCACCTTGCAACAGGTGGATGTTGTTGGACAATTATTACGCAGATGGAAATCAGGATGTGTGTTCTCGTATTAAAAGCTATAGTAGTGCATATTTTAATTAAACCTGTCAAGTTAAAACACAACCAACCGTAAAGAATTGCTGCACTTGTTTTTTTGTACTTTTTATGGATTCAGACACATAGCCAAACACAGATTTATACTGTACAAATGATCTAAAATAATAAAGCCTAATAAACAAACAGATTTCTTCAGTTTATTGTGATTTTATCCTTTTTCTTCCCATTTCAATTGTATTGTGATTAGAATGCGTGTACAAATCTAGAATGTGTGCTTCTGTGTTGAACTTCAGTCAGCATAACCTATATTATATGCTGGACAGCACAGAGACAAAATGGCACTGTTTGCATCTCATGAGACACTTTATGAATTCTTATAACAAGTAATGTCACTCACATTCTAAAAAGATAGAAATAAGTGCAAACAAACACAACAAACTCTAACTGAGCAGGACATCCGCTTCCAAAGATGCTTGAACAAGGCAGAACTGTACAGACTCTTTGCCTTCATGCACACCAAAGCTCCATCACCAAGATCCTCCATGCAGCAAAAAGCTGACGACAAACCTGCCTCAGCTACCAGTTCTTCTTCCTACGCCCGAAGTGGGTCGACAACCAACGGCAAGAGGCTAGGCACTTCACCGGCAGGTCGACGCCACAGGCTTTCTGTAAGTCATGGGTACGCCCCCAACAAATAAGCCACAGGCACCCAGCAGCTGCCCCTTCCAACAGCTTTTCAGTGCAGAGATCACAGCGGTGCCACCTCAACAGCAGTCCCTCTCAGCCACCCCTACAGTGCAAGCATGCCTCCACCAGCCGTCCCAGCCCACATGTATTCTTTCCCCTCCACAAGTTCATGGCTAGCGGCGCCATCATCAGCCACCGACGAGAGGTCATTTCAGCAAATAAGCCATGGCCCGGCTTACAGCTTCCCTTCTCTCCTGCAAACTCACGGTCAAGCTCCCTTCCCACAAACTCATGGATTTTTCCCTTCCCCTTGGCCCCCGCCCCTAACGGCGGGTTTAGCATTACACTGCATCCGGCAGCAGCTCAGGCGGCCGTGGTCCTCCCCATCTGCACGCTGACTCTGGCCCGTCCCCAATTTTAACTGGCCACAGCAGCAGCCATGTCGGTCCCGAACAACGCCTCGGTCCTGGAACCATCACCCTTGTCCGTCAGCACCAGGACACAGATTTTGGGAGAAGTTTAGGCTATTTGCGCTGGAAGCAGACCCCTTGCCAACACCTGTCCCTCCTTATTCTGAGCTGATCTTTTACTAAACCACCTTCTTAAAACCCTGCTATACACCTCTCTCAACTCCATCAACCAAGCCATCTCACCCAGGACCCTCCAAACCAGACAGCATGCAGGAACTTTAAAACTTTTCACCTCGTTTAGAATATCCCCTTCCCCCGATTTTCTCTTCTCACCATGACCTCATTCATATCTTATCTCAATATTGCCAAGAATCTTCAAGCTAGCTGAATTAAAGGCTATCTGAGTGGAGTTCAAATTTTTCACAAGGTCATTTTCAATGCACCCTCCTCTGCCATAGCCAGCTCCCAAGCTCAAAGGTATTCAGAGAGCCCAACCTGCCCGCCCAGACGCAAGGCAACCCATAACTAGAATTATTGACAAAATGCATTTCCACCCTCCGCAAAGGATATCAATCTATGCTCACTCACCCTGCCACACGTTTCTTGTTTCAAAAACACCAAAGAGCCGTTTTGCTCTGACCCAGCCTACCCTCAAACAACATTTCCAGCCATTCCTTTGGCATAGGTGCGGCAACTACGGCACACTCACAGCCTCAGATTCAAGCACTCGGAGAGGTTTTCAAAAGTTACAGCCGATCAAGTAGCTCCCTCATAACCAGTATCATTGAGCACCAACCCTTCAAGAAACTAGAAGTTCCACATATTAACGAGTGTTATTAGTGTGAATATAACCAGTCGGACACGGTATCATTTCCCTTGCTGGAAGAAAACTCACAATCTCTAACAGATCTGCTGGTGCATGGGCAAACATCAAGCTGTAACACGTTGACCAGTCACATTTTTTGAACTGAAGTTAACACCATTGTTACGGTTTACAACTAAAAGCCAAAGCCTAAGCCAGGAATAAATTATGACAGACTAGGTCAACTTGAGCGCTTCGGGAAGATGGACTTTCTAGATACAAGTCTTTATTAGAAGAGACAGGTGAACAATAGACTTGAAATTTATAGCGTTGTAAACTAGTTAGACAGCCATTAGTAAACACCCAAAAAGAACAGCCGCTTTAAGATTACAACCAAAGTTTAGTGCTTCTACAGTTCACCCACAGGAAAGTGTCATTTTGGGCAGGTACAGGCTTTTTTGGACCTACCATGCACTACTTAGCAAAAAGCTGTAAAATTATTGTAACAAGATTATCCAAATTAGCACTCAACAAGGTAGAAATGTATGGAGTGACATCAGAAACATAAAATGGCAAACATGTAAATGAGATTTGCAAGACCTCTAGAAGGACGACCACTTAAACCTTGTATAAATAACATTGTTTATTCATCACTTGACTTCATAGCCATTTCAAGTTAGTTGTCCAAAGCCAAATTCTTTCACATTGAGGGGCCCAACAGATGCTTGCTCCCACCGTAGATCTATGGAGAACAGACAAGTAGTGAGAAACTTCCAAGACCATGAACAGAATCATTTGTAGTTAGTCCATGTGTTAAACCATACCTTTAAGAACCTGATCGCTTGCACTACTGCTGCTACAGGTTGAGTCACAGCAGCCACACACCTGATCAGATTCATCTGCAGACATCCACCTACCATACAAAGACATCCTCAATGATAAACGTCACTGTACTGACCCCGTGAAGGCTATTTGGGGGCAACATACCCATTCGGGGAGAACGAGCAAGCCTTCTGTTCAGGATTTGTCGGAGTGGCTACAGGGACCGCCTTCAATATGCATGTGATGTAGACCTGCAAAATCAACAGGGTTCAGGTTTCCAAAACGTGCACTTTAATGTACGCAAATACATACCAGCCCACTGTTTACTTGCTGGAACCTAAAAGCCTCCAGCTGGAACTGCAGCTTATCAAATAGAGTCCTAGGCAGGTAGCGAGAGCTTGAGCCGGTGAACTTTGCATCAACCAAGCACCTGGTCAAACGACAAGTTAAACAACCTGCAATACTTCTAGGATAGGCTGCATGAATGGGCATGTCTTACCCATTATTCTCAATGAAGGAGTATCTGGGGGTGGCGTTCACATCAGGGGACGCAGTGGCTATGCAACTGTCCACAAACACACGGACAGGTACATGGTTGTATGTCTTCACAGAGGCCTCAATATTAACAATGTCTCCCAGGAAGTACTGGTTTGAAGGTCTCTCAAACTGCCATTCATCTGTTTAGAGGGAAAAAAAAGACAAGGTCTACAAAGTTGAAACTACATTTAAAGCTAAAGCTGTTTAATACAAACCAGTCATTAGCTTGAGAGAGAAGACCAAATGCTCTTCTGCAACCATAGTAGCTGCATATGGTACCCAAGTGGGCACAAGTGCATTGCTGCTCACATTATGGATTCTGTACATTGTAGAAAAAGTTGGTCACCACAAACTGCCAAATCCTTTACTACACGCATGAATATACAGCCATCTTGAACTCCGAACCTTACCTTGGATAGTGACACTCAATACTGACCACAGCAGCACTACTCCTGGCAATAGGAACACCATTTGAAACCTCTTGGGGAGAGTAGGCCAGGGTAAAGGCATAAACAAGCTCCTCTTCAGTCACCTAAAGAAACAGGAATGTTACTTTATTCAGAACTGAAACACTTTTGGTAAGATGATCAGTCTTATTACCGTTAACACGCTCCCACATCCATGCAGTTCTGATTCAAAGATGAGCACTCGAGCATTATCGTCCTGCCCTGTTGGTCCACAGCCTCCCAGTGCAAAATCAGAAGCCAAGAGTAGATTTCCAGTCCCAAAGAAGTCCTCCATCACTTCCACATACACAAAGTTCTCACCGCACTGAGCCCCTACACTATTGGGTGAAATAGGGCGCCGCAGCTCAAAAGGAATCTCTGGCTGTACCGGTTCTTCTGGCAGTCTCGGAAAGGTCCACGTCAGTTTTTCCATCGGGCCCTGCAAAAGCTGTTTAGACTGAACACCAACAGGATCTTGCCCGGGCCCTCCACCAGCCATACCAGGGGTCTGCATCGAAAACTGAGAAGGAAATCTCTGTGGCACAAGCATGGGGTTGTTTGTTTGGGGAAACAGGGGAATCCTGGTTTCACTCTGCAGAGGAACTTGCATTTGTGACTGCTGCTTAAATGTATGAGGTTTCGTCATTTGCGCTGATCTTCCTCGCCATTGTGCATCAGACAAGCCAAACGCCAGAACAAGCACCAAACCAAATGCAACTTTCCTCATCCCCATGATTGCTAAACTTGTATTTCCTTTAAGGATTAAGAACCCAGCATCAAAATTTATACATCTGGAAATCCGGATGGCTCCGCCCGCGTAGTGATTAGCGTAATGCTTCTCTAGACTTGTTCATTTACCTAACCACCTTGCAACAGGTGGATGTTGTTGGACATTTATTATGCTGATGGAAATCAGGATGTGGGTTCTTCGTATAGTATTGCATATTTTAAGGTTGCCTGTTGGGCTTGTTATCAGAAGGTTGCCGGTTCAAATCTCAGTGCCAGCAGGTAATGCCTGAAGTGCCCTTGAGCAAGGCATCTTACCCCTGATTGCTCTGCAGTAATGTGCTATTGTAAAAAAAACTACTTGTAAGTCGTTTTGGATAAAAGCCTCTGCCAAATGAATAAATGTAAAATTCTTATAACAAGCAATGTCACTCACCTTCTAAAAAGATTGAATTCAACCTAGTCAGTGCTAATAAACAGTACAAATAACACAATAATATAAAGGAGATTCAATAAATGGATAAGTTTTGTTACCTAAGCAGCCCTCTATCGGCTGAAATTACACTTGTAACTTTGGTGTGCGTGTAGGTTCACAAGCCCCGCCCACTACCTGCTTTATGGCATACGTTTTACTTGTAGCCTGGGGGACGTTAGCGAAAAGCTAACAATAAGACGAAACAATCTAGTTCAAGTCTCCAAACCATCACCATAGCAGAGCCAGCAATAAAACCAAAGAGGAAAAGAGAGAGAGTGATCAAACATGAGCCTGAACACAAATCAATATCTGACGGACTTACACTTGGTGGCGCAAGCTGCAAGAGGCAATGGGTTACAAAACAGATAGAGACCTAGCCTGCCTGCTACTGGATTTGAAAGTTTTAAATGTCAATTTGTTCTTACTGTTCTGTACTTTTGAGATTACTAGTTATTAGGCTGTGTTCAGGTTATTTATTGGTGCACTAATATTGCTGGTTCACGATTTATAATCTTAAAGTAGTCTAGAGATAATCTAATGTTGCCGGTTCTCAATAGGTTACGTAGCATGATCAAGCCTCGTCACAAATTCAGTGTTATTCTTGTCAACAATGACTACAAACCACAATAAATGATGTACAGTCAAAAGTTGTTTTTTTAGTTCTTGCACGTAGACTTATGTGTTGGTATCTATAGTTATTATGCTAGGCACTATACCCATAGCGAGTGAGTGTAAGTTTAGTGATTGCACCTATTACACAAAGCACAACGCCTGATCGCGATGGTTTCCAAAAATGTGTTAGCACTTTAGCTGCTATGTAGCTAGAGTGCTATGGGCTACCAACCAACAACCAGCTGCTACCCCAGAATCTAGTTTGAGCTATTAGTATAGCCCAGTAACATACTCCGCGGAGCCAAAATAGAGCTTTAGTACATGCACAGTTTATGAAGTAACATGATGTAACAGCGGTTTCTGCTAAGTCAACAAATTTACCTGTATTGCCCTGCCCACAGGGAAGCTTATAAAGCTTATATTTACAACACTGATAACAGACAAGACGCTTTTCAACCACATAGGGGAACCATAAGCAAAAGTTCTCTAATGTTGCTTTAACACAAGGTTTACATGGTAGGGCCCTGTTTCATTACAAATCTTGACGTTCATCTGACTTTCTAACACACTCAATGTTACACTGCCAGAAGAGAAACATATGCAGACTTCACAAACTCAAGATGGTTCTTGCTGTTTTTGCAAAAGGTTTTTCAGTGACTGAGTCGTATGAAAACTGGTTTGTATTTGATACTGTACGAGGGGTTTTCTTGGCTCAAAATGAGGCGGAGGTGGTGCCAACCTGATCTTGTACACACAAACACGCACATGGAGGCCTACTGTACCTTTAAGTGGCTAAAACAAACACTTTACATATTTTACATTCTAAAACCTAGATGAACATGACAAGTTATGTAAAATATTTGATTCAACCAAACAGAAATGTTTTTAAACCAAAGCTTTTTATGCATTTCAAACAAGTTTTCAGCCCACAATAGCCAATTAAACAAACCAGTTTTACTAAATGAGCAATGCGTTCTCTTGTGGTTCACAGAGCCCTGAATGATTCAATGATCTTTTAGATTTGCTAGTGATTGAAAAGTTTCAACAGTTTAAAAGAATAGGTTCGGAGTCATTCTAAATACTGACGCACTCACTGTGTAAAGTAAAACACTGAATCAATGAACCAGCTGCACAGCTCAAAACATTACAATGTATGCCACGTTAATTTAAGAACCCTTTTAAGAAAGTTAACGGACTTGAATGCAAAAACAAACGAATCACCTAAACCGCCACAAAAATTACAACACGTAATACAGTACTGCAACCAGTTTTCAACTCCCAAAGAGCGAGCTGCAACAAGCAATGTTTATATGCGTGTTTCCAGCCCATTTTGCTAATGCCACTCAAAACGGTTGATACATTTACTGTAGGAAAGTAACAAAATATCTTCAGAGAACATGAGCTTTAATATCCTAATTGGCATAATGTTGTCCTGTACAATATTTTTGGCTTTTGTCAGAAACAGTCCCCTGCTAAACTGGTTTTGTGGTCCAGAGTAATATTGTAACGCGTTACCTAAATGTTTAAGTGTAGTAATAACTACCCGTTTTTGCAAACTGTTGGCAGTTAGACATTTAAGTCACTGGACATTGGCAGGTGCAGCAAAAAGTTGTCACATCACTACCCTTTAAGATATACTGACGGATTGAAGGAACAATTTGCAGTTTGTTTGAAGTAAAGCACTTGTATATTGTTTACACATTTACCCCTCAGTGTATAGGGATGTCTAATGTTTTACCTCCCATACACATAGAAAAAATATGCACAAGTCCTATAACAAGTACTCTTCTAAATTACCACTCAAGGTAGGAAATGGAGTGACATCAGAATCATAAATGGCAAACATGTAAATGAGATTTGCAAGACCTCTTGAAGGACGACCACTTAAACCTTGTATAAATAACAAGTTTATTCATCACTTGACATCATAGCCATTTCAAGTTAGAATTTGGCTTTGGACGACACTTTCACATTGAGGGGACCAACAGATGCTTGCTCCCACCGTAGATCTATGGAGAACAGACAAGTAGTGAGAAACTTCCAAGACCATGATCAGAATCACTAGTTAGTCCATGTGTTAAATCATACCTTTAAGAACCTGATCGCTTGCAGTACTGGTGCTACAGGTTGAGTCACAGCAGCCACACACCTGATCAGATTCATCTGCAGACATCCACCTGCCAAACAAAGACACATAGCCAATGATAAACATCACCGTACGGACTCAAAGGAAATTTGTGGCAACATACCCATTAGGGGAGAATGAGCAAGCTTTCTGCTCCGTATTTGTTGGAGTGGCTACAGGAACCGCCTTCAAAATGCATGTGATGTAGACCTGCAAAGACAACAGGGTTCAGGTTTAAAAAAAAGTGCACAATGTACTCAAATCTAAGGCAAATACATACCAGCCCACTGTTTACTTGCTGGAACCTAAAAGCCTCCAGCTGGAACTGCAGCTTATCAATTTGAGTCCGAGGCAGGTAGCGAGAGCTTGAGCCGGTGAACTTTGCATCAACCAGGCAGCTGGTCAAACGACAAGTTAAACAACCTGCAATACTTCTAGGATAGGCTGCATAAATGGGCATGTCTTACCCATTATTCTCAATGAAGGAGTATCTGGGGGTGGCGTTCACATCAGGGGACGCAGTGGCTATGCAACTGTCCACAAACACACGGACAGGTACATGGTTGTATGTCTTCACAGAGGCCTCAATATTAACAATGTCTCCAAGGAAGTACTGGTTTGAAGGTCTCTCAAACTGCCACTCATCTGTTTAGAGGGAAAAAAATAGACAAGGTCTACAAAGATGAAACTACATTTAAAGCTAAAGCTGTTTAATACAAACCAGTCATTAGCTTGAGAGAGAAGACCAACCGCTCTTCTGCAACCATAGTAGCTGCATATGGTACCCAAGTGGGCACAAGTGCATTGCTGCTCACATTATGGATTCTGTACATTGTAGAAAAAGTTGGTCACCACAAACTGCCAAATCCTTTACTACACGCATGAATATACAGCCATCTTGAACTCCGAACCTTACCTTGGATAGTGACACTCAATACTGACCACAGCAGCACTACTCCTGGCAATAGGAACACCATTTGAAACCTCTTGGGGAGAGTAGGCCAGGGTAAAGGCATAAACAAGCTCCTCTTCAGTCACCTAAAGAAACAGGAATGTTACTTTATTCAGAACTGAAACACTTTTGGTAAGAGGATCAGTCTTATTACCGTTAACACGCTCCCACATCCATGCAGTTCTGATTCAAAGATGAGCACTCGAGCATTATCGTCCTGCCCTGTTGGTCCACAGCCTCCCAGTGCAAAATCAGAAGCCAAGAGTAGATTTCCAGTCCCAAAGAAGTCCTCCATCACTTCCACATACACAAAGTTCTCACCGCACTGAGCCCCTACACTATTGGGTGAAATAGGTTGCCGCAGCTCAAAAGGAATCTCTGGCTGTACCGGTTCTTCTGGCAGTCTCGGAAAGGTCCACGTCAGTTTTTCCATCGGGCCCTGGAAAAGCTGTTTAGACTGAACACCAACAGGATCTTGCCCGGGCCCTCCACCAGCCATACCAGGGGTCTGCATTGAAAACTGAGAAGGAAATCTCTGTGGCACAAGCATGGGGTTGTTTGTTTGGGGAAACAAGGGCGTCCTGGTTTCACTCTGCAGAGGAACTTGCATTTGTGACTGCTGCCCAAATGTATGAGGTTTCGTCATTTGCGCTGATCTTCCTCGCCATTGTGCATCAGACAAGCCGAACGCCAGAACAAGCACCAAACCAAATGCAACTTTCCACATCCCCATGATTACTAAACTTGTGTTTCCATGAAGGACTAAGAACCCAGCATCACAATTTATACATCTGGAAATCCAAATTTCTCCGCATGTGTAGTGATTAGCGTAATGCTTCTCTAGACATGTTCATTTACCTAACCACCTTGCAACAGGTGGATGTTGTTGGACATTTATTACGCTGATGGAAATCAGGATGTGTGTTCTCGTATTAAGAGCTATAGTAGTGCATATTTTAATTAAACCTGTCAAGATAAAACACAACCAACCGTAAATATTTGCTGCACTTGTTTTTGTGTTTCTTGTACTTTTTATGTATTCAGGCAATGTCACTCACCTTGAATTCAACCTAGTAAGTGCAAACAAACAATACCAATGGCACAAGACAACAGATGAAGTTAAAAAATAAAGGAACTAAAGAAAGTTATTTAGTTATAAAAACACTGGAGAATCTTAGTCATAAAATAGAAATAGATGGTTCACATATACATTTGCAAAGTAGAACACAAACACGTTCTCAAAGTAAAAAAAATGTGTTCTTCATGAAACACAGCCAGAATTTATATTTATCCTGTTTTTCTTTTCAGTACAACAAAGAGTAACAAATCTGCATTTTAAAGCTACACAAGAGTGTTTTTCTACCTTCAAATAATCTCTCTAAAATTATTTTAGTGATAGGACAACTCTTAACTGGACAGATTTTGCTGCCGCTGCTACCTAAGCAGCCCTCTATCAGCTGAAATTACACTTGTAACTTGTGTACGGGTCGGTTCACAAGCCCCGCCCATCACCTGCTTTACGGCATACATTTTACTCGTAGCCTGGGTGACGTTAGCGAACAGCTAATGATAAGACGAAACGATCTAGTTCAAGTCTCCAAACCATCACCATGGCAGAGCCAGCAAAAAAAAAACAGTGGAAAAGAGAGAGAGTGATGGACTTACACTTGGTGGCGCAAGCTGCAAGAGGCAACAGGTTGCAAAACGGATGGAGACCTAGCCTTCCTGCTACTGGATTTGAATTTTTTCATACTGTTCTGTACTTTGAGCTTATTAGTTATTAGGCTGTGATCAGGTTATTTATTGGTGCACTAACGTTACTGGTTCACAATTTATAATCTTAAAGTAGGCACTATACCCATAGCCAGTTGAGTGTAATTTAATGATTGCACTTATTACACAAAGCACAACGCCTGGTTGCGATGGTTTCCGAAAATATTGTTAGCACTTTAGCTGCTATGTAGCTAGCACACTATGCGCTAACAACCAGCTACCTCAGAATCTAGTTTGAGCCAGTAATATACTCCGCGGAAGCCAAAATAGAGCTTTAGTACATGCAGTTTATGAAGTAACAGCGGTTTCTGCTTAGGATTGAAGGAACAATTTGCAGTTTGTTTGAAGTAAAGCGCTTGTATATTGTTTACACATTTACCCCTTTGTGTATAGGGATGTCTAATGTTGTACCTCCCATACACAAAGCAAAAATCTGCACAAGTCCTATAACAAGTACTCTTCTAAATTACTACTCAAGGTAGGACATGGAGTGACATCAGAATCATAAATGGCAAACATGTAAATAAGATTTGCAAGACCTCTTGAAGGACGACCACTTAAACCTTGTATAAATAACAAGTTTATTCATCACTTGACATCATAGCCATTTCAAGTTAGAATTTGGCTTTGGACGACACTTTCACATTGAGGGGACCAACAGATGCTTGCTCCCACCGTAGATCTATGGAGAACAGACAAGTAGTGAGAAACTTCCAAGACCATGATCAGAATCACTAGTTAGTCCATGTGTTAAATCATACCTTTAAGAACCTGATCGCTTGCAGTACTGGTGCTACAGGTTGAGTCACAGCAGCCACACACCTGATCAGATTCATCTGCAGACATCCACCTGTCAAACAAAGACACATATCCAATGATAAACATCACCGTACGGACTCAAAGGAAATTTGTGGCAACATACCCATTAGGGGAGAATGAGCAAGCTTTCTGCTCCGTATTTGTTGGAGTGGCTACAGGAACCGCCTTCAAAATGCATGTGATGTAGACCTGCAAAGACAACAGGGTTCAGGTTTAAAAAAAAGTGCACAATGTACTCAAATCTAAGGCAAATACATACCAGCCCACTGTTTACTTGCTGGAACCTAAAAGCCTCCAGCTGGAACTGCAGCTTATCAATTTGAGTCCGAGGCAGGTAGCGAGAGCTTGAGCCGGTGAACTTTGCATCAACCAGGCACCTGGTCAAACGACAAGTTAAACAACCTGCAATACTTCTAGGATAGGCTGCATGAATGGGCATGTCTTACCCATTATTCTCAATGAAGGAGTATCTGGGGGTGGTGTTCACATCAGGGGACGCAGTGGCTATGCAACTGTCCACAAACACACGGACAGGTACATGGTTGTATGTCTTCACAGAGGCCTCAATATTAACAATGTCACCCAGGAAGTACTGGTTTGAAGGTCTCTCAAACTGCCACTCATCTGTTTAGAGGGAAAAAAATAGACAAGGTCTACAAAGTTGAAACGACAATTAAAGCTAAAGCTGTTTAATACAAACCAGTCATTAGCTTTAGAGAGAAGACCAACCGCTCTTCTGCAACCATAGTAGCTGCATATGGTACCCAAGTGGGCACAAGTGCATTGCTGCTCACATTAAGGATTCTGTAGATTGTAGAAAAAGTTGTTCACCACAAACTGCCAAATCCTTTACTACACGCATGAATATACAGCCATCTTGAACTCCGAACCTTACCTTGGATAGTGACACTCAATACTGACCACAGCAGCACTACTCCTGGCAATAGGAACACCATTTGAAACCTCTTGGGGAGAGTAGGCCAGGGTAAAGGCATAAACAAGCTCCTCTTCAGTCACCTAAAGAAACAGGAATGTTACTTTATTCAGAACTGAAACACTTTTGGTAAGAGGATCAGTCTTATTACCGTTAACACGCTCCCACATCCATGCAGTTCTGATTCAAAGATGAGCACTCGAGCATTATCGTCCTGCCCTGTTGGTCCACAGCCTCCCAGTGCAAAATCAGAAGCCAAGAGTAGATTTCCAGTCCCAAAGAAGTCCTCCATCACTTCCACATACACAAAGTTCTCACCGCACTGAGCCCCTACACTATTGGGTGAAATAGGTTGCCGCAGCTCAAAAGGAATCTCTGGCTGTACCGGTTCTTCTGGCAGTCTCGGAAAGGTCCACGTCAGTTTTTCCATCGGGCCCTGGAAAAGCTGTTTAGACTGAACACCAACAGGATCTTGCCCGGGCCCTCCACCAGCCATACCAGGGGTCTGCATTGAAAACTGAGAAGGAAATCTCTGTGGCACAAGCATGGGGTTGTTTGTTTGGGGAAACAAGGGCGTCCTGGTTTCACTCTGCAGAGGAACTTGCATTTGTGACTGCTGCCCAAATGTATGAGGTTTCGTCATTTGCGCTGATCTTCCTCGCCATTGTGCATCAGACAAGCCGAACGCCAGAACAAGCACCAAACCAAATGCAACTTTCCACATCCCCATGATTACTAAACTTGTGTTTCCATGAAGGATTAAGAACCCAGCATCAAAATTTATACATCTGGAAATCCGAATGTCTCCGCCTGTGTAGTGATTAGCGTAATGCTTCTCTAGACATGTTCATTTACCTAACCACCTGCAACAGGTGGATGTTGTTGGACATTTATTACGCTGATGGAAATCAGGATGTGTGTTCTCGTATTAAGAGCTATAGTAGTGCATATTTTAATTAAACCTGTCAAGTTAAAACACAACCAACCGTAAATATTTGCTGCAATTGTTTTTGTGTTTCTTGTACTTTTTATGAATTCAGGCAATGTCACTCACCTTGAATTCAACCTAGTAAGTGCAAACAAACAATACCAATGGCACAAGACAACCGATGAAGTTAAAAAATAAAGGAACTAAAGAAAGTTATTTAGTTATAAAAACACTGGAGAATCTTAGTCATAAAATAGAAATAGATGGTTCACATATACATTTGCAAAGTAGAACACAAACATGTTCTCCAAGTAAAAAAAATGTGTTCTTCATGAAACACAGCCAGAATTTATATTTATCCTGTTTTTCTTTTCAGTACAACAAAGAGTAACAAATCTGCATTTTAAAGCTACACTAGAGAGTTTTTCTACCTTCACATAATCTCTCTAAAATTATTTTAGTGATAGGACAACTCTTAACTGGACAGATTTTGCTGCCGCTGCTACCTAAGCAGCCCTCTATCAGCTGAAATTACACTTGTAACTTTGGTGCACGGGTCGGTTCACAAGCCCCGCCCATCACCTGCTTTGGACTTACACTTGGTGGCGCAAGCTGCAAGAGGCAACAGGTTGCAAAACGGATGGAGACCTAGCCTTCCTGCTACTGGATTTGAATTTTTTCATACTGTTCTGTACGTTTGAGCTTATTAGTTATTAGGCTGTGTTCAGGTTATTTATTGGTGCACTAACGTTACTGGTTCACAATTTATAATCTTAAAGTAGGCACTATACCCATAGCCAGTTGAGTGTAATTTAATGATTGCACCTATTACACAAAGCACAACGCCTGGTTGCGATGGTTTCCGAAAAGATTGTTAGCACTTTAGCTGCTATGTAGCTAGCACTCTATGCGCTAACGGCTAACAACCAGCTACCTCAGAATCTAGTTTGAGCCAGTAATAAACTCCGCGGGAGCCAAAATAGAGCTTTAGTACATGCAGTTTATGAAGTAACATGATGTAACAGCGGTTTCTGCTTAGTCAACAAATTTACCTGTATTGCCCTGCCCGCAGGGAAGCTTATAAAGCTTATATTTACAACACTGACAACAGACAATTGTGCTTTTCAACCACATGGGGGAACCATGTGCAAAAGTTCTCTAATGTTGCTTTAACACAACGTTTACATGGTAGGGCCCTGTTTCATTACACATCTTGACGTTCATCTGACTTTCTAACAAACTCAATGTTACGCTGCCAGAAGAGAAACATGTGCAGACATCACAAACTCAGTACTTGCTGTTTTTGCAAAAGGTATTTCAGCGACAATGAGTCGTATGAAAACTGGTTTGTATTTGATACTGTACATGGGCCCATCTGATAGGAAAAAACTGACAAAGGCTGATGAAGTCACTGTTTGAAGATAAACTGAAAAATATCTTAAATGGACAAGTTATATGATATGGGCAACTTACAGCATTACTTTTTAATGTTGATAGAAATACAGTTGTTTTTGTGTGTGTTCATTACTCATTTTGCATCAACTGTAGCAGACACAGCTCTCATTAGTTATGAAAAATAGAATCATGTGTGACCCTGGAACACAGAACCGGTTTTATGTGTACATTTTTCATTATTGAGATTTATACATCATCTGAAAGCTGAATAAATAAGCTTTCCATTGATGTAAGGTTTGGTAGGATTGGACAATATTTGGCTGAGGTATAACTATTTCCTTCTACTGAAAACCTTTTAAGTTGTCCATCATAGGTGCTGTAGCAGGCCGTTGCTAAGAAGAACCAGGTTTGTTTTATCGCTCTCTATGGGCTTACCGCTGTAAAGACGTGGTGGAAAGTAAAGAACCCCCGAAAGCTGTAATTCCCAAAGAGCGGACAGCAGCAAGCAATGTTTGTAGGTGTGTAAAATAAAGTTGATATCTTTACGGTAGGAAATCAACAAAATATCTTCATAGAACATGATCTTAACTTAATATCCTTACGATTTTTGGCAAAATATTTAAATGTTGTCCCATACAATATTTTGTTGGCTTTTGCCACAAATATTCCTGTGCTTCCTGGTTTTGTTGTCCAGGGTCACATATTGTAAAGTGTTACCTAAATACGTTGAGGTGTAGTAGTTGGCAGGTAGATTTTCCCAAGTCACCAGACAAAAAGTTGTCATATCACTATCGCTATAGTAGAAATATAAGATATACTCTGAATACAACAGTCCAGTTGCAGTTAAGAGTTTATAATGCTTATATAAATATAAGGCATTGTTGTGAATAATGTATTTTCTGTTAACTGCTTTGAAAAAATGTGAAACACAAAAATTTGAATTTAATGTATAGTGGTTGTCAGTTGCATTGGTAAAGCAAACTGAAGGCCAACTCAAAACTAAGATCTAATACATCTGCATACTTTACAGAGGCAAGAAACTCTTGCTTCCATTACAACACCACTAACTGTACCCCCTAGACTAATCTTACATCACTCATCCAGGTGTGGATGGGGTGGGAACTCTTAGACAGGTAGTTTCGCCTTTATTTCAAACTTCACAATTAATCTAAATGTGATATAAAACAGTATACAAGTTGTTTTTTATATTTAAACTAGTGGTTGACCGATATGTTTATTTAATGGCTGATGCTAATATTGATGTTGATATAACACAAAAGTAATGAGAGACATACAGAAAATGTAACTATACCTATATTTATTGTGCACAATATTTAAGCAATATTGTCTGAGGTAGCCAACCTGATCTCACAAGAATTTTGAACTATTTCACGAGGTGGCTTATTCGAACGAATTCGTACATTGTGAATTGTACACAAATGAAATACTAAGCCCTAACGTCACTTTTTTATGAATGAGATTGTACAAATTCATATGAATTAGCCCCATTGTAAAATAGTTAAGTTTTTGCCGTGGGATTGTCTTGAAGTAGCTACTTCAGATAGTTCAGATTCCTCTAGTTACAATATCCTCTAATAAATTGTTGTCTAATTTGCTCTATGGTATCCAAAATATTGGATGCTGTTAATTAATAAAAAATCTAAATACTGTATTGGTCAACCATTGATTACATTTCTAATATAATGTTTAGTAGGAGTTTTTTTAGATGCAAAATTCTGTATATTCTCTTGCTCCATAGGATACTTATTTTTAACCCAGCATTGGGTTCCATTAACCCAGAAAATGTTTATATGTGACCCAACAGTGGGATAAAACAACCCAGCATATAAGTTTGAAACTACCCAGCTTTATAACCCAATGGTTGGGTTCATCTCTTTTTGACTGAATTCTCGGTTGAAAGTAATCCATTATTTCTGTAGTGTGTTTTGTTTTAAATTACACATTTGAATCTATTCTTATAAAAAGATGAACAGCATGTCATCATTGTAGTGCAGTCATTTACTTATTGTAGCTCTGCTGCGTACAAGTACCATACTGTAAATCAAGTTTGAATCACAGTAAATATCAGATATTTCACACCAATAAATCAAAAGAGCTCCACCATGAGACACATTGGGAAAGATTTTCGCTCTGACTCACTAAATGCACCAGAGGTCCTGGAGGTGGTCTGACCAGGTAACAGAATCTCCTGAGAGAAGGGGGTGACAGCGATCCTTTTGCTCAAACCAAGGGATGCTGTTCTCAATATCCCCCACAATCCTCAGCTCCATACACCTGCCTGATGTGAGAGACTTCCCCTCCCAGTGACCCATAATTCCATTTCCTGTCCACTTCACTCTTTAAGATTAACCGAGCGCTCACTACCTGAACACCTGCTAGAGGAATTACTTTTACAGGCTGGGTGGCTGAAATATCTTCATCCCACAGAGCAGAGGTTGGGCTGGCTTAAGGGAAAATGCTCTGGAGATTAGTTTCTTTGAACGAGCCATTCTGTGTCCTTAAGATTCTTTGTGTCCTTGTCTTTTTCTTTTAAAACCACATACTTTATTTATAGTGATGATGGCGGAAAGCTTTAGTGTTGACTTTTATATTTAAAGTTGTTAATTTAAGTTTAAGGAATGAGAAGGGATGGAATGTAATGGAACTCTAGAGTAGAGTAGAGTAGAGAGTAGAGTAGAGTAGAGTAGAGTAGAGTAGAGTAGAGTGTAGAGTGTAGAGTGTAGAGTGTAGAGTGTAGTGTAGAGTAGAGTAGAGTAGAGTAGAGTAGAGTAGAGTAGAGTAGAGTAGAGTAGAATAGAATAGAATAGAATAGAGAAGAGTAGAGTAGAGTAGAGTAGAGTAGAGTAGAGTAGAGTCGAGTCGAGTCGAGTCGAGTAGAGTAGACGAGAGTAGAGTAGAGTAGAGTAGAGTAGAGTAGACGAGAGTAGAGTAGACGAGAGTAGAGTAGAGTAGAGAGTAGAGTAGAGAGTAGAGTAGAGTAGAGTAGAGTAGAGTAGAGTAGAGTAGAGTAGAGTAGAGTAGAGTAGAGTAGAGTAGAGTAGAGTAGAGTAGAGTAGAGTAGAGAGTAGAGTAGAGTAGCGTAGCGTAGCGTAGAGAGTAGAGAGTAGAGAGTAGAGTAGAGTGTAGAGTAGAGTAGAGTGTAAAGTGTAGAGTAGAGTAGAGTAGAGTAGAGTAGAGTAGAGTAGAGTAGAGTGTAGAGTAGAGTGTAGAGTAGAGTAGAGTAGAGTAGAGTAGAGTAGAGTAGAGTAGAGTAGAGTAGCGTAGCGTAGCGTAGCGTAGCGTAGAGAGTAGAGTAGAGTAGAGTAGCGTAGCGTAGCGTAGAGAGTAGAGTAGCGTAGAGAGTAGAGTAGAGTAGAGTAGAGTAGAGAGTAGAGTAGAGTAGAGTGTAGAGTAGAGTAGAGTAGAGAGTAGAGAGTAGAGTAGAGTGTAGAGTAGAGTAGAGTGTAAAGTGTAGAGTAGAGTAGAGTAGAGTAGAGTAGAGTAGAGTGTAGAGTAGAGTGTAGAGTAGAGTAGAGTAGAGTAGCGTAACGTAGCGTAGCGTAGCGTAGCGTAGCGTAGCGTAGAGAGTAGAGTAGAGTAGCGTAGCGTAGCGTAGCGTAGCGTAGCGTAGAGAGTAGAGTGTAGAGTAGAGTGTAGAGTAGAGTAGAGTAGAGTAGAGTAGAGTAGAGTGTAGAGTAGAGTAGAGTAGAGTAGAGTAGAGTAGAGTAGAGTAGAGTAGAGTAGAGTAGAGTAGAGTAGAGTAGAGTAGAGTAGAGTAGAGTAGAGTAGAGTAGAGTAGAGTAGAGTAGAGTAGAGTAGAGTAGAGTAGAGTAGCGTAGCGTAGCGTAGAGAGTAGAGTAGAGTAGAGTAGCGTAGCGTAGCGTAGCGTAGAGAGTAGAGTAGCGTAGAGAGTAGAGTAGAGTAGAGTAGAGTAGAGAGTAGAGAGTAGAGTAGAGTAGAGTAGAGTAGAGTAGAGTAGAGTAGAGTAGAGTAGAGTAGAGTAGAGTAGCGTAGCGTAGAGAGTAGAGTAGAGTAGAGTAGAGTAGAGTAGAGTAGAGTAGAGTAGAGTAGAGTAGAGTAGAGTAGAGTAGAGTAGAGTAGAGTAGAGTAGAGTAGCGTAGCGTAGCGTAGCGTAGAGAGTAGCGTAGAGTAGAGTAGAGTAGAGTAGAGTAGAGTAGAGTAGAGTAGAGTAGAGAGTAGAGTAGAGTAGAGTAGAGTAGAGTAGAGTAGAGTAGAGTAGAGAGTAGAGTAGAGTAGAGTAGAGTAGAGTAGAGAGTAGAGTAGAGTAGAGTAGAGTAGAGTAGAGTAGAGTAGAGTAGAGTAGAGTAGAGTAGAGTAGAGTAGAGTAGAGTAGAGTAGAGTAGAGTAGAGTAGAGTAGAGTAGAAAACAGATGAGAAGAATATAATTTAATATAATATAATACAATACAATACAATACAATACAATACAATACAATACAATACAATACAATACAATACAATACAATACAATACAATACAATACAATACAATACAATACAATACAATACAATACAATAGAGCTACATATTTTGGGTAAACTCGTGATTCAAGTGATTTTCTCTACACTGCAGGAACAAGTTGACGTCATGTTACCTCACTACAAAACACCCCCATCCATCCAAACTGACATTTGAGCAACGAGTTCGCCATAATCTCTAAAATATCAGTTGGAAATCGAAGACGTTTTAGGCTGTAATTTCTGACAGGGATTCTTTACTCAATGTATCTCATACACAGACACATTTTTCTCTTTATCCTTCAACCGCCTTCACTGTCAGTCATCAGTAATTTAACCCTCTCATGGGCTGACGGACACTGAAACGGTGACGGATCTCTCTGATGTGTCAATCATGAGGAACTGTGCTATCTTCGTGATTGTACTGAGTTACGGTTAAAAGGGTAACTCAGGGCTTACCATGTGAAATGTAGACTCTTTTCGATCTTTGCATCACGACATGGCATCTTTAGATGGTTTTCTGTCTCTTCAGTGATCACAGGTAATCTGTTGCAATGGCTTTTTGGTATTTGAAGCTGTTTTATTTGACGGAGTGAAAAGTCTTACTAAATTTCAGTCCAAAGCTCTTATCACCACGCTTAAAAGTGTTTTATATCAGAGCAGAATTCCACATTTCTGTAATGCACTGCCTACAGTTTATTGTCCATTATACCTAGCAACACGAAGCCGTCCAAAGTTATGCCTGTTTAAATTTCTATAGTGAATCAGGATTCTGATATCGCATTCCAGCAGTAGCTACCGGTGTATTGTTTCATTGATTGGAGAAGATGGACAGAACATTCTGCACAAGAGTTTTCTATCATCACAGTCGTGTGTGTTGATGCATCACTATCGCTGTTGTAGTTAATTCCAGTCTTCATGCCATCGGCTGCTCGCAAAGACCTTGACCTCGTGTAAATTTCACCCTGATGAAAGATGACTTCCATCTGCTTGGCACTACCTACCGAGACTGTACACGCTCGGGTTTCGTGCCATCGGGATTTCTGTTTGCCGCGATGAGAGAAATGCTCCTCTTACCTCTGTGTTCTACAGACAGGAAACAAGGCAGAGAAGGAAAGAAAGCAATTCGATAAAAGCATGTTAGGAGAGGAATGTTTGGAATAGTTTTATTTGTTTTGTGGTTCAGGGTTTAAGTTTAGGTCATGATGCATTTGGAATAATGTTGGCCCAGTAAAGCAGGACAGTATTCTTGTTTATGATTATTTAATTTTCAATGTTTTCCATATCAAGTTTCATTAGACATTTGAAGCACAATATTGCATCATGAAACTGAAAGATTTATACCTGGCAGTGTCCTACATTGCCAAAAAATTTCTTTTTGGCAAAATTACAAATATCTAATTTATTAAATTCTTTAGTTTATTTTTCTTACCCCACTAGCAGATATGTTCTTACTTTTAAAGATTTTAGAAAACATGAGTTAATATCCTAAATCAAGATAAATTCACTTGACAAGGAAAGTTTTTACTATAAATGTTAAACTGCAAAAAAGTAAGAAATTTAGATTTTTTTTTGCAATGTGGCACCACCATGAACAACATTTTCGCCACTTGCATTTCTTGAAAAAGTGAAAATCTGGTTTTGTTATTGTACTTTTAGACCACTTTAACATTTAAATCATTTATCCTAGACATCAAGGTAGGGCTGTACAGTGCGACATATATGACATGCTACGAAAAAGCCTGATATAAAAATATGTAATCTGTCTGTTCTGCGTGTCTGAGTGAATGAACTACACAGTTTAACGTGCTACAAGTGTGATGATGCTTGTGGATTTGTCTGCATCTGCACTGTATGAGGATATAAACACATGCAATTCATCTTCTTAGTTGCGTTGAGAGATTTATTTCACGAGCATTTTACTGTTTGAATAAAACAGTAACGACCCGTCAAAATAAATGTCCCGTTCATCTGAACACTCAGATGAAAAAAATGCTGTAGTGTACTATAGTGTTTGCTATAGATAAGTGCAGTGCCCTGGTAGTAAATTGATAAACTGTAGTATACTCTAGTAAGTATGTAGGAATTTTCCGGCATATTTAATAGTGAATATATACAAATATACTACAATATTTAATGTGAACAAAATATACCACTATTGTATAGTAAAAAGAAAACAAAACACAGAACTTTTCAAAAAATGTAAACAAAATATGATATGACCCAATTTATCAATCTGTATGTAACATTAATGTAATTTATCAGTCACCTGCCTACTCTAGTGTTGAACTGCACTTGTATACTCTATTTGTTTAATCATGACAACAGATGTTTTATACTTGTGCTACAACTGTTTGGTCTGTGCTACAAAATTTTAAACCTCTGTTAACGTATACATCTGTCAAGTCTGCAATCACTCTTGATATTATTCAAAAACTCAGAACAAACTCAAAATTTTTCATAAAATGTACCCAAATGCAGATTATTTTACCTCTACAACCGACATAAAATTTGACACCTCCATACTCTTCATGTATTTAACCAATTTGTTTCTATTTGTATTTCTCCTAAGCAATTTTAAGAGAAACCCGAAACAAAGTTGATACTTAAACACAACTGAGAACAGTAAATCTCCTGAGCCATGAAAGAGCAATTAAATGTTCCTCTGTGTTTGTTGATCTTTACCCAGGATTCATAGCTAGATGAAAGTTGTTTGCAGAGGGCCATGTATCAGTCCATCAGCCAGTGCCCAGTGGATTCACCTGAAAGCTCTTTTGTCGACAGGATACTGCCTGAGGTATAGATGTTAGGGCAGGTGGCACCAGTCTGGCAATGTCCTGATTCCAATCCAAACAAAAGCCTCCAAAACAAGTTGCAGTACCTGTGCGTGTTCCAAGTGCCCTGTGTCGGCACCACGAGCGAGAATCTCTGGGCACTGAAGTGAGACGGTAAACCATGTGGTAATAGGAACACCTGTTTGAACTTCACATTTAAGCTGTCATCTCACGGCAGCCTGGCACACTTCTCCACAGCTAGTTTAATTTCTCAGTTTGACTTTTACATAAACACAGGCTAAGCGGCTGTGAAGTTATGAATTTTAGTGGTAAACATATTTTATGAAAATTACATCCTGGGAACGGGATGCAGAATGGAAGCGCTATGTTACGTTTGGAGTTCTTTCCGTCTGCTTTGTTCTGGCTGTGGCGGTCTCACTCCCATAAAAGAGAAGCAATTACTTTCGACTCAAGAGAGCCAAATTCGGCAAGATTATGTTTCAAAGGAATCATTGTTTGCCTTCATCTGACAGTGGCTTCTTTATAAATCGAATGGTAGCCGTTTCATTAGAATCGTTTAGGCTCGGTTGAGGGAATGGTGATATATTGATGAATTTAAGCAATATCTATACACACTATTCATATTTATATATTTCGTAATAATGGAAAATGTACATATTGTAGCACAACTTCAGCATAAACTTTGTTTACCAGCCTTTCCCAAAGGTAAATTGAATTGCTCAGATGTTGCTCTTTTACACCGTTCTCAGTTTTGCCTAAATTTTTCTCCCAGCATTGCTTGAAAGAAATAAAAACAGACATATACGTGAAGACTTTCGGAGGAGAAAAATGAATGTAGATTGTAGAGGAAAAATGATCTAGATTTGGGTAAATATGGTGCTCAGTTTGAGATCTTTTCTGAGGTTTGTGGCTCTTTTATTTGTCTTGAGAGAAATATCTGATATGCTGCTCTCCATTTAATCTCATTGAGGTCTATGATAAATAACTGAAATATTAAAGAGATCCGAACCGTGTTTTTTTTTTACGTGTATCAAGTCTGGATTATTTTTTACCTTCCATCGCCTTGCAAGGATGTAAAGCCACCTTGATTTTGAAAGACTCTCAAATTAAACTACAAAAAAACTCTTCGTGCTGCTATCAACTTAGTTAAAGATGAAATCCAAGTTGTAATTCGTCAAATTATTATTTGGCTTGATGTTTTATACTTACACACTTTCTTTCATAGTTGTTAAACTTTCGATTACTATGTAAGTAATAAAGTAGTCATTCGTTAATGTAAAAATATGAAATTATAAAAAATGTTGAAATCAAAATAAAGAACCAAGGTGTTGTTAGGACACACTGTATAAATAATAAAGGAGGTATTTAAGAAAAGAGAATGATTTGATTTAATGATTAGAAATACATTTTAGACAGAGAGAAGTGCAGACTTAATCCCAGCGGGTCACTCTTGACCCCAATTTCTTCTGAGTGATGAAGATAAAGTCTTTCTTCTGGGATCTTGGTAACAATAAAAACAAACAGCAATAGTCTCTCAGCAGCACCCCAGTGTTTGAAAACACCAACAACTCTGAAAATGTACTGAACAAACACAGCTACCGAGAGGCTTGAGAGCACACAAGGGGTACTGAACGCGGCCTGAAGCAAATTATGAAGCGTTCCGTGCAGCCATCGCACATATGGTGTCCAATAAATCTCCTGTGTTGTGTTAAAGATTTTAAATGGTGCCGGGGAGCTGTCTATTTAGGATGAGGGGGATGCGGATAGACGGCCGTGCCAAACGTTTAATCACCATCGTTCATACTTTATCATGCACTTCTGAAGCTTTGGTCGGACCGCCATCATTAATATACAAGCAGAATCTCATGGCAGTTACCAACTTTTCATGAGGTGGTTTATTCCTATTAATTAGAAAATCTCTCTTATAGTTTTTGAATGATCGGATGCCGTCCCATATGTCTTTGTACAATTCACATACAAAGAGTCACCCTGTAAAATAGTGACAAATTCCAGCGAGGTCAAGCTGAAAATACATGGCACCAATTCTGAAATGAAAGTGTTATGGTTATATAATGAGGGTTTATGGATATCGAACCTTTTGCTGCTTGTATTATCAAAGTCTCGATGCTTTCAATACCGTATCCTTTTTATTCATGCTTTTTGGGCCATTTTCCTAATTTGTACTTTCCTGAGATTCTAAATTCAAGAAATAGTTCGGCAAATAATGTGTATCTTCTGTTCTTGCGAGGCGTCTTCATAGCGAGCACATTAAAAAAAATACATGTGGTGTACAATGTATATTATCTAGAGAATGATACACTTGATTTATTGATGTAAAATCAGCATTCAATTAGTAGAAATATTGTGACCATTCCAGTCCAGTGTCTGTTGAATTTCAACAAAATCACATCAGAAGAGACAAAGCAATGTTCTGTCCAACAACAACTTCCCAAATATCCCCAACATGTGGATTTGCCCCGCTACTTCACAGCAGTCGCTGTCAAACTGCCTTAACATTTCACACACCATCAAAAATACATTTTCTACGCTAATACTCACACTAATTTTGCGAACACTAACTGTGATCGAAACATCTAAACTCTGCGGTTTTCAATGTTTATGTCTGGTTTCTGTTTTAACGTCTGCTTTCCCACTCTTTCCATGGTTTTCGCATTACACAAATCATAGACAGTCCGGTCTCTGGGATGTTCATCTTGGAAAATGTAATACGCTGTTTGTGGCCGATATGCAGCTCGTATTGGCTGGAGATTAACAGGCATGTGATGGCTGACATTGAGGTTTTTGATGGATGGAGGTATTTGACCTTTATACTGAGCGTGTATGTGTCCCTCGTGGAATCATCGTTTTACTAACTAAATGTTCTGTTGAATTTAAGGACTAACTTGACTCTGAGGGACGTCTCTGGCTTAATTTGAACAGAAAATAAGGATTTCGCATCCATACAATGAAAGTCAATGGGTGTCAGTGGTGGTTACCAACGTTGCTCAAAATATCTTGTTTTGTGTTCTGCAGAAGGAAGAAAGTCACGGTTTTAACATACAGAATTAAATTTGTACGTAAACGTGTCGCTTTGCTTGACAGTTTTGTAATAGAAACAAGTGCAGTCTCGCATGTCATTTGCTTTTCTTATGGGACATGCTACTTACCCTCATGGTTCTCTTGCTTTATGACCGAATTACAATCTTCTTCTGAACATTACCCTTTAAAGAGAGAGACTGCATTATACTGTGTGTTGCCAGATTGGTTTAATTATGGGGATTATGGGATGAAGCATCTGGGGGGTCTTACTTGTGCCACGGATAGGGTGGAAAAGTTCCGCTTTCTAACTGTATTCAACAGTTTGATAAACCTACTCGCTTTCTTCAAATCCCCCCATCCACACCCTACACACACACACCATAAACACATAAGAGCAGCTGTGTTAGTTTATGCCGTGTTACCCGGTTCAACCTTCCCTCAGAAAGGCAATTACTCTCAGCAATATGAGCCAAATCCACTGACAGATGTATGTCAAGCCCATTAACTTTCTCAAGACAGTTAGCTCAATTCGGATTTCAACATATGATACAAACACTGCTTATCCACAAGCACTTTGGCATGTGCATGCATTCAAGTTTGTACTTCAGATTTGGCAGATTTCAGTCCAGTAATGTGAGATCAGTAGAGACATGCACTGTGTCGAGAGGAGCTCAACGTCTTCGGTGTTGACCTGATCCAACCTATTACAGAACTATGTGTGTCTGAATGCCTGGAGCTGTGATTGTCACAGGCCTGTGGATATTGCACAAATTATGACAGTATTACTCTCATACGCATATTTTAAAGCTTAATAAGTCATTCTAATGGCATGATCAGCTTGAAATTGTTTTTCTCTTTCTCTCTCCCTTTCCTTTTTACTCTATCCAAGTATATATAGTCCATACCAACATTAGTTTATACTGTAGTATACTTTAGTATTTACTCTTGTTTTGGAACCATACTGTGGTAAATATTAAAGAATACTTTTTACAATAGTTTATACTTTTTCTATTGTGTTAATACTACAGAATACTCGAATATTAGGGATGAAACGAATCACCGTAAGTACTGCAAACTTATAAAACATGGACATGCTGATATTTCTTAAACGTAAAATTTAATTTAAGAAAACTTAATTTGCTTATTTTAAAGAAATGAACAAAAACAAATTATTTGGAATTTGTTTAAAATTTGCAGTTTAGTTTTGTTATTTTATTTGACAAAGAAATGTGCAGCATTTGAGAAATAATAAAAGGGCAGTTGTTCATTTCTAAGGTAAAACCCACCAGTAGCGTAAGAACGAACAGCAGAAGTAATTATGTATGGTATTGCTCGGGTGTGATATTTGTACCCGCAAAAATAAGAACGGAGCCATTTTCTAACCCTCACGGCATTCAAAGTGATGTGACTTCTCCATCCAAGAATCTCAAAGCTGCTTTGTACCTAAAGTTTAACTTAAATAATTAAATTTACATAATCTACCATTATTTAAACAAAATATCTATAATACGGCTCTAAATGACTCTACACTAGAATGTGTTCATGAGTCATATGGACGACTGTTGCTTTGGTCCTTCTGGTGATCAGAAGTCCCTATAGTTCCTATACTGTGGATTTTCATTGTATCAGAATGCAGTTGCGTTCCGCAGAGAAATGAGACTCATATGAGTTTGGAATGGCATAAGTGTATTTGTATTTGCCATGCCGACAACTATTTGTGTGGCTTTACGCACAAGTTAATGTGTGGAATTGTTTCTCTGGATGTGTGTTTTACATTCCCCAGTGTTCCTTTGTTGTAATGTCACAGTTTTAAATATGAGGAATGTTTTGTACACATAATCTTTCAATTAGAAATTTTTGAAGTCTTTGTTTGCTTGTGACTTTTAAGTCTGTGGCACACCTCAAGTTGTCAAGAGTAATAGCTGGTGGGCGATGTTTTGTGCGATCGGTTATCTGTAGTTTATTAACTTAAAGAATATAATTAACATTGAAGTCAACATGACAGGGTTGTAGCATTGAATGCCTCTGCAGAAAGAAAAGAGTAACTTTCCCAGCAGGCCTCATACTTTGCTCAAATACTTATAATGTTTGTCAATCTTTGTTCATGAGATCTTGATTTGTATGTACAGTAAACAGCTTTAAACAGAGGAGTATTTTTTCAGAAGCTCTATAAATGTCAAGCTGAGATGGAATCAAACAGTGTATGTCCTCAGCATTATGTCAGGCTTCTTATTTCTGCTTCTCCAGATTCTTAAGCATTAAGTCGGGTAACTTTTTACATAACACACCCACATCTGCTGCTCGAGAGACGCCACCCAACCCTTCAACCCCACCTCAACAAAAAAAAAACTAATTCGATTTTGTCTCGCACACAGCGTTCTTGGCACACATTGGCATGGTGTTGAGCCTGGACAGCCGTGCCGTAGACTCATCTATAACGTTGTTAGAGCCCAGGTTTGGAACGATGAAGAGTTTGGATTCCCTCGAAGAGGCTCAGTATGTGGAACCTCAGAACACTTTGTACTGTAAATCATTAATCATTTGTCATATCTACAAGTCACTCATCATTGGTCGTGGCCGTAGTCATGGAAACCAGTGGTATTTTTTGTGGTATGTGGGTGTGATTGAAGATTGAAACTAGGCGGATAATCAGAAACAGAGCGGTTATGTCAGTGCAGTGTCTCATCTCATTCCTCTTGTGTGGCCATTGGACAATATTGGCAAGAACATGTTAAACCTAATGGCATGATAGTGCAGTTTCTTTGTGACTCGACCTTAGATGTCACAAACTTGTTGAACCTTTTTATAATGAACATATAAAAGTTTTCACAGATGTTATCACTTCCATATGCTGTAAATAAGATAGGATTAAACCTTGAATGGGTAAACGAAGACTGGCAGATTTGCTGTGTGACTAAATAAAATTCAAATTTCTAAAATTGCTTATCTGACCTTATTTGAGAAGTTTTGCATTTTTAGTTCTTTAGCTGCACATTTTCATAATCCCGTCCTTCCGTCAGCCCTTTCTTATTTTACTATAAATATAACACTCACACAAAAGTTAAGTTAATCCTGGTTACCACAAATACATAAGTTAACAATGATATTTGTTAAAAAAACATATGGTAATAGGTTAATCGGAATAGAATAGAATAGAATAGAATAGAGCAGAATACAATACAATACAGCAGAATAGAATAATAGAATAGAATAGAATAGAATAGAATAGAATAGAATAGAATAAAGTGATCTAATAGATCTTTACTGTCCACCAGAGTAGAAACTTCTCTTTTAGTTTACCAAAACACCTTAAAATAAAACACTCTCAACAAGGCCGTTGGAGCAAAGATCTGGCATTTGACCCCACACTTTGCAAACTGGGCAGTGCCCCAGCATTTTAGACAATAGATGATTAACTTATTAATTTCAATAATATTGATTTAATTTGCGTTCTGCTTGCATTTGTTGTGCCACATTAAATTTAGTATAACGTATTATTGATTTATTACATTTTCAAGAATCAAAATTTGCCCCATCACTTTTGGAGCAGTGGTGCCACCCCTGACACTCAAAAAGAAACTAACACAACCAACCACTGGGTCAAAGAAACCCAGAAAATGTTCATACTTGATAAAATTGGCTTATTTTTCAACCCAACAGTTGGGTACGTCTCTTTTTGACCCAGTGCCGGGTTGAAAATAACCCAGAGTGTACAATAATTAAATGATAAGTAATGCAATAAAATTATAATTAATAATAAACAAAGCACAGACACATTTTAAATTATATATATATCTGTGTCTGTTGCTTAAATTTTGTCAGTCACTTGCGCAGTAAAGAATACTAGACTTACTATAATAAAACCATGGGTAATTTTCATAAAGGAATTCTCTAATGACCCAGTGTCCCTTTATGACAGGTACAGTCGACATCTAACTGTCTGAAAATGATTATCTTTTATTACGTGCAGTTAGAAAACAACACACAGTCGTGGGCTCCACGTGGGCTTTTCTCCTCTCTGAGGATGTGGAAAAGCACAAATCACTCATTTCCATGACGTCTGTCTGAAGATGTTTGTGTGTTTGGTTTTATTAGATCTTACAGGGTTCAGCGCAGTCACACCGAATCCCCTCAAGCCCTCAGGAGCTTTGCAACCTCTCAGCACCTTCACTTTAGTGTGGCATGGTCTGGAAATTGAGGTTCAGGTTTGGAGCAAGATGGTTAGTTCGAACAGAGACTTGACTGGATTTGACTCTCATTTGCACTCTTTATGTGTCCCGCGTGAGCAGTTAGAGGAAAACCTGGAGCCTTGGGTTCCACATCTTTGCTCCATGCAGATAGGCCGCTTCAGTTCACACATGTTCATCCTGTCTGGCAAAGTTATACGTTTTTGACTCGGCTCAGTTAGCAGTCAATGTGTTTCAGAGAAATATAAGACGTCCTGTGCAATTGACCATTTAATCTATATGAGATCGTTACCTGAGCACAGGAACAGACTGTTTCATGAGTTTGACATAGAAATAGTTTTTTGTGAATTGTTGAATTGTGGTTTATGAAACCTATTAAATAACACTTAATTACTTTTAATGTAACTAATACAACCAAACTATAAAAAGTAGTAAATAGCTTAAATGTAGAGATTCACCAGTACGTTGTAGCTGATGATCTATAGAATGCAGCCAGAATGTCCCTAAAATTGAAGATATGGGGCAAAATGCCTCTTTTGAGTATTTACATCTTGTACTATCTATATCACACGAGTAAAGAGCACAATATCACGAGTGCTGTGTTTGTTCCAAATCTAACGAATGTAAATGTGATTTTGATTTTATAAAAGACCTCAATAATAAGTTAATTTTGCATTATTTTAGATAATATTATCTTGTTTTTGCTCAGTTTTGAAGACAGAGCAAAACTGTTCGTCTCTGAGCAACATGTCACAGTGACGTTTCTGTTTTGAATCCGGTTTTAAACAAATCTGGACTTCTGAATGAAAAAGCAGTGTGAACAAATCAAACGAACGAATGAATGACTTCATCAAAGGACATTTACCGCCACCTACTGGCCGTTATACGCCGTGTCTACACCGGACATGCGACAAAATTTTCAATTATAATGTGTTCTAATGCGTTCTATTGTCTTTTTCTAATTGAAACTTTTGTCCACACTGGATGCTGCGTGCTGACAAACCTATTAAGAACAAGCTGTTTGTCGTGTTGCGTTGCGCCAGTTTCGTCCGGTGTAGACACGGCGTTAGTTTCTTATTTAGGGTGTCATTTTATAAAAGAATAATAATTTCATATTTCCATTTTAATAAAAAACATTTAGTATGATTTACCCAAAAATAATCATATATCATTTACCTATCTTCATGGTCCACATGTTTGTGTCATAAATGTTGAATCAAAATATTTCTTTCTGTAGCTACTTTTTGTAATGCTCTTTAGATAATAAACACATAAACTGTTTCTTTCAAGGGTCATTTCTTAGACAAACTTGATGCGTGAATAAATCATAATTACGTGGATTAATCGCCAATATTATGTCATTACTTTGATCAAAGATTTTAGGCGCTTGCCAGCCCTAATAATACAGAAATAAAGAGTTATTTGCTTTCTTATTGTGATACTAATAATCGGACATACAGACCTTTGTGTTAGTCAGTAACACAGGCTGATGTGACGGCCTCAGTTTCTGTTAGTGATGTGTTGAGGTCCTGTCATTCAGTGCTCTGGACTTCATCACGTATACCAAAAACAGGAAGCCTGTGGTTGTGTGTGGTAGCTGGTGACACAAACCTGACGCATGAACCTCCATCACAGAGCCGTATGACGGTTCTGGAATCACTTGATGAACCAATGTTGCGGTCGTGTGTGTGTGTGTATGTATTTAGCGTAGAAAATCGAGTGTTTTAAAACTACCGGTGCAATCTGAGACGAGCCGAAAGTTCAGAAATAAATGACTTTTAAATGACTACTTGCAAAGGATTCAGATAATTGGGTGCATTACAGAAATGAAGAAATACAAGTTGTGGTAGAACAGAAGTTAAACATTTTTGCAGGAATATTGGGATAGTCTTACTAAGGCTTACTTAGATCACATTCATTCCTTTTTTGACAGAAGTGTCCATGATGCTACTGCTTATTTAGGTTTCAGTAAACTTCATACAGTACCTGACAAAAGCTAATAAATATGAGTTTTTAGCACAATGTATAAACAACGTTCGTATTATAGTCAAGGTAATTGATCCTATTTGATCTTTTGGGTCATCATGGTCTTCTTAATGTTCCTGGTCTTTATGTGAACAATGTTTTTTGTTCATTTTGTTGATCAATTGTGATCAGTATTGTGTTCTGCTTCCTCGTGAATGTCATACACATCAACACAGGCCATTAAATGAATGGTTGGCCCAAAGACTGTCATCATTTTCTCGGTCATTTCAAACCTGTATGACTTTCTTTCTTATTCAGAACCCATAGAGGTTATTTATATTCAAACGGTATTGACCCCTCCATTGACTTCCATTGTATGAACACAAAACCACTGAAGGAAAAACATACAAGAGGGTGAATAAATGAGAACAGAACTTACATTTTTTATCACTTGAATAGACTTTAGATATTACTTTTGCTATTGACCTATTTGGGCACCTACTCTACGGTAAATAAAAATGCCATCTTGAAGAGGCACAGACAGTCAAGAGGTGCATAGCGGACATATTTCACAGGACAGAAGCCCTTTAGGAATTTTATTGGATAAACAGAAGAAGACAGATGAGCTGAAAGGACTTGTGGACACAGGGAGGACCAGAGGTTCCTCCCTCCTTCCACAGCTCATTTCCAGATGAGGATCTTGTAATCTGTTCCTGAGAGGTGAACAATTCAGGACGTCCTTGAATGATCTCGTCACGAGGCAGACTGGCACCAATGAGGTATCTGCGGGTAACACACTTCTTTGATTTACACCACTGGATCACTCGAAGGAGATGCCATTGCTATAAATGGTATGCAGAGGAAATATTAACGTCTCTTAACCGAGACTGTTTGTCTGAGGAAGCAGACAAAATCTGGAAATATCAGTCACAAAATCGCATTATACTAGTGGTTCTAATACTAGTTTCCCTAAAAACAGTACTCTGGTGGTACTATGGTAGAGAGATGTTATGAGATTGTAATAGCGCCTGGTTGCTATGGTACTTTAACATATGCCAGGGGACGGCCACAGGCCAAAACTGTCCCGCCAGCAATAATATCTATATATTATTTTTATTATTTTTCCCTGAAATAGATCCGTCACAATCACGTCTTTAATGAATGTGCCTTCAAAATAAAAGTAAGAGAACGTTTTTGCAGCAATGTTTTATTTTGAAATGAATTGAGAGCTTTTAATTTGAAAAGTTCTGAAAGATATTTAAAGAAGCATGTGTAGAAGCGAGCAGTATATCTTTAAACACTCCAGACGAATGAGAAAATAATCAAACAACCTGTCAGGAACAGGAGAAGCTGATGGAAACACTTTTATTATTTTGCCGTGGTCATTCTTGAAGGAGCGGCACCTCGGTCTTTCATGCGTGATACTTGAAGTGCAAATTGCAACCAGGAGAGCTTTCACACCAAAGGGTGTAATGTTGCCTCTGGGCAGCCAAAAACCTGTCAAATGAAAGAGAAGTAAACCCTATCAGTGCAATAATTACCATCGTCCCTGACCTGTCTGCACTAACAAACATACTTCAAGGATAAGCCTTTGTGCCCAATCATGATATATTTCCATAACTATACATGTGGAAACTCTTCCTATAGATTCCACCACGGGGAAGCATGTGTCAACAGACATTGCAGACACAGTTTTGAAAAGTTGGTTTTCCCTTTTTAAATTAGATCAAACACCGCTAAGAGCGATCGTGGCACGAAAATGTGTATTGTTTTACCTTCTTCCCTTCAGGAAAAACTTATATAAGAAAAGCACGAGGAACGAGAGGTCAGTAAATGTCACTCGAGGTTTCCTCTCCCTCCCACCGTTCCAATGAAAGCGGCCTCTGATCCCCATGAAAATATCCTTTTTTATAACCCCAGAAGTGGTGTGGAAAAGAGGGTGTTGTTATCAAAACAACAAAGTAGATCTTATTAGGTGGCCACGCATGAAACAGAATCCCAGAGTGGGCATGTGCATCTTGTGTAGTCTTGACTTTTCTCTCCCCCTGGCCAGTGAGCTGGCACCTCTCAGCGGGATAGAGCAATTATAATATCAGATTGGTGTTATTATAGTTGATTATGTTCTTTTGAAGGCCCCGATCTGACCCGGGTTCACTTCCTCTTCTCTCTCCGTGTACCCGTCTTGTGCTTTGAAATGCAATACGACTGGAGAAGAATGAATTTATGCCGCTGGCAAATAGACCTCGCTTAATTACGGCTTTGAGTCTAATACATGTACAGGTACTATTAGACTATCTAAAGCCGTTGTCCAAAGTCGCTGTTTTTCAGGAGATGGAAATATTAATAACAATACTGTGTTGTCGAAGTTGACAAACACTTTTTATTGGTTAGATATTTGCAATACCCAGTGACAAACGTAAAGAGTGACCAAATATCACATAATATGGAGATGAGTGCCTCAATTTGATTTCAAACACTCAAATTTTCCCAAATTCAGATTTGTATACCTCTACCATCTCATTCATTTTACACCCCATACTTAAAAATGCAGATCTACGAACTGACATATTAAATACGTTTGTATGTGTATTCTGAGGAGTTTTTAGGTAGGCCTACTGAGCTGTAAAGGTTTTTTGGAGATAAAACATTTTTGTTTTATCTCAATTTTGAAAAGAAATGTCAGATGGAACCTTATAATGCCAAGGCTACGAATTGTCTCATTCAAGCAGTTTAAGGAGAAACATCTTGATACTTAAAGGGACAGTTCACCAAAACAATGGATCATCATCTACTCACCCTGTTGTTACAAACCTGTACAAAATTATTTGTTCTGATGAATGCAGAAAAAGATCATTGGAAGAATGTCAGTAACTGATCTCTCCCACCATTTACTGCCATAGTAGGGAAAATAAATACTATGGGAGTCAATTTGGAACGAGATCTGTTTGGACCGACATTAACAAATAATTTTGGAGGTTTGGAACAACGTGAAGGTCTGATGACAGAATTTTCATGTTTGGGCTTTAAATGAAACAAAACAGAGAACTCCATCAAATCTGCTGAGCAATGAAAGAGCAACATTTGAGCAGTATAACATTTTCACTCAGGTAAACAAGTGGCTTTCCAGATTATTTTAGTTTTAAGATACCATATCATTTTAAATGTCTTAGTGTTTTCGAAATTGAAATTATATTCAAATGTGACGGTGTACATGGTGGTCCAGTTATAATATTGTCAAGAGGACGTCCGGGTCAGTGTCTGGGTCTGGAGGGAGCGCAAGCCCGATCTCATTTGAACTTGAGTCACTCTTTTTTAACGTCTTGTTTCTTTAGCAGGAGATTGATTTGTATTAAACACTCAGAAGAACGCTTGGCTACATGCATCATTAGGCTTCAGTTCAGCCAGAATTCACTCCACACCCGCCTCAATTCAGATAAAGTCCTAATGATGGATTGATACAGAACCAGGCAGACACTTTCCAATCAGCTGGGGATATTGTGTCTGTGTCACTGCAATGCTTGTTCGTAAAAATATTTGCTCAAGAATTTTCAAGGCTTTTAATATGTAGCCAACAGGAAATCATTTCAGGATTGACTGTGAACCAACACAGCGAACAGACTGAAAACTGTGTCTAAGATTCAAAAGCCTCTCTTGATAAATTAAAAAACAGTCTTTGTTTTTTTAGCACGAGTCATTTTTGCCCAACTGGTCTATTTTTGTTTTGGCTCCACACCCTGCCTGTCTTAGATACTTTAAAAAAGTACATTTTGCTGACAAGTCTTCAATATCAGACGTATGCCGAGTTCACACTAGGCTATTAGAATATAAAGCTTCTACACGGTTACCCTGTAGCAACCATAGCAACCAACTTATTGCTACTGATATTGTTGTTTTCATTATTTTATAGCTATATTGTACAAAACGGGATTGTGTGACATTATTATTATTAGCATTTTATCTAACTGACAAAGATAACACTGTGGTGTATGATTCTTCTATTAGTCAAACGATTGTCTCGTGATATGATTCCACGTGTCAGAGTTCACCAAACTTGACCTTGGTTTTTTTCAGGAGCTTGAGTTTCCAAGCGCACATTTGCATGCGTATCAATTGAAGTCAATGGAACAAAAAGTCTAGTTTGGCCGCATCATTACCCATGAAAAAGAAAAGTCAACAGAGATCTAATTAATATCATTTTGATCTTGGTCTTGCATCTCAGATATTTCTCCTGAGAATAAGGGGTCAGAAATCTCACAAATGTCTCTATTAGAGTTTCACAAAAGATCTCAACAATGTCTCCAACTGATCTCGGATTGATCAATTCCGCAGTCAAAAGTTTATACTATTGAAGATCTCAATATCTCCAACCTTTCTCGTCAATTTTTACTCAAATCCATTTTGCCTCTTCAATCTACATTCATTGTACCCCTTGATGCTCTTTGTACATTTGAACAGTTGTCTCCGGTGGTTCGGTTTGTATTTCTCGTACTTCTCGATTTTTGAAGAAACATCTAAGTTGATCCTCACAATACTGAGAACTCAATCAAATCTCCTGAGCTGTGAAAGAGGAACCTCTGTAATGTATATGAATGCATGCTTCATGTAATAGCCTCTTATTGGCCATATGGAATGTATGTACAGAAAGTAAAGAAGCTTTTGGAAGTCGCAATGGATCTCGAGCCAAGAATCTGCTCAAGAGCGGTGCGTAACATCTATGATGTGTGTGCATTATATGGTGTTGAAATGCGGTCGTTCACCAAAATAACACACACCCGACCCTACAGCTCGACAGAGGCGATGTCCCACATCAAACACATTATCTTCCCCACAGAGCTTTTGTTATGAGATGCATATGTATTGAGAATTTATTGGTGGTTTTTAATGCCGTTCTTTGATGTCAGATAATGTTCAAAGACTCACTAATAATTTCCTGATTCCGTAACTTAGCGCGCTGTCAGAACATGTTAAGAAACGCTATACATTTCATTGTTATCTTATATACGCTGTCCAGAATCAGGCACTGCTCGGTTGCTTCAAAAATGTGGCTTTGAAACCGAATTGGCAGCCTCTTTTATTTTATTGAATCGCTTGTTATCAGTTTGGCAGGCTGTGACCGGCTCAAGCTTTGTTAAATAGACATTTGTTTCCTCTTTTAATAACGATCGGCCACTTATACAATGGCAGCTCTTCAAAGTAGTTTTATCTTATGTGTAAGTTTATTCAGTAATATTGCATTACATTCCTTAAAGCAACAGTTCACCCAGAAATGAAAACTCTGTCTTCATTTACTCGCTCTCAAATTGTTCCAAGCCTGTATACATTTTTTTGTACAGAGAAAGATATTTGTAACCAAACAGTTCTTGGCCACCATTGACTACGGTAGCGCTGAGCTACAGGAAAGCTAGTTGGAAAAATTGCGTTGGAAAATCGTTGTTCTGTTGGACACGAAAGAAGATATTTTTACGAATATAGTAAAGCAAACAGTTCTGGGTAGTGGTGCAAGGGAACGCAAAACTCACAGTTCGGATCATTTTAAGGATTTTGAGTCTCGGATCGGATCATTTTTTTGTATCGGCTTATGTAAATGCTCATGGTAGTTTATTACTATATAATATTATAATTATAACTATAATAACTTGCTTTTGCAATCAGTAAAATGCTCAAAAATAGCACCACTTATATGGGGTTAAAGAATATCAACAGATTAATTTAACAGATTATTTAACATTATTATGTATATTCTAGGCTTTTCATTGTCATACAGAATGCACGCATACAAAAATGATAATATGTATAACAAATATATATGAAGTGGTGCGCGTTTGCCCATGAATCATGTCATTTGTGCTTTGACTCAACAGAACATTGCTGCTTATGCAGCAGTTTAAGTTAAGATATACGCAAGAATGCGCTTTAATATTGCACTCGTCCAGATAATGGAGAGCGTGTGCGTGCTAAAACTCTGATGAATAAACTTCCAGAAAATCTGTGGGTCACATGCGTTCCGAACCGTAGAGCACGATCCATACGGATCATCCGTAATCCGTTTCACCACTAGTTTTGCAGCACTTTTGAAGATGATTTCTTTTATCATACTTTGAAATTGAAACGGGGAATCGGAAACGATAGTTGGACAAGACCCAACCTGTATGGTAAATGATACAGATCAAAATGAAATGTATTTTTTATTTTAATTGACGTTATTTTAAGTAACAACATCATTTTCTTTTTTCTTCTTTTTTTAACTACTACAATGAGACTCTATTTGACTTTTTTCCAGGTCAGCAGTAACAGCGATGCTGTCTTCATCCGGGAATTCACACTTGTTCGCCACGATGATCTCCTGGACGAGACGCCTCATGAAGCACCGGGGGTCCACAAGGCAGAAGTAAGCGCTTTCAGAGTATTTGGTTCTACTTGCAAAAGTCAAGTCTGATATACTATGGTATCAGCCACATTGATATTCCTCTGTGCTTACATGCTTGTCGTCCCTGCATAGGCCCGAGTGTATATTTTTATACTAATATAATGCAATCCATCATGACCGAATGCATCTCATACCTCATGGTGTTTTGTTCAGTATATACAGTATATGGCAGGCTTGTGAGAATGCAGTGACAACAGGCATCATGTCAGTTGGATTGTAGCCCGTGTTACAGTATGGCATGGAAACAGCATGACGCAGTAGCGGGGTGGATGACATCTCTGTGACCCGGCTCTTCTGCGCTCGGCCCAGCTGCTTCCTAATGCCATCACTCACTTGGCTGTTTTATCTAATAAGGGCACGGTCACACTGCGCTGTGATGGATGGGAATATTTCTTTCGAACCTTAGCGTTTGGCTCACCACCACCCGATGGCGTCACAATGCTGGCCACGGGAACGGGCTTGCGATAACCATCAGTTTGCTTTTGTTAGTTTGATGCAGATTTGTTGTCTCTGTGGTACACTGTAATGAAAAATGACGAAAAAATGTTTTCATCCTTAAGTCATAACGGCATCTTTGTTTCCATCCGTTTAACTTCTCACAGTCATTTTGAGTGACTTCATACGTGAGTTTTTTTTTTAACTCAACTTTTTTTTGTAATTTAATTCAAAGTGATCGGAGATGGGGTTGTAGGTTTGAACTTGGCCACCGCTTTAATTTCATGTGCAATATTAAAAGGAAAAGTTCAGCAGAAACGTTTCGTCATGAGCAGCTTAACGTCTTGTTGTTCCAAACCTGTGAGACTTTCTTCAAGAGAAATGGAAAAATGTGAAAAAAGTTATTAAATTTATCAGATGCTGTACATTGCGGCACACATCAGGGCTATATAGAAGCGCTGTTTTACTGTATTTGTAATGATACTTTCATAAGTTAACACTTCGTTATAACATCAAAATACGGTGGAACGCCAATTCAACATACCACTGCTGTGCAATAAATATTTACATGTGCATATACATTTTTATATTTATATATAATTTATAAATATTAAATGTACTCAAGGCACTGCTCCTGGCCCACAAGAGCAACACTGGTTCGGCACCCCTTATCTTCATTCGCTAATGCAGACTTATGTTCCCTATGCTCTGCATACGAACGACGTCTTGTGGTGCCATCCCAAAAAGGTAAACATTCTCTCTCCTCACGGACCTTCTCTGGTCCGGTTCCACATTCGTGGAATGATCTGCCCGCTGCTACAAGATCAGCAGATTCTGTAGCCGTCTTTAAGAATCGTCTGAAAACACATCTCTTCCGGCAGCACCTGACCGATCAGACTACTGTTTCTTTTCTACTCTTTCTATCAAAAAGAAGAAACAAATTTGCTCTGCATACTGTGGTAGGCTATATGAGACCAGTTTTACTGCAATAATGCTCTTTATTGTCCTTTGTTATTCAGCCCTAATCACAAAATATGGAGATATACTGTAACAAGGTTTCAGAAAGACGGCAGTGGAATTCAGTTTTGGTCCATTTCGTAACACAGACCGTATTTATGATACTTTCTGTAACGAAGTTCAATAAAAGGAAGGAAGGAGGCGGGAAGCGGTGAATGTAAAACAACTTTTAATTAAATAAACAAACAATAAAACAAACTTAAAATGCCGGCAGCTCCCTCAAGGTTGACTGCCGGCCATACAAACATAATAAAACACAACATAAAGTCCAGGCCTGGTCCTCTCTCGCACTGCCCTGCTGTCGCTCCTCTCTTATGCTTCCGGAGCTCCTCCTTGAGAGATGCGAGACCGGTGCACACACAGCTGAAGCTCGTCATCACTCACGTGACCGGCCTCGCGCCTTTCCCTCATGGCTCTCGTCCCGCCCTGCGCACCCCATCACCCCTCAGAGAGAATGCCCTCTACTCCAGGCCTGGTCCTCTCACTGAGGGTCCGGTCGCTCATCCTCTTATACTCCCGATCTCCTCCGTGATACCGGCCTCGAATCCCGGCTCTCGTCCCGCCTACCCCACTACACTTTCATTCTGACGTTTGTCATGTTGAAGCTGAATAACCCCAGTCATCATTCTTTTTTGATACATGAAAACAGAAAGGGACATTTATTTTTAAGAAAAGGTGCAAGAAAAAACCATTTTGGGCTAAATGGTTCCAGAAAGAGCCATTTAAGCCCAAAGAACCTTTCTGTTTCACAATGTTCTTTATAGTAGAAAAAGGTTCTTCAGATTGCCAAAAGTGAGAAAAAATGGTTCTTAAAGTGACTGTTTTTTAGGGAACTGCATTCTGTTTTTCACAAAAGAAAGTCATGAGAACAACACGAGGGTGATTGAACAATAACTTATTCAAGGCTTTAAAAATGTAACGTAAGTTTCAAGGGTTGGCATTCTTTTAAATGGAACGTTATTACCCCAGCGTTGCATTTTTGAGGATGATTTTGAGGAATCTGTTCTTCATACTTGAGTTAATACCCCACAGCTGTTTACATGCTACGCACTTGTGCTGTGTGTCTTTCAGGCCTCAACACTTCAGTAATGATTCCTTTAGATTCTCACTGCTAAATCAAACAGAAATTCAAGTTAATCTGAATCCCATAAGTGGCTTCAGACATGCTTTTACTGTATGATTCATATACACACAAAGAGCCCTCTTTAATCTCTTTACTGTAAATGCTTTAAGCTGCCTCTATCAATGACCTGTTCTTCGTTTGATGTCTGAAATGACCACGCATTCTTGCATTCTCTATGACGACCAAATTTGATGTAGCAATTTGAGGAACGCTAAACTGCATGTAGCTTATGACAATAAAAACCCCATACTATACTCGCATGCCACAATGTTGACGTCGGTTAAAGCCACAGTTGTGAGAAATGCATCATTGAGATGGAATTTTTGGTAGTATGCATCCACTTTTATTTATCTTCCCTATTTAAGGTTCTTTGCGTTCACTGTTTCACTATTGCACTGTTGAAGGCAAGCATCTCCAGTTAGCTCATTTGGGAACTTTAACGATCAAATTGATGTAGAAAGTTGAATGATGTAGTGTTTAAGTTGAAAACTGGATTGAGGTCATATGTGGCCCATAAGGGCCCCAGCAGGTTCTCATATGTTTGCAGGACATAAAAGGGAGAACGTAAAGCGACAGGTCCACCAAAGTGGACCTTTCGAGGGGTACTGGAATGAAATCCAATGCCACCTACTAAGATTCAATGATTACCAGCTGTGACCCTCATTGTACTTCTGATATTACAGTTTATGTAAATTCCAGTTGTATTGCATCATGGCATTTACATGGTCAAGCATTCAACGAGCGATTTCGTCTGAGAAAATATGGACAACGGGTCACTGAAGTTCCTCTTGACAGTTTTAGAAAAGCTAGGAAACAATTAATAATCTCACCATGTGGTTCAAACATGCCGGGGGTGGAAATGGTAAACATGTTGTATTCATTTATCACAAATTACGGAGAATGGGATCAATTCCAATGGACAGAGTGTTTGTGATGTACAGTAATATTTATGTTGCTAAGCAAATGGCTGTAAGGATCTCAGTATGGACACGTTTGTTGTAAGGATTGGGCGTATGCTCGCTTGCTTTTGACTCGATATTTTTCAAACGGCTGAGATGATGCTACATTCTAAAAAGCTTGGTGTTAATAACAACACAATGTGCGTTATAGGACAACACTTAAATCAACTTGTGTTGTGCCTTTTATTTAACACACTATCAACCAAAAGTGACATAATGTGTCAAATATCATTTACATTTAGTCATTTAGCAGATGGTTTTATCCAAAGCGACTTACAAAGAGTTCGGGAGCAATAAGCGATAAGCCAATTATCATGACGCAAATAGGTATTATAATATAACACATCGTTGTTGAGAGTGTACAACCCTTTGAAGGATTTTTATAAATTAGAATTTATAATAAATGAATTTATAAATGATCTGTTTTTAAGAAAATACGTAGTGTAGCTTTAATTTGAGGACAGAGGGCGCCAAACGTAGGTGACCAATCAGAACCTGAGGTCGCTTTAACTGAAAGTTTTCCATCATTGACTGATTTTTTTACTAGTATCTGAAAAATATAAATGCCATCCGTCATTTTGATAGATTACAATAGCCCTATTCGCACAGGATTGGTATTATCTGGGGACTTCCCCACGTCGGTATTTCATGTGGCGCATTCGCACGGGATAAGTGAAGCCTGTGATTTGACTCAAATTTGATATGGTGGCAAGGCTTTGTGTGTAGTTTGTGTATATATAGTTGTGTATAGCGATTTAACTGTCCCTGTCCGCATAGGAGACCCACGATCGCTCGGGACTGATATTATGACAGGACCTTAGTGTTCGGCTGACTTGAATCATCAATGCAGCACTATTAGATATCATCCAACCATCATTGTTTATTTGATATTTCTACATCAACTCATCAGAATGATTTTGGTTTAACTAATCGAAATTTTATTTGTAAGCTACAACAATTTTCACTATAAAGTAATACAACTAAATTGATTATTGTCATGATTCTCGTGGTGAGACACCGACAGAGGACCCAAGCGCAGACAGCAGGTAAGGGGTTAACAGATAATTTAATAAATAATAAAACAAAGACCCACGTGGGGGTAACATAACAAGACAGGACTAAAACTAACTACACTTAAATTAACTTTTGACATGCACTACAAATAACTAAACTGACAAGACATGAACTCACCAAACAAATCACAACGAACCAGCACAAGACAGAAGACACAAGGGCATTAAGTAAGGGCGCAAATCAAGAGGGAAACAGGTGTAGGGCATTAATCAATAACGAGAGGATGGGAACAGAGACCGTATGGAAGAGAGCGTATGGAAGGCAATTACAACAATAATTGCCTCTCTCCACATTAAACATGAGGTTCTGTCATGATCCTGCCACTATACTAAGAGAAACCTGACATGATGCAGCAGAATCATGACAGATTATACCAAAAAATTGAAGGCAGCGATACATATTATACAGCTTGTGATCATATCCCACGTGTCAGTCCCCATAAAGCTTGGCTTTTTATGAAGATATTGACTGTATCATTGCTGTTCTTTGCAGATTTTGGCCAAAATATATAGTGCATACTTATATACTGTATATTTATATATATAATATAGTGCTGCTACATCAAACTTATTCCATACTTTGTTTTGGTACTGCATGTGTTATTTATAAACTTCATGAAAAGGTTTATAAAATGTGTATTTTCTTACTGTAGCCATCTCAGATCAAGATTCGAGATTAGTTTTGCAGCAAAGCCAAAAATAATTTGATGTTATTTTTCAGCTGTTTGATTGATGATCAACTTGTGTTTTTGTGTTTGTGGTGCCTAAGCAACTGGTGTGACCACGGTTAAACACCCTAGCGTGACATTTAGGAAGCAATCCTGGCAGTAAATGATTGTCTTGGCTTTCTTCTGTTGATTTTGTATATTTAGCAACCATTCAGTCGAAGTAATAAGAGCTGTGGTATCAATGGACACATTTCTGCCAAAAGCATTGAATTTCAAAAGTCAGGTAGCATTAGTGGAGCTGATACGTATCTGTGTTTGTGTTTTGTGAAGATGAACCAATAATAATGATGTCTCAGTGGCGATGAAAGTAAATGGGGTTCGATGTCGTTTTTTCCAAATGTATTCTTTTGTGTTCTGAATAAGATCGAGAGTCCGAGTAGATGATGACCCTTTAAGGTCAGTATTTGGATAAAGAAAGATGAGTGTGGATAAGTGTAAACTGTAAATCACTGGTCGGTGGAAATGGGTGGTACTTTATAACTGGCACAAAGAGGACATCCTCCCGCTCCAGTGACGGCAGGTTTATGATGGGAGAGGTTGCTCCCAAGAGATGTCCAAATCTGCTCCTCAGTTTGTGTTGTCTGTCTTTTTTGTGGTCTTCTCTGCCTAAAAATTTCAAGAACTGCCTAAAACTTTGAGGAAGATTGGTAACCAAACAACATTAGCCTCCTTTGACTTCCATGAAACACAAGACCACTGAGACATTTCTCGAACTATCTTATTTTTTGTTCCACAGAAAAGTAATAAATTTGAATGAAATGGGAGTGAATAAATGATGGCTGCATTTTTATTTTCAGAGTAAATGGCAGTGGTTGTATCAGTCGTATAATGGTTAGCTGCTGGATTAACAGAATACAGGTGGCATTAAGATGATTTCATCGGAAGAGATTTAGTTGTTGTTTTTGTGTACAGGAAGCACAGATGACTGTGGTATGCTACATCATTATCCTGATTGTCTTTCTCAGCGATGTAATGAGCAGACTCTTGGCTAGATCCAGCTTTTGCTCGCTTGTTTGGCACTCAAAGCATATTTCGGGCTCCCAGACGTACCAATCAGTGATTCCAGCTTTCAGACGGATCACGATGTTAACAACAGAAGTGCGGAGAGCAGAAGTTATTCTGGGTCGAAGAGATGTCTCTGTACTGCCCTGCACGACTCAGAGGTCATCACTTAAGAGACAACAGCTGTTTGGTACCCATCCTCAAAACACCAGCTGTGTTATGGGTGACGCGGCGACACTGAAACGCTGCACAATGAAATGTCTAATTGAGTCTTGAAATAAAGGGAGTTGGATGTTGGGTTAAGTGCCATCTCATGGGCTACATCTGAAGTTACTCACCTCTGTTTAAGGATGCTTTCACGCTAGACATTTTGTAGAGTAAGCCCATAGGCGGAGTTTGACATTCGAGCCAGGGGGGGCAAAAAAAAACGTCTGGAAATGGCGACAAGCAAAACAGTAGACTGAATCATTTCTAACGGAATACTCAAGCCAAGGGTAATTCTTGTAGAAGTGAAAAACGATCGTTTTGTACTTCCAAAACATTTTGAGGGGAATTGGGGCAGAGCAGGTTGCTTGGGACAGCCGTGTTTTTCTCCAAGATCATCTGTGTTGGTGTTACCTAGTGCAGCTAGTGCATCTGTGGCCGTGGGGTGAACGTCAGAACTGCTAGCGGTTGCTGCTGATCCAGAGCTGCTCGGTGTATCCTCCAAGTTCACAGCGGTGTCTGTTTGCCTGTCGTCATCATCATCGGCTACTGTTGTTTGTGTTGTATCTTTGTTAGATCCAGAAGACTGAATATCTGTGTCATTTGGAGCTCGACGTTTTAAAAATCTCCTTGTGTCCATATTTTTGTGTAACGAGTCCGACCAGGTAACTACAACGGTATTACATGCTAGCTAGCTGAGAATCGTTGGACTTACGTTACTTGTCACATGACCCAGAGCCCTGAATTTTTTTTACTAAAGGAGTATATGAAATCAGATGTATTACCTACCACCATTTAGTTGTTTTATTTAAGATATTTATAATATATAATTTTTTTAAAGAATGCAATTATTTTTTTTGTTGAAACAATGCAATTACCCGTTTCAGCCGCCAGGGGGGGCAATGCTCCCCCTGCCCCCCGCAAACTCCGCGCATGAGTAAGCCTACTTTTGGTTGCAGTAAACTATATGTTTTACTATAGTAAATTGTAGTATACTGTAGAATTCTGTAGTATTCATCAGAATTAACTATAGTAAATTGTTAAACTATAGTAAATGTTTCTAAACGCTATCTATATGGTGTGTAGGAATGTTATGAGTTTAATGTAAATGTTTTCGTATACTTTAATATTTACTATGGAAAGATTTTATGAGTATTTACTGAAGTAAATGATTAGTATGCTTTAATATTTACTATGAAGATTTTCATAAACAATACATGCTGTATATACTGTAGTATCTAGGAATTTTATGACAGCTAATTGTAGTAAATATTTTAGTGTACTTTAATATTTACTATGGTACGTTGCTAAAACACTGTATACATGCTGTATTAAGTATCTAGGATTTTTATGAGTGTTTACTGTAGTAAATGATTAGTATGCTTAAATATTTACTATGTTAAGTTTAAAAAACACTATATATATACTGTAGAATCTAGGAAGTTTGTGGCAGAATACTGTAGTAAATGAATAGTATGCTTTAATGTTTACTATGGTATGTTTTAAAAACACTATATATATACTGTAGTATCTAGGAATTGTATGACAGATTACTGTAGTAAATGAATAGTATGCTTTAATATTTACCATGGTAAAGATTTTTATGAGTGTTCATTGTAGTAAATGATTAGTATGCTTAAATATTTACTATGGTAAGTTTAAATAACACTATATATATACTGTAGTATCTAGGAAGTTTGTGGCAGAATACTGTAGTAAATGAATAGTATGCTTTAATATTTACTATGGTATGTTTAAAAACACTATATATATACTGTAGTGTCATGATTCTGCCTAATCTTGTCTTGGTTTTCTGGTCTAGGGGCAGAATCATGACAGACCCACGTGTTTTATGTGGAGAGAAACATATTATTGTCAATCAGGACATAATATGTGTTCTCTCCAGTCTCGTCATTGGCCCCGCCCCTCTCGTTCCTAGTATTGCTTTCCTCCTGTGTCTCATTACCCACACCTGCCCATTGTTATCTCCTTTGTTAGTCTCCCTATTTAATGCCCTCTTGTCTATTGTCTTGTGCTCGTTCGTTGTACATGTTTCATGCTTTTTGCCATGTCATGTCTTGGAGTCTTTGTCTGAGAAAGGTTTTGCTAGTCTTTGTGAGAGTTCATGTCAGTCTTAGTGGTTTTTTGTTAAGTCCTCCTTCAAGTCTTGTATGTTCTTTTACCCCATTGTGGGCTTTGGTTTTGTTCCTGTTTTTTGAATAAATCCCTTGTTAACCCCTTCATCGTTTCGCTGCCTGCAATTGGGTTCTCCTTCCACGATCATAACAGAACGAACGAGCCAGATCTGAACCCAGCAGGCAGCATGGACACTGACCGGTCCAGCGTGGCCCGTCGCCTCTGCAGTCTTCGCCAGGGAAGTGAGACTGTGGACGAGTATGTGGAGAGATTCCTGGACATTGCGGAACAGGGTGTCTTCGGGGAGAGGGAGCTGGCGGTGCTATTCAACACCGGTCTCAGAGAGCCACTCTCTCGCTCGGAGATGAGGGCGATGAGGCCGTTGGATTTCGACGCCGTGTGGGTAACTGCCGCAGCGCGTTCGGAGTCCGCGACCTCATCGAACCCGTCTTACTCATCTCCGCTGGTTGCGATACCCGAGAGTGGTCCTCTGCAGATCGGGGTTGTGGGCATCGCCACGCACCACTCTCCAACCTCTGCAGTCTCTCCACAACCGCCCAGTCTCACTGGCAAGCGGGGGAGACGGGAATCCTGGGGGTCCTCGTCCGAGGCCTCCAATCCCGAGCCGCCCGTCCCATTCACATCATTCCTGCAGCCGACCACCAGGCGGGTGGCTCGGCTGAAGAAGAAGAGGCAACGGAGGGCGGCTCGGAGTCCGGTGGTCCCGGTGGTCCCGTCAAGTCCGGTGGTCCCGTCAAGTCCGGTGGTCCCGTCAAGTCCGGTGGTCCCGTCAAGTCCGGTGGTCCCGTCAAGTCCGGTGGTCCCGTCAAGTCCAGCCCTGCCGGCCTTCCAGCCGGCGTCAAGTCCAGCCCTGCCGGCCTTCCAGCCGGCGTCAAGTCCAGCCCTGCCGGCCTTCCAGCCTGCGTCAAGTCCAGCCCTGCCGGCCTTCCAGCCGGCGTCAAGTCCAGCCCTGCCGGCCTTCCAGCCGGCGTCAAGTCCAGCCCTGCCGGCCTTCCAGCCGGCGTCAAGTCCAGCCCTGCCGGCCTTCCAGCCGGCGTCAAGTCCTGCCCTGCCGGCCTTCCAGCCGGCGTCAAGTCCTGCCCTGCCGGCGACTTCGCACTCTCGAGCGCCGCCCCCCAGGGTGTTCCCTAAGTCCCCTGGGACTCCGCGCTTCCGAGCGCCAGGGAAAAAAACTGTTCCCCCATGTCCCACACCCTTTGGACTTCCTCCCATGGACTCTTTTGTTCCCCCCATGAACTCAGTTGTTCCCCCTCCCCCCCTCCCTAGTTTGTTATTTTTATTATGTCACCCCAACCCCTTTGTAATTCTTGCTTGTCTGCCCTTAGTTTTGTTTACCATGTTTTGTTGGTTGTTGTCTGTTTCCCAGTCGGTCTTGTCTTGTTAGTGTTCTCCCTTGGTGAACGCCAGGGGGCGTTCATTAAGGGGGGGGTTCTGTCATGATTCTGCCTAATCTTGTCTTGGTTTTCTGGTCTAGGGGCAGAATCATGACAGACCCACGTGTTTTATGTGGAGAGAAACATATTATTGTCAATCAGGACATAATATGTGTTCTCTCCAGTCTCGTCATTGGCCCCGCCCCTCTCGTTCCTAGTATTGCTTTCCTCCTGTGTCTCATTACCCACACCTGCCCATTGTTATCTCCTTTGTTAGTCTCCCTATTTAATGCCCTCTTGTCTATTGTCTTGTGCTCGTTCGTTGTACATGTTTCATGCTTTTTGCCATGTCATGTCTTGGAGTCTTTGTCTGAGAAAGGTTTTGCTAGTCTTTGTGAGAGTTCATGTCAGTCTTAGTGGTTTTTTGTTAAGTCCTCCTTCAAGTCTTGTATGTTCTTTTACCCCATTGTGGGCTTTGGTTTTGTTCCTGTTTTTTGAATAAATCCCTTGTTAACCCCTTCATCTCGTTTCGCTGCCTGCAATTGAGTTCTCCTTCCACGATCATAACAGTAGTATCTAGGAATTGTATGACAGATTACTGTAGTAAATGAATAGTATGGTTTAATATTTACCATGGAAAGTTTCATAAACAATATAAACTGTATATACCGTGGTATCTAGGAATTTTATGACAGCTAATTGTAGTAAATGATTTAGAATACTTTTAAAATTGTTTATATTGATTAATGTCTTACACAAACAAGCCCAACGACAAACGCACTTCACACAAACACGCAGCTCTGTCAAATGCACTTGCCAAACTGTATCGCACGCTTGCTGCACTGACTTATTTATTGACATATATGAGAAACGTACTAAATGTCGCACTTTACAGCCATGTGAAGTCCTGGTCATATCTATATAGTATCTAGAAAGTGAATAGTAGTTTACTGTAGTAAATGCTGTATTATACTTTATATTATATATGTACTTTATTATGTTTTAGCGGTTGACCAATCTTGACCAAAAATAAAAAAACATTGTGCATGTATAATTTTGTGGTATTTAAAAAATATTTGCTGATTGACACTATTGGACCTTTTGAAGACCCAGTGAATGGCCTTGATAGTGCAGCCTTGTTTAATGCATTGACAAATTTGCTGTGTAAAATAGCCTCTTTTTATCAACTCTGTCTTTTATCCGCTCGTCACTTCTCGGTTTAATAAGGACATAAATTGTGTCTGGTCACACTGTGTGTGGTTCTCGGCTCATACTGAAGGCAGCTGAGTAAAAGTGCTGAGGATGAGATGTGCTGGCCTTTGTTTCTGGAATGAGCGTGGTGTTCTACCATGTTTGTTTCATTCGTGGTGTGCGTTTGGGAAAGAACCCAGGTTTCAGACAGCAGCTGTAGCCTTCATGTGGTCGTACGCCATCATTCTGTGGCCGCTGGCTGTGGGTTTGCTGGAGAAGACCCTCATAAGGGTCGCCCACCACAAACCAGTAAATAGATGTGGATGTGTGCACGTCTGCCATGCGCTGAGGACAGAGATAAGTTGTTTATTACGTTACTCCTTACAACTGCATTCCCACACTATTAAACAGCCTTTAAATACTGTATTCAATAGCTTTCCTGTGTGTATTGAAACAAGATGCTGAGGCTTAATCTTTAATTTTATAGATCAGATCACTTTTAGATTATGTCACAGAAATGGACCGTGATTTGATATCTCTGCTTTTGTCACCGTTACAAAAAATAAGTGTACTTTAAAATCATTTTATGAAGTGTACTTTAAGTCTATGTATATTTGAAGTATTATATACTTTATGTAGAAAGCATACCAAAAAATCTATGTGCTATTTTAGTACTACTGAGATCTAAATTGGTCCAATTTCTAGTTCATAAAAGTATACTTTTAAGAATGCTTTAAGGGTAACAATAGTAAACATTGAGCACACGGCTAGTTGACAGGTTTTTGTTCATACTACTGCCAATACCACACTTGAACTTACATGTATACATACCTGCAAACTAGACGTTTTTTTTTATTTAATTTATGTGAACCGTGTAAACAAAGTTTTTTTCCGTGGGGGGATGACAACTGAATTTTCCTTTTTGGGTGAAGTATCACTTTAATCAAAATGGTTATCACAACTTCTTATAATAGTTAAGATATATGTAAAAGTAAAAGTATAGGCCAAAAACAATTTCATTTTCAATATATTTCCGGTATTACATAAAAATTAAAGTTTATTTCTTATTTAAGTTTGCTAAAAAGCAAGCTTTTATGAAGGGTAGGTGGTACTGGATGTTCAAGTTCAAGTTTGTTTCATTCTGTGTACCACTAACAATATTTCTCCCAAATTTCCAATAAAGGTATTGTTTCTATTTGCATTTATTTGCAGAAAATGAAAACCGGAGAAACAGATGAACGTAATAAAAAAGATGCTCTGTGTTGTTTCACACCTCAAATGCTGTGAAGAAAACAAGTTCATATTCACTTTTAAGCAAAACAACAGTAATATTTCTACATGTAGAAACGTTATAAATTCTTTTTTAATGGGATAACCTGGATTTTGACCGCGGTTTTCACTCGATGTCACTCCTGAGATTTGATGTAGTCGAAATTCAACAGACACTGGAAGGGAATGACCACAATACCCCGAGAAATGCTGATTACATGGACATTTGGATTTGATCTGTTCATTTTCTCCTCTGCTGTATATTCTGTACCTCTGAGTGCAACCTGAGTCATTTACATTAACACTCTTGACAGATGCTTTTATCCAAAGCAACTTTTCAAACATACAAGCTGTGTGTTTTATCAGTATGTGATAAAACCCATGATCTTCACAATGGGTACCCAACGTTTTAGGGTTTAAAGGCTGAAGATTAAGTAACTGTGTTGTTTTTCGTCAAAACAGAAAGAGGTGTTGGATACCGTTCCCTGTTCTCTTGGTTTCTGTTTCCCACCGAACGCTCAGAGTTAAACACAAAGTCTCATTTCTGTTAGGAGAGTTGGATGGACAGACTCTGTCTTTTTGCAGTTGCCGAATGTGCCTGGAGTCGTGTTGCGCCCTTTTGGAAAGGTAGTTCATTCTTTCGGGCCCTTTCGTGGAAAGCTCCTCGCTGGAACTGCAGTGTGTCTACACAGAGAATAAACAGAGACAAATGAGGTCCGTACAGAGGGTGTGCAATCGGCCCACACAAATTCACATGGCAGAACATTGGGAATTCGGCTAGGAATGGATCACCCAGCGCCGCCGACAGAGATCTCGCTCTGTAAATGATCTTGTCTCTCGACCACGAAATACAAAAAATACAGTAAAGGACGTTTTTGAGCCAGGAGGGTTTGGCTCGGGATAAGCATGCGATCTGACTCTGAACTTCAATTAGCACTTAAAGGCCCCATATACTTTAGTAAAGTATGTGTACTGACTGACATGCTTCAAACTGTCTTACATTGTTTAGTGATTCATGAAATTGCAGTTCTGTAGTTTTTCAGTTTTATCATAATTTTTTTCAATGTATTTGACTTTTTTGCTCCCCAAAAATGCCAAAAAAACAATGCTGTATACTTTATTATGTACTTTAGTAAGTATTTGTGTACTTTAGTTTATTATAGTAGTTACTGGACTTTGTACACTGCTTTATACTGTTCTGTACTGTATAATACTTCGCTGATCCAGAAGCACGTCTGCTTTCAGTTTATTTCATGGCATTTCATTTTATTTTTAAATCTAACGTATTTAATTTCGTCTTTTTGATTGGGTTATAAATGTCCTGTTGGTTGTATTTCGTTCAAAGGTTTTTGTAGCGTTAGCTGTTGTTGGACCGCCATCTTCTGAAGTGGTCTGTACTATAGTAAGAGATTGAATATACTACAGTTTGCTATACTAAGCCGAATGAGTTTCGGTTGTTGTTTGGAGAATCGTACATCATATTTATTTATAAAATGATGAATATAAATGGAATGTTAATGCACAGTCGGCTTTGTTCTTCAAGAGCTGTAATGAGAACTGAGTGTAAATGGTGCCAGAAACAGCACTGAACACTATCTATGATATCTTGCCTTCTGGCATCACTCCTCTGATGATGGGCAGTGGGAGTTAAGGAGTGAATTTATTTGTCTCTGTGTGTTGTGCGAGCGTGCTAAAGGAGTAGTCTGTATAACTCAAGATGTTACTTCTTGTTCTTCAGGCTGAAGTTCAGACGATGACGAGGAACGTGTGGCCTTGGGTTTAAAATAACTCCTCTGTGTTTCATTTATATCTCATTGCTCAGCTCTAAATAGACTTTATGCACATCTCACGCTCGCTGGTCATGTGTTTTTGATCATTCTGCGTTCAGACATTGAGTTAACTTCCTGTCGTCTTCAAAACTGAGAACTGCTTATCTAGAGAAAGAAAGGTTAGTGTCAGTTTCAATAATCTTTAGACTTTGATTCTGATGACTTTTTTGTGGGACACGCTGACTTGAATGTTTCACGAATGCAAGATCTCTTCGTCGATATTTGGATGCTGCGAGAAAAGCAAAGCATCATAGAAACCCTTTCTTTCGTGTCGCTCAGCACAACTCTTTTTCGTGTCACACCCAGCACGGCTTTCAATCTAAATGTATTTGTTTGGTCCCCAGTTCTTGGACCCCATTGACTACTAAAAATGACAATGGCAGTCAAAAGTGCCCCAGAACTGTTTGCTGTCCAACATCTTCAAAATATCTTCTTTTGCGATCAACAGAAAGTATGGTTGTCAATGGGGTCCAAGAACTGTTCTTCCAAATCTATTTCTCTGTATTTATCAGAACAACGAAATTTATACAGATTTGAAACAACTCGAAGGTGAGTAAATGATGACAGAATTCTTATTTTTGGGTGAACTATCCCTTTAAATAAGGCTCAAAACGACAACAGTCTGGATGGTCTGAATTCCAGTCTAAATCAAATGTTTATCTCAGTCTGAGCAATATGACATCGTGACGCACTGACTGAGAATGTTTGACTCGGTCATCAACCTGTGGCTCTTCAGGACAAACACAAGATGGAGCTGTTTCTTAAAGCAACCAAGCATAAGCCACACAAAAGTTACCACCGCAGTGAAGTCTTTCCGCTAGATCGTGTGGAGATCCATTTAAATCACATGACATTTATAAAAACAGATATTTTGTACTTAGTTTCAAGGTTAGTGGTCACACATTATGACCTAGTTCAACAATTTCCAGAAAATAGTGACATCCCGGCTGTGTGTGTCACAAAATATCACTTCAAAATATGTCACTTTATGTACAATGAAATTAGTTCTTGTATGTGTTTGTTTTGGTTTCTGCATTGCTAAGTAAGCTTAAAATATGAATAGTTTTCTCTAACCAATGTGTTGTTTTGCTTCAGAAGACATTGGAAAAGTTATTTGGAGCTTCAAGTGACAGAATTAAACAAATCTTTGTATTTGACTAAAGAAAGTAAGCCAGGCATCTTGGATGGGTGAGAGTGTTTTTATATTTGGCTGAACTGTTCATTTAAGATCAGTTTACAGTATTAATTGTATTTTTCAGATATGGCTCGCGTGGTTTTATAATAGTGAACTTTACAGCCTGGCCTGATATTCTAGCATCATTACACACTCTGTTTATGTTGATGATGTGAGGTAGGAAGTCAGATGTGCTGTATTTAGCGGGATGTTGGCATGCAGTCTTGCTCAGGTTGTTTAAGTGTGAATGCTCTTTTGTTTGAGGCAGTGGCTGACTTGTATCTAGTTTCAGCTTTGGCTCTGTAAAGCTTCTCTCTGTATGCGTGTAGCTCAGGGGTGGTCTCGCTGTCTTAGAAATGAAGACTAAAGAGTTGGATGTGCATTACTCGTGTGATTTGTTTAACAGCTCACGGTGCATCAGGATGCTGGGACGATGCCGTGCCCGCAACACTTACTCACTGTTTTGGTCTTGTTTTCCAGTATAAAAGTATTTACAGTTTTTAAATCAGTATGCATTTATTTGCGAAAGCAGGATGACTTAAGATTAAAGCCTGTTACGTTTCGTTTTCTGAAGAATGTATCCAAATGATGCTTACAGTATGCTTAACCTGAAGACAGTATGCCAACATTCTCCTAAATATAGCACTTATGCTTGTGTTTATGAAAAAATCAAGTAGTGTAATGTTTTCTACCCAGATATATATTTTCCTTTAAGTAGAAACTCACTTAAATTGATTGAATTAGCATTTTTCAGAAAACAGGATTTAAAACAAAAAGTCATTTTGCTTGGCAAGTAAATATTTTAATGTTCTGTAGATATTTGTAATGGAAAACAAGACAAACATATTGAGGTTCATATTCATTTTTGCTGTGCATTATGATCAGTGGTCTGTGTTAAAATTCATGTATAAACCTTTCCTAATATGTAAATCTCTCTTAAACAAGATGAATATTTTTTACAACTTTGTTATCCCCACTCACATCCGTTTTTTCGTATTTTCTTGGTTTAAGCATAAATTACTCAAAACGTTGTTAGATTTATGCTTCAAAAAGACCAGGGCAATAAAACAGCAATAAATCTTAAATGAAGGTAAAGTCTCTGAAGAAAAGCCAAGTAAACGTGTCTTATTTGTACTGGATATTTTGCAATCGGGCAGTTCTTCATCACATGTCTGATCATTCATTACCTACAGCCTTGAAAGCTCTGGCCGTTCTCCATCTCCTGGACTTTTCTCCCTCGGTTTTGTTCGGTCCCATGACCATTTCACTTTGCTTCTGGCTCCGGTGCTCTCTCTTAAGCCTGCTTGGTTTTCCAACTTTGTGAACCAGCCAGGATGTGAACTTACGTTATGTAAGTCTTAGCGAAATTGGATTGGAACCTGGAGAAGTTGAAGAACTGTTTGCGACCTCAGCTAGAGGGTTCTCTGTATGCTTCTTCTAACGTGTCACTGAATGTGCAGGACGCTGAGCATGACTCACAACAGCTTTTTATAAGATGCTCCTGGTCAGGGATGAAGCAAAAATGAGTGATGTCAGTATCATTGTATCTGGAGAAAGAAAGAAAGAAAGTGGAGCGTATTAACTTTTTATTGTTTATAAGAAAATAATGGGGCATTGATCTTTTTTAAGTCCAGTGTGTAATTTCTGGAGGATCTATTGACAGAAATGCAATATAATATACATAACTATGTGTTCAGACGTGTATACAGACCTTATATAATGAAACATGATGGGTCTTTTTACCTTAGAATGAGCTCTTTCTATCTACACACACTGCGGGCCGCCTTGCATGGAATTCACCATGTTGTATCTGCAGCCTAATATAGAATTGAGTTCCTGTGCATTTAATGGCTGACGTATATTGCCGTTTGTCCCTTATCCAATCAGAATTCAATATATTATAATATAATGTATTTTATGTATATAATGTACAACTTTTTCAGCGCTGATGCCTGACTTACGATTCAGTTGGTATGAATAATCCAACCTGATCTCACAGGAATTCGTGACTATTTAGGTGACTTATTCGAGTGAATTTGTACATTGTGAAAAACGTACGATTACTAGAAAAAGCAATATCGAAGCCCCGCCCCTAAATATTATTATCGAACTCGTACGAATTAGCCAAATGTACCCACATCGTGATAATAGTTATAGTTATGTTTTTAGAAATATGGTGGAAAATGTCTCCGCAACGGTGGTGTACGCTGTCATCGCTGTTTCTGTATGAAGGTTTAGGTGCGTGACATAAGCCTTAATGCGATAAATGTGTTTACATGCCTTCATATTGCGACTAAAACCGGCGTACGTCACATATCTTACTCCGATTATGAGCTTAATCACATTATTAAAATCGAATGATTGCGTTTACATGAGCTAAAGTGAAATCGCAATATTGACAAAATCGTATCATAGTCGCGTGTTTTTATGAGGGTGCATGTTAACATGGTCGTTGTTGACATCTCTTCTAAATCTCTAATGTAGACATTTGTGAGAATTCTGACTCATTTCATGTATTGTCTAGGAGAAATAATTGAGATATTAAAGAGATTTTATTTTATTTCTAACTTTATATTTTTTTGTTCATAATGTTCAAATGAAGGTGTGTCTTTACAGTGTAAAATAAACAGGTTTCAGTCTCTGTTAAGGTTATTGTGCGAGCCGGACCGTTCTCTCAGTTGTGATAAGCTCCGACTGTAAGGTTGACAATTTTTCATCTAAGGTGAAAGAGAATGTACATCCCACGTACACTGGATTCACATACGCTGCTGTTTATTTACACTCGCTTGTGACATGTCTACACCTCACATGTCGATGGTCCCATTCACGGCTTCCCACCGAGAAACGCCCCTTCGACTCGTGTCTGAGATACAGCAGAGGTTTCGTTTCACCTTTCTGAAGCATGATGTCAGCTCTTTTCTTTTGCTCTTAAAGCGTCCCTCTCATATGTCATCATTTTTGGATGTATTCTCACTGAATCTGGCATTAGATAGATTGACTCTCTTTTTCTTTTCCAAAGCGGAGCACTCTGCTGCCGGCCAGGCTTGTGCAGGAGGTTTTGGGGAAAGTTAGATGGGCATGTGTTGCGCTCTGTTTATCTTGAGGCTTTCGGTGAAAAGCGTTCTTATGGTTCCCGTGGGAGATGTATCCCTCTTGACCTGTTATTTAGTGGTGTTTAGCTTAGATCCATGTGGTTTGAGGAATGGACTACCACTTGAAGGGTGAGCTCATTTTCCCCCTCTGCTGATCTTTGTGATGCACTGCTGGGCAGAAAGAGATGTGCCATTAGCCTCTGTTACATACACACGTCTGTAGGTTCATACCTAATAGTGTTTTATAAACACAATACATATATTTTACATGCACACATTATAATATTAGGGAGATGATTATTAGGGAGATGGTTCCATATGTACCTGTATGTGACTCTTTCTTCTGTCAAACACAAAAGGAGATATTTTGAGAAATGTCTCAGTGGTTTTGTGTCCATACAATGGAAGTCAATGGGGTCCAATGTTGTCCGGTGACCAACATCCTTCAAAATATCTTCTTTTGTGTTCTGCGGAAGAAAGAAAGTCATAAAGGTTGGAATGACATCAGGGCGAATAAATTAAATGGAAAATGTCCCTTTAAGGCCACGGTTGATAAAATGCCAAGACAATATTTCATTCTAGGCAAGGGTTATTATTTTCAGTTTAAGAATTTACATGAATTTACATTTATTCTATAATGTGGAAAAAATACGAAAAGTACATTTTGAACATTATGAATGTGTAATGGAAGGTGAGCAGCATGGCTTTAACAAATGAGATTAGAGATTTCAGCAGCTTGCTTAATGTCGGTCTCTACTCGAAGTTCCCAATTGGCTCGCCCGCACGATTGCAAAAGCATATGGAGATTCAGCTTCCAAAAAATCCATCCGAGCAGAATTTTGCTGGACTTGATATACCATTTCCTCTCGCCATTCCCGTGTGCTCTGATCACAAGCAAACGCATGCAGTTTGAACTTTATTACCTGATGCTGCGGTATCTGTTGCCACATTTCTGCGTTTGTTAAATTTGGGAAAGTAAATGGGCTTGTCTGAGCTCTTATTTTACTTTGCAAATGATTTTGCCTTCAGTTTGATGGAAGGCAGCTTTATGTTGACAGTTTTAGGTTTGTAACATCATAAGGAGTGAGTCTTTAAAGGAACCACACAACAGATGCATCTATTGTATGCACAGGACAGCCAAAGGACAATATATATATTTGTATTTGTTGACTTAGTTCTTTAGATTTATTATATTTTGGACTTTTCTCACCGTCACTGTTTGAGGATTTTCCTTCTTCGTTGCTGTTCCTTTTCGTGTCTTTTCTCCGTGACTTGACCATTACATTGACCGTTTCCCTTCATGCCAGCGCTCCGCTCCCTCATGAACCTAATGGGCCAAAATCAACACACAAGCACCGTTCAGAAAATGAAAAACATGTGCTCCTTGCTGAATCTCTGTACGGTTTAAAGCCTGAAACCTGACAGGGTGTAACATACATACAAGATCAAACATGATTTCACAGTAGAGCTCCTTAACCTTTGTACCAAATACAATATTCGCTCTCTATAGCGGCACAATTTCTCCAAATTTTTTTATCATTTCAAAACAAAGTGGTTTCCGATACCCAGTACATTACCACATTACTTTTTAATATGTGTTTAGGGTCACTTTACAATAAGGTTCCATTCGTTACTTTATATTGTACATACCATAAACTTACAATAAGTCACATCGTTTTAAAACATTTAAAACAGAGAAACCCTGAAATTTTACAGAATTACAGTTATGTTTTACAGAAAAAGACTGCAAAATTTACAAGAAAACTGGAAAAACAATTTATATATATATATATATATATATATATATATATATATATACACACACACACACAGTATGTATATATCCTTGTATCATGTTATTTTACAGGAAAACCTTTCATTTTATTTTACGGTATATTTCTGTCAATTCTTTTCAACAGTGTTGTTCATGTCAGGTGATGCAGATACAAATAAAAAACTTTTGATTTTAAAATGAAGATGAATTAAATGCTGTTAAATATTAACACATTGTTTATGTAATGCTATTTAACACAATTTGTGTTGATTTTGTATTAAATAAAAAAAGGACAACACAAGAAAGTACAGTAATGCACATTGTGTACTTGTTTTTCGTAAGTTCATGTTATCAATGTAGTGATGTTAACAAATCTTATTGTAAAGTGTCGTCCCTTTTTAATACATTTTCTTGATCGAGTCAAGAATTTTCTTAAAACAGTTCAGTTCAATGCACAAAAAAACTAAATGGGGTAACCTGTCAATTTTTATTTCGTCACTGTGCTTCTGAAACATTGGATGTCCAAATGCGCTTTTTTTCAGGAAATGGAAAAATACTTTAATTTTTAATACTTTTTATAGTTTAAATATTTGCAAACCTAGTGACAAACATAACTTTAATGATTTTATGAATAAATGAAAAATAAAAATCACGAAATATGGAGATTCAAGGTTTCCGAAGAACAGCAGCGATATATATATATATATATATATATATATATATATATATATATATTTACATTTACATTTAGGCATTTGGCAGACACTTGTATCCAAAGCGAGTTACATAGCATTATCCTATACATTTTACATAGGTATCTGCAATCCCCTGGGGGTTGCATGTCTACAGTACCTTAAATGCAATGTAAATCACTCTGCATAAGAGCATCTGCCAAATAGAAAATACTGAAAAAATGATCTTCAGATTATGAAAAAGGTAAAACAGAGACCTTTAACTGAATGGTTCTTTGTGGAACCAAAGAGGGTTCTTCTTTGGTATCTCTGTGAAGAACCTTTTAGGCACCTTCATTTTTTATAATTGTATTTAGAAAGTCTTTTTCCCCACATATGGAGATTAGCAGTTGCAGATGATTTCGTGACGTAATCCCAAAACGAGGTAATAAACGCATCGGTGTCATTTGAGGTAACAACAGTAACAACCGAATTCCATTAAAGAAAAGTCATGACAAACAGTCACATCAGACTCAGAGAACAGTACCATTACTTTTAACACATTATAGACCTTGTGGGACGTGTTAGCGTTGGCCCGGGCTTCCATCCAGAGATTGGTTTCCAGTAAAGCTTTGACATTCGACTGAAATAATGTAAAATCAGCATTAACATATTCCCATATTACACCACAAAACTCAACATCTGTTTTGTAGTAGCGGGTCCTTGTGACACTGACAGGAAAATGTGCTTCTTGCTGGATTACAATGAATATCACTGGAACAATTATTTGATGTCGGTAGAAAGACAGCAACGTCCTAACATTGTCATTGATCTAAGAGTGTCAAAGAGTCAAAGAGAAATATATGAAACATACTTCCAAATCACCGCGACAGGTTTATCCCACATTTATTTATAAACATGTGGGTAATAAGGAAGGTTGTTGGCTATTGACGATAGCTAATGACATCATTGATTTGAAGGTTGGGCCAAAACCAACAATAAGGGTTTGTGCACAACCATGGCATGAAACCACCCAACTTTTTAAATATCAAGCATTGATTCTCTTTGTCATATTTATTCGAAGTGGCTTGAAAAGTCTGAACAGTGTTTTTGACATTATCAGTCTCGTAAAGATGCATCGTGAGATGTCTTGGGTGTGTGTAGAAGTCGGTGAGGTTTTTAGATGTTTGAATGGCTTCCACCCACCTTTAAGGGACAGTTCACCCCAAAAGAATTCATTATTTACTTAAATGTCTTTGTTCTGTTGAACACGAAAGAAGATATTTTGAAGAATGTATGAAAGCAAACAGTTCTGACGCACTTTTGATTACAATTGTAATTTTCCTACTATGGTAGTCAATGAGGTCCAAGAGCTGTTTGGTTACAGGCATTCATCCAAATATATTTCTCTGTTTTCATCAGATCAAAGAAATGTATACAGATTTGGAACAACTTGAAGGTGAGTAATTCCTGACAGAATATTTCCCTTTAAAACTTGTCAACAATCACAATTTCTGTGATGCACTTGGAATAAAATGTCATGTGTGGAAAAAGTGCCAATTGTTGTGTCTTCCAGCATTTTCCTTTTGGCAGGTCACACATTTGTTTGCTGTAATGGGTTGACAGAATGGTGCATAACTCTTGTGTGTCCACAGAAGTATATTTTCCAGGTACAGAATTGGATGCCACAGGTTTCCAAATTTCCACCTATTGTTGCCATGTATTTTCCATTCAGAAGCGCTTTTTCCTGAGTAGTGTGTTGGATTTATGTCTCTTTAATGTCACAGATGTCTGTTTACATTTATAAGCTGTTTAGTTGTTTCAGCCTCATTTTCCACGGCTTTTCAGTGATGTCAAAACTGGTGTAAGCAGTGCATTTGAGAAAACCCACTTGGTAACTGGATAGCCTCCATAGGTTTCTTCACAAGCTGTCCATTCTTTATTCCCACAGTCGTGTAGCTTTGGAGCACAACTCATCCAGGTGACGGCATCATTGTTGCATTCTTCAGTTGGTTTATGTACCTAAATGTTAGCTTTGATGTCACTTAATTGCCAAACTGTCTCATGTCATAGCAGCTCATGCAGATACGGTATGTTGTTTCAATTACAGCAGGACAATATGTTGTTTTTTCTCGCCGTAATTTCATTAAACATTTGACTGTGAACAGAATGAGGTCAGGTGAGTTATGCTTTGTGGAAAAGTCTCTTCTTTTTTAACAGTAGTAAGATATTATTATTTCGTGAGAAAATGAGACTTGCATTAGTACAAAAGCCATTGCTTGCTGATGTGTAAGTTAAAATTGCAAAAAAACAAACATATTATTTAGTATCATATAAGTTTAACTATAAGTTTGTTTTACAAATTTATTTAATAGTTTATCTTTTATAATTAATGTTTATTAATTTTAGTTTTTTACCAGATGCTTTTATCAATAGCAACTTACAAATCAAAGAGCATTCAACATTTTCCCTAAACTTGCTAGTTTTCCTCAGCCAATGTGGTAAAATGAATTAAATTTTACATGATGATTGTTTTTAACAATTCCTGACTCGTGTCTTGAAGATGTGGATCACCCAAAAACAAAACGTCATTTATTCACCCTCACGTCATTCCAAACCTTTCTGACCTTTTACTTCTGTGGAACACAAAAGAAGATATTCGGAGAAACGTCTCAGTGGTTTTGTGTCCATACAATGGAAATCAATGGGGGCCAGTGTTGTTTGGTTTTCACAATATGAATATTAGGGTCCTTAAAAACATTTTTGGGGAAAATTATGCGCTCGGGCCGCTGCAATTTCCTTCGTAGGGTGTTATGTTCATTTATTTTCTGTTCTGTACAAGCTTTTTTCTTCTTGTTTGTTTACTTTTCAATTTGGGTAGTTTTGTATTTACTAGTATATAGTAAAAGCGTCCAGTCACAATGCAGTTTACAAAGCCCTTTTACTTGATAGCTTTCTCAAGGAAATACACAACGTTTACATTACGGGAGGCCTTACTCAGAAGGATACTCCCTCCGGTGCACGGGATTTCTGTGCCTGCCATTCACAAACAAACGATGGTGGGCTCTGCGCTGGGATCATTTCAGCTTTGTTTCATCAACTCAGAAATGAGCTGCTGCTATCGCCCTGCACTTACCTTAATTCACTCCAACCATTCTGATCCCAAAGGTCTCAGGACTGAAGGGGCTTTGTGTGTACACTAAACATACTCCATTCTGTCCTCTTCCTCCATGGTTTCGTGTTTTAGGCAATAAGATAATATACCCTCATATTCTCTCGATGGCCATCAGTTTGGCTCATTGACTAGAGGGCAGCAGGCATTCACGACCGCACGTCTCCCACGAGAACGCTTTCATGCTCGGCCTGATGAGAAAGAAACCGTTCTGGAAACCTTGCCCTTAACTTAACCTCTTACTTAAAGACTAAATCAATGTGATCCAATGCAAATTCACAAGATGGTTGGTAAATGAGGTATAGGGGTCATACTGTCATACACACATTTGAAATACGTCTTAGATCTTGTGTCTGAAAGCCTTGGAATGTTGTCAAGACTTTACCTTTAAGAGTTATAAAATACAATTCAACAGAGATTTAGATATTAAGGAATAGATATTGAGAAGTAGATAAAAAAAGCAAAGAAAGACTGAAAGTATGCATAAAAGCTATGAAATAAAATCATTTTTCTCATTCGGAACCTCTAATGGAGACATTTGTGAGATTTTTGTTGAAAGATTTAGGTTAAAAATCTGAGATGCAGAAGATTTATGCGAAACTTTCAATAAGTTCTCTATTTAATGTCATTGTTTTTGCAGAAACATTTAAGAGATCTCAACTGTGATTTACTATGCCAAATATTATATAATATAAATATGTATTTGGGAAGAATTAAGAAGAAATGATGTGAAACATTAGTATTGTGTTAAAAATACAAATACGCATGTTTTCATTGCAGTATTTAAGGTCGAAAATGTTGCATTGCATTTGTTCCTAGTTTGTTCCGTTTTCATTTTCTATAAATTATTTTTATTATTAAATGCACATAAAAACACAATATCTTTATCTGGAATTTGGCACAAATGTTGTCAGTAGTTCCAAAATATTTACCTAAACGCATACCGACAGTATCAGAACAATAATTTGGGAGTGGTGTCTTAATTCTTTCCAGAGCTGTATATACAGAACGGATTGTGTTTGTATGTACCCCAGCCCTGAATCCAGAGGGGACTAATCCATCATTTCTTGTTTGTTTGTTTTGAATATACAGTCACGCCTGCACAATGCTCACGGCATCTATCATACAGACTGCACCTGACAATGTCTCGATGAGCGTTTGCAAACTTTACAAACGCGCGCATTGTAAAAAAATTGAACACACGCATGTGTAAACATCTGATGGGTGTGATAAGCAGCTGAGTTAGGAATCTGTTCAGCATCACATTCAGGCGGCGTGCCGCTCCTCCCCTGCTGTTGCTTTCATGACTGGTGTAGGGTCAGAGGTTTGAGGAAGCCTTTGAATTTACCTCACAAACATGTTTCAGGAAATTGAGGTCATGTGTTCTCGCTAGATTTTATTTACTTTCGCCGTTTACACTGTAGAAGTGGACGTCAGAAACAAATTGACCCATCTTGAGGGGTGTGATGTCAAGAGAGGGAATGTGCTGTGTTTGTGGATTCTTGCCTGGAGGTGCCGGTCACTTACCGTGGTGTTTGTTCGTCCTACGTGGAATACAGGCCTGGAATGTGTTTTCTGTTGAGTTGTTTATGAGTGTGTAAATCTGTCATCTTTGGAATACCAATAAGGTCCCGCTGTGGGAAAATGCTTTTTTTTGGTGGTGACCATTTAAAAAGTCCTCAGTTTCCCAGAGTGGAGTTCTCAACTGTGCTTCATTTAAGCATAACAAGTTAAAATACATGAAGAATATGGAGGTGTAAATGAATGTAGTTTGTAAAGGTCAAATAATCTGGATTTGGGTACATTTAATAGGAAATGTTTGAGTTCATGTTGAGAATTTTCAATAATATTGTCTTTTGATTGCAGACTTGACAAATCTGAGCTCAGTTTGAGACATTCTTGAGATATTGGTTTTCTGACTTCTTTTGTCAAGAAAGACTGTCAGGAGTCTTAAGCATCTTTTTCCATTTGCTCTCCATTAAATCTCATTGATGTCTTGGACAAATATTGTAAGGTCCAGTGTATGAAATTTAGCGGCATCTAGTAGTGAGGTTGCACATTGCAACCAACGGCTCACTCCGCCCCCTCCCTTTCGAAGCACTACGGTGGTTGACACAGAACCAAAATGTTGCCACGTTTTCGCTTCTTTGCCGAAGGAGATGACGTCTTTACACAACACGCATTCGAAGATAACAAAATGCTTTATTATGTAAGGTCTTTATAACCTCTGAAAACGAAGTTATGTATATTATATTGCATTTCTGTCGATAGATACTCCAAAAAATTGGGTTCGGTTTGTTATACATGCTCATGTAGTTAAAGTTAAAACATAGGGTGTGAGGTACAAAGAACGTCACGGTAATAAATGCTTGAAAAAGGTTCAAGAATTACTCGTCCAAACCTTTAGTTGTGGTTCGTCAAAGTACCTTCGTATTTCTATAAAATCTATTTATGGCACCATCTCTCTGTAAATATACAGAAGAAAGATATCTGTTACAGAATTAATATTCCATGTTCTGTCATTCTTTATTTGTACGCTCTCTCTTTAAACCGCCCCAATGAAATGAATGGGATAGGGTGTCACCCAAATGAAGTTTTTATTTTAATCCTCGGTTTTGGAGGTTTGCGGTTGACTTCTGCAGCAGGCTGTAAAGTTTCTTTCCTGGTAAAACATTTTATGTTGAAGCCCCGGAAAGCTTTTAAATTATGACTTTGGTGTGAATCGCAACCTGAGCACATGTGCCGTTTATTGGAACGCGGTCTATCCCACCCGAATTGTTTTACTTTTCTCGTGGGAGTGGAGCGTTGGATGAAGGCGAGGCGAAACCTCAGATCGCAGAATGCTGAACTCTGTTTCTTCTTCTGCGCTGATGTTCACCAAGTGGTGCATGTGTATATGAGTATTATATTGATATTGAGGAACTCCATACTCACCCTAAAATGCTAAACAGAGACTTGGCGACAACATAAATAGGTATTTTTAGGGCTGGTTCACACTGATCCGACTTGCAACAACAGGGCTGACTAACAGTACTGGTCCAAAAACACCCGACAATTATTTAATTTTGTTGTTTCTCGGAGTTTGTTGAGCTAGGCATTGCATGTTATCAGTAATCAATATCAAATACCGAAGCACATGACACATTATGCACAATACATTTATATGTATTTAATATAAAAATAAAAGCAATAGCATTGATAATATGAAGAAGTGTTGGTGGCCTTTTTTCAGGCTTTTAGGCAGGAAGATTAGTCTACAAGAGGTGTCAATCACAGAGCTCATTTCCTTCATTTCGCTCTTTAGGCATCCGAGCGTTTATTTTAATTTGGCAAATCCACAAGTATGCGAATGCCCTTTGGACTCTGAAAGGAGTATGTATACGCCTGGAATGAATATGTTTGTTATCCGTCTCTGTATTGTGATTAGAGTCGCCGACTGTTCGTTTTGGATCTGGTCACAGTTGTTTGAGCTTTAATTCAATCGTAATTATGTAGCTTCTGATTCGCCGTTTTATTTGGGAAAGGTTTTCATTTGAGATGTAGGTGGTAACGTGCCACGGGGTGATTTTTCTGGGGTAATTTTCTGTGAATGTAGGAAAGCATTCCTTTATATTTCCAGAACTTTTAACTCATCCACCAAATGTGGGCAATAGTTAACTAATGGCTAAATAATGTGTCTTCATAATGTGACCGGCTAACGTAGTGTACATAGCATAAAGAAAACAATAGAACCCTGTCCGAGACAAAATAGAAAAAGTAATGGTTTTAATCGTTATAATGGAAATTCACATTGTTTTTAATGGGAAGTATAATGGTGTCTGCTGGCATGTGTTGGGTTTTTTTGGATGTTATCTAGCAGATGGGAACCATAACACACTACAAAGACAATTTTATAATGGTCTTAATGGAAAATACTTATGGTTCAGAATATTTTTTAATGAAAACCACTTGAAATTCTGTGATGTTTCTATTGGTTTTCTTATTGTCTCTGCTGACTATAGAAACCCAACAGAAACCAATATAAAATACCTTTTTGTAGTGTGTTTTGGGCATGATTCCAAAAGGATTTAACATCCCACCAATAGAATCCATCACATACCTGAAGAACCATTCAAGTTTCCATTAAAGCCAGTACAAATCCCTTTAAAACCATTATAACTTTAATGTTTTTTATTGTTTTGTCAGCAGGGGAACAAACATAAGAAAACAAATAGAAACATCACAGAAATTTGAATGCTTTCATTTAGAATACCATTACAACCCAAAAGCTTTAACCATTTAAACCATTACATAATGTTTTTGGCATTATACCAATAGGATTAACATCCACCAATAGAATCCATTACAAACAAGCAGGCAGCAAAACAGTTTCCATTACAACCATTACTCTTTAAACCCATATACTCATTTAATGCTTTCTATTGTTTTTCTCTCTATTGTTTTTTTTGCTGAAACCATTAAGGAAATAAAAAAAAACTAAAACACAGGCTTTCCTGGGGCTCAGTGGTCCAGGGGTTAGAGCATGGTGTTAGCAATTGCCAAGGTCATGGGTTTGATCCCCAGGGGATTGCACATACTTACATATAATGTTTAGTATAATACAATGTAAATTGCTTTAGACAAACACGTCGACCAAATGCATAAATTTAAGTTAATAATGGTTTTTAGAGACAGCACCTCAAGATATTCATCAACATTTTTGTCGACATTCTTTTTCTGTGACAATTTATTTGCATTATGTGATAATATTTTGTGACTTTCTTAGAAAACAATTTTTTTTTATCTAGAAAGTCAAATGGAATGCGAAAACTTTGAAGCTCAATATCTCAAAACTGCTCAGAGTGCAAATCAAACCTTATAATTCCAAGGTGACGAAATGTCCAGTAAATACCAAATTCCCATAGTTAAAGTGAACTGATCCATTCATGCAATGAATGTCGATCTGGACCAAAAACTTTCAACCTAGAAATACTATTACTCCATCCCATTTCTGCACATCTCCAACAAATGAGGAACTATACGAAATACATACTTTGAGTTCTTCACTGAAATCGCTGCTCTTTTCCCATCCCGTCGATGTATTTTTAGCCTAACCTTTTCCAATGAATCCCAGTTTAAAGACCTGAAAACTGTCCCGTGGAGAAACATATGGCAATATCTTCCCATACCGCCCACCCCCAACAAAATGTCCTTAACCTAAGCAAGCAGATGTTATGAAAGAACTTCATTGAAGTTCCCAGATATTTTTTCTTTGTGCTGAAAAAAACGAAAAGCGAAGTGCTCTAATTTAGGCAGCAGATATATAGCCCTGGCTTGATGAGGCTGTTTCATTTCATTCGAATGGGTCATGCAATATGACCGACTTAAATAGCAGCACGGCGAGCGAGCGAGAGAGAGAGAGAGAGAGAGAGAGAGAGAGGGGCAGTGGATTAGCATGTGGACATTTTCAATGATTTTGTCATCTACCGTTTTTTTTCAAAGGTGACTAGTTGTGCTGTTAGATGTCTGGAAGACGGGCCAGAACTTACATTAACTGGAAGCAGAGATATTTTGGGGTGATTTTCACCAAAAAAACTGAGGGGCAGGGAGAGAAGTCCAGTCAGGTTGAGACCGAGAAGAGCATAAAATACTGGAGGGATTTGAAGGAAAAACAGCAGCGAGCGTGTGTGAATGTGTGAAAGTGCAGTTGGAGTGAGGTTGGTGTTTGCTTTAGCGTGCTCGACCGGGGCCCCTCTGATTGGTTGGCAGGTTGGATTGGGGGCTCTTGGGGCTCCATACCCCCTCTGATTGCTTTGGTTGAGGGACGAACAAAGATGAGAAGAGAGAGAGAGCCGGCACAGACTTGCGGACAGCAGAAGTAGGAGACCACGCGACATGCTAACACTCACACACGCTCTCTGATAACCGCACGCTGGGACCGGTCTCCTCGCATCCCCGCAGGGGTCATGGACCAACCCACTGTCACTGCTGCTGCTGTATTCCTCACTTTTCTCATTCTCCAGGTATAGTGAAATGGTTCAATTTCTTTTCTTTTTAGTTTTTTCTTAAATTAAGCAAGTTGATTTGTCCACCCAGAAACAAGATGTTTTACTCAGAGATTGATCTTTCAGAACTCCTCCAAATCTCTCTCGGGCAAAGTTGTGTTTCATTTAAGTGTCAGTCTTATTTCTCCTAATATCTGGATGTGGGTCAATTTGAAGAGAAATGTTTAGGTTCATGTTGAGATCTTTAAACCTATTGACTTTTAACTGCAGACTTGAGAAATCTGAGCTCAGTTTCTGACATTGTTGAGATCTCTTCTGAAACTCTAATGGAGACATTTATGTGACATTTGGCTCTTTTTCTGGGGAAATATCTGAGATAAAGGAGACTTGAGTTTCCATTTGGTCTCATTGATGTCTAGGAGAAAGAATTGAGATATTAAAGAGATCACATCTGTGATCAATCGTTTATATGGGTAACTTTGATGTTTAAGATATGAAGGATTTTAGACTAGTTTGGTATTGTTTATTTGAGTTCGATTCGCCACTTTACAGTGGGTTTAGATTATAGCTTTAAATTTAATCTTTGGCACAAAAGCAGAAATATTTGTATGCATTTTAAGACTTTTTCTGCGTTTTATACAGTATAAACTATGAAAGTCAAGTTAATATTTCATTTGACTTTTTTCTCTTGTTTATAAAATCTGAAATCTGATTTGCCAACTACTAGTTCAGTAGTTCACTTAAAGGGACAGTTCACACACAAAATGAAAATTCTTTCATTATTTATGGAACCCTCATGTCCTTTCAAACCTGAATGAATTTGTTTCCTCAAAAGACGATTTTTTTAAGATCAATGGCAACCAAAGAACATTGACTTCCATCGTATGAACACAAAACCACTGATACACATCTCCAAATATCTTCTTTCGTGCTCCAGAGAACAAAGAGTCACATAAAGCTTTTGAACAATATGGGGTGAATAGATCCTGCCAGATTTCTTATTTTCTGGTGAACTATCGCTTTAAGAAGCCACTGTCTCTGTGTGATGACTAAATACAGCGTGAGGAGTTGAGAGGCAGGCAAGAGCTTAAACAGATGTGAGCTAATCATATGACTTCCCAATTAAATAAAGTACATACCGTGTATATTGATGTAACCCTGGGTCTGTGAAAGTGAGCATTGTGCTGGGCTCTGTAGCCCGTCATTGGGTGCTCCTTGAGCAAGCAAATATCCTAAATCGATTTCACAAGTCCTGTTGAGTTCTTCCTTTTCCAGCGTGGTTCCTTCCACCATGTGGGATTTCATCTTTCTCAAAATTATCTTTTATATCACTTGAGTGTAGGATACAGGGGCTTTGAAATGGAAAATTTGACACATGCTGGTATAGAAAACTCGGGAGGCAGAGGAGAGGAAAGGGAGGGTTGTTGGTTCATGTGAGGGTTAATTTGGCATGTAAGAGTTAAAGGGACATTCACCAGAATCAGGCATCATTTATTCACCCTCATGTCATGCCAAGCCTGTATATGACTCTTTCTTATGCAAAACACAAAAGTAGATATTTCGCGAAATGTCTAAGTTGATTTGTGTTCATACAATGGAATCAATGGGGGCCAATGTTTGGTTATGAACATTTTTATAAATATCTTCTATTGTGGTGTGCAAAAGAAAGAAAGTAACACAGGCTTGGAATGACATGAGGGTTAATAAATAATGAAATCATTTTTATTTTAGATCTATGTCTGTCTTCTTTATTGTATTAACCAATTGTAATCATTGGTTTCTTGCTTTCCTTACCTCGAAGGTGTCACTACACTCTTAAAAACAAAGGTGCTTCACGATGCCTTAAAATAAACTTTTTTTGTCTAAATGGTACTATAAAGAGCATCTAACATCAGAAGAACCGTTTGTTTCACAAAATAATCTTTGTGTGTTCAAAAAAGGTTCTTCAGATTATACAAAGGCAAGGAGGAGGTGGTTCTTTAAAGAACCTTTGACTCAATGGTTCTCTGTGGAACCCAAAACGGTTCTTCTATGGCATCGCTGTGAATTACCTTTTCAGCAGCTTTATTTGTAAGAGTGTAGTACTCTAGAGAGACCTCAGCACAGTCTCAGAGTGCCCGTGGGTACATTTTTCAGCGAGCGCTCTGTAATCGAGTGAAAACCTTTTTATAGGGAGCTTGGTAACCGTTGGAAAGGAAGCTTCAAATCCGAAGCAAGGTTTATTTATGTGAGCTATATTTGGTTGGTGATTCTTTGTTTAGTATGATTTTGTCTATATAGTCCGTCAACAATGTTTCATTCCTAGAATGATATTTAAGAATTGCAGACATTTAGTCTGTTTATACCTTTCCTTCTTGATAATTTGTATGAATAATGAGGCGTTTTGCTACCAGGCCCAAGAAAAATAATCCGACACGCAACGTTACCTTGCATCTCCTTTCTTCACCATTTTTCATCCCTAACTAAACAATATGCCATGCTGTTGGGAAAATGTCTGAAAACCTTAGCGAAAAAAAGTTCTCCGAAGCAAATATTTGCACCCGGAAAGTTTTTATATCCAGAGCAGGTGTTGGTCACAGGAGTTCTGCATTACAGAGTCCTTTCAAGGTTTCGTGAAAGTGTCAGGGAATTCGACGGGACCCCTCCAGTCTCGCTGCCCGCATGTGGCTCGCATGAATACAGAAAAACAGGTGCTTTAAATGCATTCCTATTTGGTCTTTCACACACTCGCATGGTCCCCATCTGTGATGTTGGCGTATGCTGAAATATCCATTATGTTTGCAAGAACTAGACGCAATGGCTGTGTTGGGGTGTTTTTCGGGTTGCAGGACGACCAAAAATAGTTGGCACCCCCGAATTCATCATACAAGACTCTTTAGTTTCTTTTTTTCTTTTTTATAGAAGATGGTCACAAAAACAAAGGTTTGCCAACGGGGTCGATTCATGTCCTTATCGAACCCATTGACCCATTGACAACCCAACACCACATTTTGTCCATTTAGACACCTGACCACGAACGGCTTGAAACGGTAAAAGAGTGATAAGTCCCGCATTGGGTTTGGATCTGGGCTTTCTGGACTCTCTCCAAAAGCACTCCTGCTGCCCCGTTGGTTGTCGAGACATGCCTGAGATGCACGTCGTCCTTGCGAGTTCTGAATTTATCTTCTCATAATATTGATCTTGGAAGCAGATTCGATACTTATATCTTCTCTCTGCCAAATACTTTGCTGAGCAATTATAGCGGAGAAGGAACTTGGCTGGAGCTTTTTAAGAAAGGCAAAACATTTCTCTACGAGAAGGATGACTCTGACATCTGACAGAAATATGCCGAATGAAACATGAGAGCTTCCGCCATTTCCTCACAGACCTTTTTCATTTCCATTCACATTTGTGCACGCACCAAGCTGCTGCTTTTTGGTTCCGAATACACTTGCAATTGTGAATTATCGGTTTACTTTTGCATTTTGTTCTTAAACTTTCATATAGTAGATTACATTAAAATGGCAGTTAAAGTTGTGTTAAGATGAAGGTTGGTCTTTTACTTGGGATCTCATGCACGCTTTGTCAATTCTCTGATGGGTATTTTTCCTCAAATTCTCAGAGGTTAAACAAAAAATGGCTATGAATGAGTCTATTATTGATATAGAGGAAGAGAGAGCGTAGCAAAGCTCGGATGATTCGGTCTGGGAGGAATTGGTTGAGAAACGCTTCATATTGATTGAAGTCTTTTGATCGAAGACTTTGCAGATGTGAACACGGTTTGAAATCTCTTCTGAAATGTTAAGTGGAGACAGTCTCCAGCAGGAGTCTCCGATGGATCTCCATTTATTCTCACTGCTCTCTGAAAGAAACAGTTGAGATGCGTTGTTTTTCTTTTCAGAACAAAAAATAACTTGTTATTGCTGTTCGTGTTTAAGCTTTGGCATAATCTTTCTGGTCATTTAGATGTGGTTGACTCTTTTGTTTTTGTAAACCGAATTTGTAGCATTAAGCATTTAACCACATGCATTATTACAGAATAGTCTGGACGGAAAGGCATTGAGGTTATTTGTGCTCATTGTTCCTGTCAGTATCAGTTTTGCATTGGCATCTGTGAGGAGCTTGGCATCAGCTTATATTGCATGTAATGTACCTGCATTTTAAAGTTTAGTGATGCAGCTGTGTCAACTTCTCTTTTATTGCTGTTTTTATGTTGTTTTGGACAGTGACTGATAGTCTCCCCTAAATGTTTTCCGCTGTAGCTCTCAATTTTGGGTTAGAGTAAACAGCCATGATTGCTTCATCATCCTTTTTTATCCATAACTAATTCTTTATATACTGTTATGTGTGTCTGTGGTGGCTCTGGGAGGCATAAACAACAGCATTTTGTATTCAGATCAATTGAATACGCCCATGGCTTCCAGATAATAATGCATCCAACAGTTGTGTTGGTGCTTTTTGATATATTACTTTATAATGCAGTTTCAGATTGGTGCATTAGTCCTGATGGAAGGGATAAGGAGAGACGGCAGCTCTGGAATGAACATGTTATCATTGCTTCTATTGCTACGATATTGGTTTTTAAATGTTCTATTTTTGTTTTATTATAATTTTATTTTTTATTTTCAATTAAGTTTTATTTGTATAGTACTTTTAGTATACCTTTTAGTAATTACGTTATGTCATCGTAATCGTATTATTTATTTTGTTTATTTGTATGTTGCTAAGTTTAGTTTTTATTTGTTTTGAGGTATTTACTTTAGTGCCTCGACTTTACAGAAATAATCGGAAATACTGGTTTAATAATATATGTAAATAAAGTTACATTTAGAAATAGTCATATTAAATAATAAATAACATTGAAATAAATAGTTTTGGTTAACTTTAATAACCTTTAAGTACAAACATGTATTTTCTATAAGGTAACTTTGAAATGTTTGTATTTTTAAAATTACTATACCAATAAATGTGATTATAAATCCATTTAAAGTGTTTATTGTCATACGCCCAGTGAGGAAACAAGTTTTCCTGAGCAATGAAAATCTTACTTTGCTGTCCACAATGAATGCAAAGACAGCTATACACACACATACACAAACTATACACGCATACATACATACAATGTAAGAACAACAGTTTAGTCCAGTAAATCACTTTTTAGTATTGAAATGAAACTTATATTTCATTTGTACAATGACAAAATAAAAAAATAATATCTATTAAAAGAGAATGAATGTATACCGTATTGTTTCTCCATAAATTCACGTAAAATATATTGAGATAAATTACACCTGTCTATGTGAAGTGAAAAAGATAGGGACACATCTGGACTAGATCATTGCACAATAGCCCCAAAAATTTAAATAAATCACTTTTATGCAATCTATTCTTTACACAAAGATAATGTATACAGTGTACATTATGTGTTTATTTGTTGATTCATCGATTCCCTTCTCCTCTTGTTCTTTCCCTCCTTAGAGTTCTCGGACAGCACGTTCAGAAGAAGACAGGGATACGCTTTGGGATGCCTGGGGAACATGGAGCGAATGTTCTCGTACCTGCGGAGGCGGAGCTTCTTATTCACTCAGACGCTGCCTCAGCTCCAAGTATGCCGCTTTAGCATCTTCTATATTATAATTCACCGTGCGACAGTGTTTAATATATCAGGAAGTTCATAGAATACGGTCAACACTCCACAAATACACTCCATAAGTGAATGATCTTCAGGGATCTGGTAAACATGTGTTCACCTTTAGACTCAGCTAAGCAGAAGATAAGCTATCAAAGTAATGGTGTATGTATCATTGAAAAGAGTGATTTTGACCGTACAAACTTTGCCATTATTTCAGTCCACGTTGCACTCAAACCTCGCAAAACTCAAATTAAAGCATCGTGAAAACATCCATGGACAAACTATCAATACTGGTGAGCTGTAATACTTTTTTCTTCAGCTGTGATCGGTGTTCGATTGCTAACCATCCATCTCTGCATGATAAAAGTCTACATGTCGCTGTTTCTCCATAGCTCACCCCCGGCAAAATGACGTGGAAATCTTCCAAGTCTCTCTTGCATTGTAATAGAAATACCTCAAATATATTTTTATAAGACTGTTTAATACTCCTTTAGGGTCAACAGAGAGATCTATTGTGTTCCCCCTAAAAATGGCTCCAGTCTCGTATTTTAGCAGACAACGTGGCTGGTAAAGCTTGATTATCAACAGTGCATAAAGCATGTCCAATAAATCTCTGGCCACTTTTGCCCAGTTGAGATTTTGAATGTCCACTTAAGTCGGATTGGTGGAAAGAGGTGGTTCAAATAAACGGGGAAAGCAAATATAAGGGGATTGCCGTGGCACGCGAGAGCATATTTTCCATAGAAATGCTGTCACGTTTATTGACTTGAATTCCTATTCAGTGATCTCATACGTGCCACACTTGCACTAAATAGGTCTCTAAAGAAAGAGGTCATATGTGCGTCACCGTGTCACGGTTTGGCGAGGTTGCAACAAAATCTCTCGCCGAAGGAAATGAGAAATCTTGAACAATCGTTTATCTTTGGCCCTCATTAAATCGTGACCTTTGCGAAGCGTCTCATATTGTTGGGGTCTTGTCAGCAGGCGTTCTCCGCAAACTGTACATGTTTGATACAGTTCGGCTGATAAAGAGAGAACATTGTTGTTTTGTGGTTGATTATGCAGAGAGATTTTACATTTTGGCCTAGCTGTGTGCGAGAGCTTCGTGTTGAATAATCGGGCGAGGAGGGCGCTGTGAAACTGACCCCTGCTTATCCGTGTTATGAGCTGTTTGAGATTCATTCTCCGAGGTTTGTGGTTTGATGTCTGAGCGCGGGGGGCATTGTTTGGATAGGAAAGGGTTCCTTACATACAATGTGAGGAAAACTGGCTACAATTGCCAATAGGACTAGTAGGGCGTTAATGTTCTTTTAAGGACTCACATCTTTCTCACTTATTAATCAAAATATATTAAAGTTTAATTTAAATGAAGATGCTCAATCGTGACATATTAAACATAACATGTTTACATGAGACGAGAACAAGTTTATTTATATGCCACTTTTCACAATGTGCATTGTTCCAAAGCAGCTTTACGGGTGAAAATAAGTAAAAACGAAAAACGCAAAAAAAGGTAAAACACAGCACAGTACATGGTGTTCTAATACACAGCACAAACGATGCTCTCGGGCACAGTAGGTGTCACGACTTTCAAGGAGAGATCGAACCCAAGTGAACACAAACCTTTGAACAAAATACAACCAACAGAACATTTAAATCAAAATGTTACGAATATCTTTAAAGGAGCAATGTGGAGATCGTAGTGGTTTTCCTGTGGCTCAGTGGTTAGAGCATTGCGCTAGCAACGCCAAGGTCATGAGTTTGATCCAGGGGATTGCAAATACTCAGATGCAATGTAAGTCGCTTTGGATAAAAGCATCTGCCAAATGCGTAAAAAAGTGTGGTGGCATCTAGGGGTGAGGTTTTGAGTTGCAACCAACGGCGAAGCACTACTGTGGCTGACACAGGACCAAGATGTGGTTCCTTACCGAAGGAGATAACGTGTTTACAAAACGCGCTCTGTAGAGCAGTTTAGGGCTACTGTAGAAACAACATGGCGCATTCTATGCACGGGACCTTCGGTGTATATAGATTAAATAGCTCATTCTAGTGCATTATGTAAGGTCTTCATACACCTCTGAAGACACAGTTATGTAAGATAATGATATGTGTAGGATTTTGATATAAAATAAAACAAAGTGCATTCGGAAGTGCTTCTCAGTCAGTGTTTACATTTTGGGATGTTCTCCGGATGTTGTACCACCTCCATGGTTGGCTCAAATGTGGACATTTCTATGTTAATCTAACCCAGTGGTTGGTGAATCGAAGCCATTTCATTTGTCATACTAAAAACCCCTATGAGTAAAAACATCCCTGTAATGCCGTAGCTTGTCATAAGTTATTTCTCCCGAAAATGTCACACTGTCAAAGCAATCACTCAGATGTCCCATGTTCATCACATGCTGGTTAAACATGTGCTGAAGTGTGCCAGCTCCTGAGAGGAAGATATTTCATGCATTCGAAACCACTAATATAAACACAATTCATTCATCGTGGCCACGTTTCACAGAGCTCGCACATTTTACATGCATTCATGCAAAAGCGTGCGTTATGGGAACGTTGCCGTTACATTTGATCTATCATTTGGAACATTCATTATTTCAATAACAAGCAAACAGGCATTATGAGGATTTATCTAAGGTATAAAACTCGACCGGCATGCATATTTGAACCATGTTTTTTTACTCTTATTGATATTGTGCATTCTAGTTTGTCTCTGTGAATTGGATCTGTGCAAGTAATACTATTTGGAGTTGTGCAATGTGAGTCCCGGAAGTATCAAAGCGTCTGTGTATGTTGGTCTTCATTCAGAAGTTACGTGTCCGTTTAGTCTTTGGAAACCAAAGCAGTGTCATGGTATTTCCATCACATTTGACTGTAGTTAACGCCACATTTGTTGTTTGGGGGTTGTACCGGTCTCCATCTTCTCTACCTGTCTTTAGCCGGGGCGCTGCGTCGTATTGTTTGTCTTGGCACGAAGAGGTGTCTAGATGTGTCACAGATATAATGTCCTTACCTTGCTGCATAACTCGAATAGCTTCCTCCATTTTGTCCTGAGGGAAAGCATCTCGTGGGATTAGATATTCGACAAGGTTTGGGATTAATTAAAACATAGGAATTTTAAGGATGTGACTGAAGTCGAAGTCTTTGATGCAGTACAATAAGAAGGCAGCCCTTGTCATCCATCTCTTTTCGCCTTCAAGCTCAAAGTAATCCTGAAAACACTTCATTTAAAAATAAGAATAATGTCTCCCACTGAGGGAATAGATTAGTAGAAAATGTGAGTTTTGTTTATTGGATGGTGTAATGTTATCAGCCTTAAAAGAGCAATGTGGACATTTTAGCGGCATCTAGCGGCGTGGTTGCAAACTGCCCTCAACGAAGCACTACGGTGGCTGCACATAACTACGCGTTTTTGCATATTTGCTAAAGGAGATAACGTATTTACGAAATGCGATCAGTAGAGCAGTTCGTCCGTTTAGGGCTACTGTAGAAACAACATGGCGAATTCCATGCAAGGGACCCGCGGTGTATGTAGATAGAAATAGCTCATTCTGAGGTAATAAAAACACAACGCTTCATTACGTAAGCTCTTCATACACCTCTGAACACATAGTTATGTATTGCATATTGCATTTTGGACAATAGATCCTCCAAAAAAATAAGAAACACTGAGGTTTTAATAAAGCTTTTTAATTGTCGAATTTCATGAAGAATTCTTCTTTCTTCTCAGAACCTGTGAGGGACAGAATATCAAATACCGCACGTGTAGCAATGTGGTAAGTGAACACACCTGCATTCCCCCTGTTTAATATATTATAGACTGTGAGGGTACAATGGTAACAGATGTTGATATATACTATGTAACTGTATGGTTCTACAATAGCACCATGCATATAATAGTCCAACAAAGCATTTTATTTTTATTTATTGAAATCATTTCAATGTCTTGTATCATTTTTGGAGTTTGACGTAATTTGCCCCTAAACCATGTAAAGATAAGTACACACATTTTATCGCCAACTTCTGACAACTTCTTTAAAGAGATAGAGTTGCATCTTAATATTCTGTCATTCTTTTGCATAATCACTGACTGTGACCGTTCCACGCACCAACCTCACATTGAACTGTGTTTTATTCATTTTCAGGACTGCCCGCCGGATTCAGAAGATTTCCGTGCTCAGCAGTGCTCTGCTCACGCTGACGTCCGCTATCAAGGTCGATATCACGAGTGGCTTCCTGTGGATAATGACCCTGAAAACCCCTGTGCCCTCAAGTGCCGGGCTAAAGCCACAGGACAGGTTGTGGAGCTGGCACCTAAGGTGCTGGATGGGACACGATGCTACACGGAGTCTCTAGATATGTGCATCAGCGGCGCATGTCAGGTCTCTCCAACTTTCTCTCTCTTATCAATTAAGCATGTTGTTTTTCAAATGAATCACTACTGACCTATTGTAGTTTTAATAGAAAATCACTAATACTCTGATAATAAAATAATTGCATAAAATAATAGATAACAGTAATAACAAATAATGTACTCGTTTATTTTTATTAATATTTATGTTATTTTATTTGATCATTATTGTGCATGCAGTAATACACTTTTTTTACATTTAAAACCTTAAAATAAATGATCACATAGTTTATTTCTCTCATTTTCAGATTGTCGGCTGTGATCATGAGTTAGGAAGCACGGCGAAAGAAGACAACTGTGGAGTGTGCAATGGAGATGGCTCCACATGCCGACTAGTGAGGGGACACTACAAATCCCAGCATGCCACAGGAAAGAGTATGATTTTTGTTCTTCTTTGATCTTTCATTCCTCAATATGTGATAGTGTTTATTGTACTGCTATTTCATATTATTGTAACACGTTTTAATGTCCCCGCCAAGCTTCCTAAACATTGGTCGCACGCTCCTATATGATCCAAACAAATCTCACGCAGATGTGCTTCATTCGGTTGTTTTAACAGTCGCGTGTGATTGATCAAGCCTCTACACACCTGTTTAATGCTTCAAACAGAGACTTTGTTAAGTGTACTGGCCTCACGGAAAGGAAATGAGTTTCAGTTCTTCCCTGTAGTCTAGAAAGAGCCGGCTGTAATTGATAACTCCACGTGCCATTATGTTATTTCTGGTCATTGAGCGGTGCATTTCGCTGCTTCTAATGTGAGTGCACTACGTTTGACACGGCCGTTAGTAATGTTTAATTGTCCGTGAAGTGATGTATATGGGCTGCTGTGGTAAGACGGGACCAAAGACTCATTTGCGATTCGTTTATGCTCACGAGACCTAGATTTCTCGCTGTACTCTACTGTCACTGTTTCTTCAACAGTTCCTTAAAGGTCCAGTGTGTGGTTTTTTTGGAGGATCTATTGACAGAAATGCAATATAATATACATACTGTATGTCTTCAGAGGTGTATAAAGACCTAACATAATGAAGCGTTATGTTTTTATTACCTCAGAATTTTATATTCCTATCTACACACACGCCGCATAGAAGTCGCCATGTTGTTTCTACAGTAGCCCTAAACGGACAAACTGCTCTACAAAGCGCGTTTTGTAAATACGTTATCTCTTTCGCCAAATCTTAGTCCTTTGTCAGCCACTGTACAGCTTCCAAAGGGAGGGGTGGAGTGAGCCGTTGTTTGCAATTCACAACCTCACCGCTATATGGCGCTAAAATCTACACATTGCTCCTTTAAGAGAAATTAAAATGGACACAAAGACATTTGTTGGTTTCGAGTCTAGACTTCGAATAGAAAAACTGAATATCATTTTCAGTCGTTCCGCTCCCAACCTCTCGACTCTCTTGTCTTTCCACAGCTGAAGACACGGTGATCAGCATACCGTATGGAAGTCGACACGTACGCCTGGTTCTCAAAGGCCCGGATCACTTGTGTAAGTCTTGGTAGGTCCAGGGGCTTCCATTCAGAACTGAGAAGAAAGGATTTTTATTGCTCTTTTTTTAAATAAAAGCTATATTAGTAACAAATTCTCCAATGGATCTTTCCAGTAGAAGCCACTTATAGCAATTACCAGTAAGGCTCAGTTTGTTCACCTGATTGTGGCTGGCCAGTTGTGGCACCAGACGTCCAAACATTATACTCCGGAGATGGATATTGTATTTGGGGGGAATGTAGATTTGACCCCCTGTTCTACACAGAGCAAGACATTTACCGGGATGTCACTGGGAATGTCAAGACTTTGGCTTTTTAAGTCCACAATGTGCCAAATGTCTCATGCTCTTTTGTATTTGTACAACACTCATCTAATATTTTGTATGTTGTGGTTACAAAGCCTTTTCATCGTCAAATTTGCATAAAATTATTTAGAAGTTTGCTTGCTTAGAGCAATGAAATGCTAATGAGTTTATTGTTTGGAACAACGGACATATTTTGTATATTATTGAAAACATTTAAACAGGATTTGTTCAAGGCCTTTTAAGCCAAACAGATCTCCGGTCATATGGAAGAAAAGTCCATTATGAGATGAGATCCGTCTTTTAAATTCACATTCCTTTAGCAAATGCACAATGACAACGCATTATGGAGTTGTTTTGTTTTCGAGTACGCAATTGTTTTGAAAAAGCACAGCTCTGATTTATATCTGATTTGAGGAGCTATGAAGATCTGACATACGGTAATATCGCACACATTTTCTTAGAATTTTCTCTAGTTGTATCCACTTGTTTTCTGTATTTTCTGTATTTGTTTCCACAATTTCTTACGCAGAAGATCTCATAACAGAGTTATGGACTTTAACACTTTCTCAACCATTGACAAGTTATCTCGACATTTAAAATCGAACGGTTCCCCGCCAAAGACGAGTTATTGCGGCAAATCAGTGTTTGTACTGTTGTACAGCAGGTGGAGCTGTCACACATCTTTAGAAAGAACGTATATATTTGATCTGTTTTTGGGGTAAATATTTGATCTGTTTTTAATAATAGTTTTTAATCTCATCTGGGCGGAGTCTTTGACAAAAAAAGCAAATTATCTCAGCTGTTTAATTAAAATGATTTTTGAAGAAACCTACCCACATTTAAGAGGTGATAAACAATAACGGAGAACAAATGAAGATAGAAGAATGGTTTCTTTTGTTTAAAAGCAGAGACTTTCGTTTGATGTATTATTCGTCCATATATCCATTACAGAAAATGTACTGTGAGCCATCACATTTTAGTGAAAATGTTCAAAAATGCTAACGCTGATAGGGAAAAGGCTGGTGGGGAAAGAGTTAATCATGATTATTTCATTTTAATCCCATGAAAATGCGGCTGTGATGGATGTACGTACAGACTGTTCAATGGGTTGTAATGTTGTTTACCTCTGTGTCGATCATTCCGCTGATGAAACTTAGAAAATATGTTAAAACTTAAATAAAAAAACATTGCGGCTTTGAGTTGATGGAATAAAGTCAATGGAATAAAGCAAACTGCAATCGTTAAGTGGGTTCATGGGGTCTTTTTTGACAGTGCAGCTTATTGAAAAATCTCTATTATCTACTATCTTATTTATTACAGTAAAATGAAACATGGCATCTACCCTGACCAAAGTTTAATCCGATAAATTGACCTCTTTCTCCTAGATCTGGAGAGTAAGACCTTGCAAGGCGTGAAGGATGAACTCGATCTGGATGAAACCAAGCAGTACGTGTTGGAAAATACCACGGTGGACTTTCAAAAGCTTTTGGATAAGGAGGTCTTGAGGATAACCGGACCACTCGGAGCCGACTTCATTGTCAAAGTAAGACGTGGCCTAATAAGCATACCCGCGTGGATCATGTATAGGTAGAATTCAGCCCCAAAAGGAGCTCTGCTGTTTATGCTGCCATTTACAGGATTTTAAATGCATCAGACACTATAATCCCCAAACCTCATAAAGAGCAACACTCTGCGGTGCTTTTAACGGGTCAGAACGGACGTGCAAAACGTTCTTTGGACTTATCACCTGTTATAAACTCAAAGACTTCGATTCGGATGGCAATTACCGCACGACCTTGATGATGGTCAGAAAGCAGTAGGTAATCCGGCCAGGATTTTTCGGACGGCATTAAAACCACCAATGTACCCCTGTGAATGGTGAAAATATCATACGTCCCAATGAGAAACAATTACAGTCCGAATTGGGGTATAGTCAGAGTGGTGGAAACATTGTGGGCTCATTCCTAGAGTTTCAGAGAAGCAATTGTTCGAAGCATACGGGAGTAATTTCGCCCAATACCATATGCCAGTCAATCTGGATCAGGTTGACTTTCCTCTGGATTGAAATCCGCTCTGATCATGCACATTCCCCAGATCTTCTGTTGATTGTTTATTTTTCGACCATGTTAAAGTAGACTCAGACCTCTTTGACTTGGAATGCTGCTTGTTTCTCTTTTTGTGGTCTTTTAAAGGAGGATGAAACACTGGCGGCAGTGCGTTCTGATGCATCTGCCGCTCTGTGGGAAAGATTACAATTTTACCTTCCCGCTTGGTCGAGTTCATTGCTAGCTTATGAAGCTTTGGGAAATCTGTTTCACCTTTGTATTTGACATATTTCGTAGATTTTAACGAGCTAGTTTTCCAGATTACCTGGTGACAATGGATGCAGTTTTTTTTCCAATGTATTGTTGAGAGAGTGCAAGTGGACAAATCGACAAATCTAACAATTGGTTTTAAATAAAGGCAAAAATCACCCAAAAATTTAAAAACCCTTTACTCACCCTCATTTCATTCCTTTCTTTCTTCTGCAGAACACAAAAGGGGATATTTTGAAGAATTTTGATAACCAAGCAACATTGGTTCCCATTGACTTCCATTGTATGGACACAAAACCACCGAGACATTTCTCAAAATATCTTCTTTTGTGTTCCTCAGAGGAAAGTATACATGAAGGTGAATAAATGTTGCCTTATTTTTTACCATCCCTTTAACTTAGAAAATATCTATATTTGACCCAACCGTTGCATTTGTCCTTATTTTAACCAACCAAAGGTTGAAACAACCCAGGCTTTCTTTTGAGCGTACAATTAAAACACAGACATCTGCACTTTTAACCGGATTTAAATCTTTTCATATAATATTTTCAAGCAGATCACACCTACTTTTGGACATATACTCTCAATGCTGCGCACATGGAAAACCCAATGGATAATTTGGCACTAGCTCTCTGGAATCCCCTGGCATCTTCACATACTTCTCATCCCCCAAAACCTAATAGATACTTATACTGTATTCCTGGCTCGTATCCTTTGTCCCACCGATTGGTTTACAGTTTCACCCATTGTGTGTGACACCCTATATTCATGTGCTGGCCATCTTAGATATATAGAAGCACAAAAGAGAGGATAGACGTTCAAACTGAAACCGTCCACGTTTGGAAAATGCCAGTGAAAACAAGTCCTCCCACATCTCCGAAACACGTCCAAATAACACAGTAAATAGGAATGCAGGAGACAGAAATCTGAGACGTAATAAGTGCCTAATTTTCTAATCTGACACCAGGACGAGAGCCAGTTTATGGTTCTCGGAGAGGCTCCGCATAGTGGAAAACTCATTAAAAATGGCAAGACAGTCGTTCCATTGTAAATAAATGTGTGAACGGATGTTACATTTCGGTCTCTTTTAACCGTTTCTATTAGTGTGCCGAATTACAACCTGCAAAAGTGACAACATCTAGCTAGTTAAAGGGAGTATTCACCCAAAAAATGAAGTTCTGTCATGAATTACCCAACCTCAAGTTGTTCCAAACCTGTATAAATTCTTTGTATGAAATCACACAAAGAAAGATATTTGGAAAAAGGCTAGCAACGGAGATTTCTGTTTTATTCCTAAATCCTTCAAGATTTTTCTTTTGTGTTAAACAGAACAACAAAAAAACTTCAATTTCTTCCTACTATGGTAGTCAATGGTGACCCAGAAATCTCAGTTGCTAACATTCTTCCAAATATCTTTCGCTGCGTTCAACCAAACAAAGAAATGTATACAGGTTTGGAACAACTTGAAGATGGCTTATTCATGACGGGTAAGTCATTTTTGTGTGTATCCCCTCAAAATATTGACACTTTACTGTTTCAGCTAATTGTATGGTAGAAATGCTGTTTAGAAAAAAACTTTATTTTCTGACAGGCACAGAACATCTGTGTCGAAGCGTGCTATGTAATTTAACCTCGTATTGGAAGTGCTTTGAAAATCCCTCAGATGGGTTGAGTTTCACTCATTGAGCGCGATGAATGATTAGGATCCAAAAAATGGCCTCCGGCGCTTTGTCGCGCAACCCATTTGGGATTAACAGGGAGTCGGAGAGGAAACGTATGTTCTCGTGCTCGAGGTATGTTTTCAATAGATGGCTTTATTAAGAGATGAAAGCCTGGAGGTGGCGGGTGTTTCGCTCGATCCGGGTTTGGCTCGGTGGGATGCAAAGGGAGCGTTATCGCAGCGTACTATGAAACACTTTTGTCACAGCCAAGGAATGTGACCGGCTCCACAGGTTTATTTGTGTAGGAACGCCTTCTGTGCACTTTCTCTCTCTGGATGGAGATTAAAACCTGTGACGTTTTACTTTTTGACAATGAGCAGAAGAGAAATCATTCGTGCTTTATGATCCTGAAGACAGAAGAGGTCAAATTCAGTTCACCGATGGTCTTTTGAGGACATCAAGTTTTTTTTTGTGTAGGTCTGTATTTCATTAGCAAGCAGGAGGTCATCATAACCGCCGTCATTAGTCTACGGAGAGGAAAGAATACGGTTTCTTCAAGTGCATTAAATTGCAGAGCTCTTGGTTGCCACGTCTCTTTCTTCATGAGGCATTACTCTGTCAAAGCACGTGCGTGTCCATAATCCCGCTCACAGACCGCTGGAATAGCTGACCCCTGTGAGGAATAACAACTGATCTCCAGATTGTTTGGTTTCGTGATAGCAGATCTTACATCAGCTCGAGCTCGGTTTTAAAGGCTTTTCGTGGCAATTTCTAACACATTGGATAGACGTGTGCGTATACAGCTTTCAGATGTAAACATTTTCACGCCAGGCACGGGCAGGGATCATTTACATGACTTCACTTCATGTGCAGATATTCTACATCTGTGCTGAATGTATTCATATCAGAGTAATCATTTGAAGGTTGGACTGGTTGTTTCCAGAAACTTTAAGGCCATCTGTGTGGTGGTTTACTCCTAAACAATGACACATTTAAACTGCAGTCCGGTTAAAATAGAATATAACCTCACCCTGATTTTCAACGATAAGCTTGTCATTATGATGTGGAATAATGTCAGTTTGACGTCATTTTTTTTTAAGATACGTACGCAAAATCACCTGTAATTTGATGTATTAAAGAGATGGCAATATAAAGGCAAAAGTTGCAGATTGCTGTTTCTCTCTTCCAGGAATATTGATGAACCATCAAATGTTGAGAGTGAAAACTCCCCCTTAATGCAACCTGTAACTGATAACAAAAACATTTTAAAAGCAACATTTGAGCAGAATGCAAGTTTTCAGCTAAAGAGGAAAGGTATAAGCCACAGTTTCTTTATCAGAATGTGTGTTTCAACTGAGCTGCTCAAAGATTATAATAATATAAAATGTCCTTATCATTTGTTAAGAAAAATTATTGTTGGTCGTCTCCTAGTTACAGACAAAGTCCGTTTACGGAAGTCGTGCCACTCGTTGGCCATGTTTGCAGCCCCTCTGGTCAGCTATTTACATCAAGTCCACAGTCTTATCTACTTGAATGGGGAAAGGCTGGTGTTTTTTAAATTGCTGGCAAAAATCACAATTAAACAGCGTTTTTCTGATCAATCATTAAATCCGACATGAACTGTACCATAACTTTGGTTTGCTAAGCTTAAATAAACTGTTAAGCTTAAATAAACTGTCCCAAAAATCACCTTTTACGAGGACGCTTCATCTACTCCGCAAAGGCTGGCAAGCATCTCACGAGAGCCCCGCCCCAGAGAATCATCAAAATAAATATTGATAGACGATTGGCTCGTTTCACTGGAAGGCGGGACTTCCTTCGCTAGAGCGGCCATATTATGCATTGCATAACGCCAGCGGCTCATCTTGTCAATATAAATATCTTTGTTACAGTATATTACATTTAAATGGCCTCCATTAACACCTTTTCTACATCCCACCCCATGCATGCCATTTACATATCTTGGCTGATTTATTCATATTTTTGTCTACCAAAAAGCTTGTATATTTAAGGAAGTGAAAATGGGACACCATGAGCTCGTTTTGATAGATTTGCTCTCTGTTTCTGCTGCTTTAGATTAAATACACAAACGGAGCGGACAGCGTGGTCCAGTTCATCTTTTATCAGCCCATTATGCACCGCTGGAGAGAGACAGACTTCTTTCCATGTTCGGTCACCTGCGGAGGCGGTGAGACAATGACCTCACAATAACTCGTAACATTCAATACAACTGTGTCACAAGCTGTGACCATGTTATCTTTAGGGGGTAATTTTAAGTGTGTTTATGTTGAGCATAGTTTATATCAGGTTTGGTTAAAGGGTCATTTATTTAACTTCACATTGTTCCACAACTGTATCATTTTCTCCTTACTGTTAAAATGTAAATATTGTTTTACCATACAATGAAAGGAAAAGAGGACAGAGTCACTTGGAAAGAAAGTCATGTGGGTTTGACACAACATGAAGAGTGAAGAATGCGAGAACTCTTTCTTTCGGGGTGGACTGTCCCATTAAATCATTTTCACTGCCAGCGTCAACATCGCTAACTCTTTTTTTTTTGTCCCAGGGTATCAGCTGACGTCAGCAGAATGTTATGATCTTCGCAGTAACCGTGTGGTAGTGGATCAGTACTGCCACTATTACCCTGAAAACATCAAACCAAAACCCAAACTACAGGAGTGCAATATGGACCCGTGTCCTGCCATGTGAGTCTAATGAGCTTCTGAATAAAAAAACACTGCAACAACTTTAGCCAAGATTATAGTCACTATAACAACCTGGAGATGGAAAGTGAAAAATAAATGGAAAAAAAATACTTTATAGACCTTATAGAAAATAAATACACTTCAAGTTAATTTTATTAATTCAGGTATATTTTAAGTATATTTTATTTAGGAAGTATACTTATATTAATGTACCGATAATATACTTTCAACTGTTTTAATATTATGCGGGACTAAACTGGCTTACTTTTAGTTTATGAAAGTGTACTTTTAAGTTTTACAGTACAGATCTAGTACTTTTTGGTTTTTTGTTTACACTAAAACTATAGATATACTGTTATAAGTATAGAAGTAACAGCATCCTTAAAAAACACATTTTTTGTAAGGGTGGGTGTACAAATAGTTCATGTTGCTACAAAGATTATGGGTTCAGTTCAAGTGGCAACCGTCTGATTTCTCTCGCGAAGCCAACACGGAAGTGACTTAGGCCGTGTTCACACTTGGCTTAGAAAAAGTTGACAATGGCGCTCTTTAGTAAAAATAAAAGAGCTTGCAGCGTTGTGGTTACAAATAGAAAAAGGTACTTGAGGTAGCATATTTTTTTCAGAAAAGATTAACTTTTTCCAACCTCAAAAGACCCTCTGAGCTTCAGAAAAAGACAAGTGTGCTGGTGTTTAAAAAAAGACTTTTTTTGGAAAACTCAGTTTACTCCGTAGGATTATAATGTAAAACAGACGCTAGCAGCTTCAAGAAAGAAGTCAAGTGTGAACACAGCCTTAAACTGCAATTTATCGACTGGCCCGCTAGAGACCGGCTCCAAAAGAGAGCAGAATCTTATTGAGCCTCATGTTAAAATGCACAACTTTACAGCAGAAAAAAACATGTTTACAGCCTTGTACAAAACATTGAGGAGGGTGAATTTTTTCATTACTTACCCGTTTAACTTATATTAAACCATACAATTCAGCAAATCGGTGCGTGGCCACTTGAGTGACAAGTGGTTTCAGCAAAACAGGCACCTCAGCTCCAACCTCGTCCAGCCTCTTTGCCCATTTTCGATTATCCAGGAGTGACGCGCAGCTAAAATGGCGACGGCCGGCTTCGACCACTTTAAGCTTCAAAACAGCTTCTCAGAAACCTACGAGTGACCTCACGGACACTTTGGCCATATTTTTCTATGGTTCAGTTCCATGCTGATACACATTGATGAAATGTATGACTTGAATATGTAAATGTTTGTTTACGTCATCAAAGCCTCTTAAATGAAGAATTCACTGATTGTCAGATGAAAAAACTATTTAAAAAATGTTACGTCCTCAAGTGATGGATATCCGTATCTCATCATTGTTATTACTATAGTTTTGATTTTAGTTTTATTCATATTTTTATATTATTTCGTTTTTTTGATAATTTTTGTTCAAGTTTAACCAATTTTGGTAAAGGCTTTTGTCACTTTATAATTTATTTGTTTATTTTAATGTTGATATATAATAATAATAATATTTTATTACATTTATATTGCGCTTTTCTGGGTACTCTAAACGCTTTACACCCAAAGGATGGAGTCTCCTAAACCACCACCAATGTCTCTTGGCTCAATATTTGATTTGGTTTCAGTGAACAGAAACGTTTTCAATTTTTTAATTTTAGTAAACTAAAATAACCTTGTATCTCATATTGCATCCAAAATGACATTCCTCTGATCCCTACATACCTCTTCTATTATTTCAGTGATGGCTACAAGCAGATCATGCCGTATGACCTCTATCACCCATTACCACGGTATGTATTTCAACCTTCATCCCATATCATTCCCCTCGTCCCTCGCGGCCAATCTTAACCGTTTTCCAGTCCACCCGAGACTGAGTTTGCAAAGTAGCCTAACTTATCAAGCATTCTTACTCATAACACATCAAGATTCTGTTGCATTGAAGTAACGTATGGGATTAACGCCAGACTGAGAGAGAATAAAGCCTTGGAGCGAAACTGGGGATTCATCTGTCTCCTTTAAGAGCCTCACGGACAGAACAATAAAGTCGTGATGGGTATATGGTAATGCAGTGCTGTAAAAATGCATTTTGTTGTCATTTCACTTTGTGAATATTACCTGTGAGACTAATTCTCAGAACGTGTGACCACACAACACGGATCGTACGCTGCATGAATCAGTATAAAGTCTGTGTTGTTTACGGTGTATGTTGCAGATGGGAGAGCAGCCCGTGGACAGCCTGTTCCTCTTCCTGCGGTGGTGGAGTGCAAAGCCGCTTGGTTTCTTGTGTAGAGGAGGACATGCAGGGCAACGTCGACCCCACAGATGAGTGGAAATGTCTGTATGCCTCAAAGACACCAATTCTACAGCCATGCAACACCTTCGACTGTCCAACATGGCTCGCACAGGAGTGGTCTCCGGTACTTCATTCTTGTCTTTATTCTTCATTTCTTGTATTGTTTATCAGTACAGATTTCGAAATGTTCTTAAATCAAGATAACTTGAGAAGCAAATTGACCGAAGACCAAAAATGACAAAAGATATTTGGGGCCAGATTTACTAAACAGGGTAAAATTGCTCGAGAGTGCCAATGGGAGTATAACATATCTGCGTGTGATTTACAGTACTAACAAGGCACACATTAAAAAACCCAGATAGCAGTACAATGATAAGCACAAACCTTAGTAAATTCATTTAAATAAACCTCCTTCCATAAAGTTTGCGTCCGAAGAGGAAACTCCTACAAATGCATATGCATAAAGACAGACGCAAAAACAGTTTCCAAGTCTTTAGTAAATACCGTCAGATGTTTTTTATTACGCCAAAAAAGGCGTTTGCACTGCCGCAAGCTGTTAGTAAATCTGGCTCTAGGTCTTGTTTCATAAAGAAAAAGTTTATATGGATGAAACAAAATAATATGCCAATGGGGCGAGAACAATATTCCATTTAAGTTTCAAATCAAATAAATTTGACCTTTTTAAATGCAATAAACCTATTCCAGATCATTTCTCTGACTGATGTTTTTATCACACACATACTTTTGATCATTTGTATCAGAAAACAAGACTTTTCGCTTTTTAAATAAACGTCTTGTTTTGAGAATGTTGAGATATTTGGACTTTAAAACGAGACAAAATACTTAAGAATTCATGTTTTCAATAAACGCTTTAAAGTGGCGTTCGTCTCTACTCAAGCATGAATTTCTAACATAGTGTTTTAGTTTTGTTTTCTTGAAGAAATGTTTTAATATTCTTAAATCAAGATACATTTACTTTAGAAGCCAAATGGAGTAGTAAACATAATGGGGTAAGAAAAATAAGCTTTATTCGAATGAGGAAAAACAAGATTAATTGGCTTACCCCACTGGAAAAATTGTTCTTATTTTAAGCATAAAGGCACTTCATTATGATTGGTTTTTCAGAAAACATGACTTATATCTCTGTTTTGCATCACAAGTACATGTATCTTGATTTGTGCATTTTTTCCAAATATAAAAAATAATGAGCTCTATTAAATGTTTTTTTCTTTTATTGCGTCTCGTCGTTGAGACGTTTATACATATTCTGCATCATTTTCCTTTCATATCCAAGAAAATGATGATTAATTTGTCTGTTTTTGTGGTTTTGTTTAAATGGTTGGACGTGAGTCTTACAGTCATCCTCAGTATGTTATTGTTGGACGTCGTCTTAAGCAGAAACTAAATGAAGTCCCACATGGTGTCTCTCCCGCTTTAACATTATCTGAACTCTCGTTTAAGGCAATTAGCACAATTACAGACGAACCGTGTGTGAACCCTGTCAAACACACATGCATTATATACATAATAAAGCGCTCCAGTCATCGAGTCCCGTCCCGTCTTTGTGTCCTAATGTTAGAAGTATTCATCTCTAAGGATGCATTTCACATCTCTGGGCCCAGCTTCTTGTCTTCAGTGAAAATAAAGTCGGCACCCCCCTTATTATAAACCAATCTGTACTTTAAACATAATTGCTTACCCTTGGGCATTTGATAGTCGCCTGTTGAATTCCCATAACCGCTGTAGACCTGACGGCGATGGAGAAACTTTAGTCTAGATCTTTAGTCTAATGTTCTCTGATTTGTCCACCACGCCCTGGCGGTTCCCCTTTAACCCCGTAATAATGCAAAAGTGATTGGCTCGTTCGTCTCTGCCGTTTCAGATCCCTCACAGCTTTATCTTTCTAATGATGTGATAATTGCTAAAAAGAGGTGAAAAATATAGCCATTTATTTTCTGGAGGTCCGGCGTGAGCTCTTTTCAAACAGAGCACTTTAGCATAACTGGCGTTCCCGGCATAGCGGCGTTGAGGCCAAAGCTTAAAAAAACAAATATCTAAACCTCACGCTTCTGTGTTGCTAACAGTAGCACGGCAGACCCCCTCATTTCTGCGTGTATGGACTTGAAAACATGCTTGAACAAAGTTTGAAATGAGTAGTGGTCCGCAGAAACATTACTTGCTTTGAGTAGCACATACAAAATCATGCAATGACCGAACATATACTGTAAAACTAAATGATATGCTTACTTATTATGTATGAACGCTGTAATCAAGACAAGAAAAATCTAATGTTTTGTTTTTCCAAGGAAATCTTTTTTCTTAAAAAAAAACATGAATTTGGGGAGGGTACATTTGTGACTGTAATAGATGTGTGTTTGGGACCACAATGTCTGAAGTTAAGTTTTGTGAAACACCAAAAACCTCCTCTCGGGGTACCGGAGGATTTTTGGCACTTTTTTATGTGGGAGTAAAGGCGTTCGGTAAAACATTGTCTGTAAGTGCTTTGTTAATCTTAACTTTGAAAAGCGCTTCGGTCAGCAGTGACTTGTTATGTTAGATATGAGACCACACATCCCGTTATAAATAAATGAACTTTCTCAGTTTGCCCACCATGATTTTAGTTTTCTGAAAATGAGTGTGGTTTGTTGACCTGACACGTCTAGATGTGACACGTACAATTATTTCTAATTCCTGTAAAATCAATATACGTGGGCTTTAAATGAGCTGGTATTAGTTGAGCAGCATGGAATATTTCTACAAATTACGAAGTCTGAAAGAGAAAACAGTGACCAAATCACAGAAACTCAAATATACACTTTTCTTTATAAACGTCTTTAAGTCCTTGAACATGTGAGTCATCAACTACACTCTTAAAAAAGGTTTTTCACAGCGATGCCATAGAAGAACCATTTCTCGTGCCACAAAGAACCATTCAGTCAAACCATCTCTTTCTTACATTTACCAGAGCCATTCAGAGAGAGAGAGAGTTGCGTCAACTCTGTTGACTCCAATGGAGCAGTTTTTTCAAAGCAATGGCGGTTTAAGGAGCCTCTCAATAGTTCCCGGAAGTTACTAGTAACGCACAAAACAGACCAATTGAACAACTTTTAATACATTTAAAGTAGTAAGTAATTTCATTATTAAGAAAAAAACATGACTTTCTGGAAATATCTGAAGGCTCCATTGAACTTTAGTTGACGCAACTCTCTCTCTCAACGGCTCTGACCTTTTCATAATCTTAAGAACCTTTTTTCGCCACAAAGAACCTTTTGTGAAACAGAAAGATTCTTCGGATGTTAAAGGTTTTTTATGGAACCATATCAGTTCTTCTTTGGCATCAAAGTACCTTTTGAAGCACCTTTATTTTTAAAGAGTGTACTCACACACTTGGTTAATTTAGTTTGTTCAGATTTTAGCCAACCATGAGTTTAAGCAACCCAGCGTTTTTTAGAGTACATGTATTAATGCATAATTTTTCTATTTAGTGCACAGTAACATGTGGACAGGGTCTGCGCTACAGAGTGGTCTTGTGTATCGATCACAGAGGTCTTCATGCCGGAGGCTGCAATCCCACAACTAAACCGCACATTAAAGAAGAATGCCTGGTCACAGTGCCCTGCTACAAACCCATCGGTAAGAAAATGAAATCATCATTTACTCCCTCTCATGTTATTTCGAACCTGTATGACTTTCGTTCTTCTACACAACACAAAAGATGATGTAGAATGTTGGCAACCAAACAACCGTGGTACCCATTGACTTCCATACAATAGAAGTGAATGGCTACTGCTGTTGTGCATTCTTGTATAAACAATAATAAATTAAATGCAGGAATTGTTCGGGAATCATTTAAAAGTAGTTCATAAGTAAAAGTGTACTTTGCTGAATGTGCATTGACTTTCTGTATAATGTGTATGTTCCAGAGAAGCTTCCCGTAGAAGCAAAGCCACCGTGGTTCAAGCAAGCCATCGAGCTGGAAGAAGAAACGGCCGTGTCTGAAGAACCCATGTGAGTATCTGAACTTCTCACCGCCTGGATCGTGAAGTGTTTGTTTGGTTTGTGCTCCCCGTGGCTCACCAAATCAAAACGAAGTGTACGAGTTAACCTTCCAGATCTTCTCTTCGTGCGCCTAAAGAATCCAACCTTAACTTACGTAGGTCTCAAGTTCTTCCTGCTTAGCGATGATTTAGCGAAGTAGAATCTTATGAATGCTTTGGAAAATCTGACGCAAAAACGGGCTCTTGAAAGGCGAGACTGGTACAAACAGTGTGAATTGAAAGGACAGTGTGGCAGACGGTCTGCTGAAACCATCACAGCCTTTTTGGCTAGTTTGATGGTTTATACAGAAGCTAAGTGACGCGCTGGAAAACGCACCACACGTACGTGGAGATTTATAGGGTTAAATATCCGGTTTTAAGATCTAACATGAAGCTGTTGGAGGCGAAAGGTGGCCTTTATATTTTAGGTTGTCCACACGTTCAAGCCTGCAGTAGGTCAGATATGACAAAGAGCTAGACTGTAAAGTGATGCACTGACTTCTTGGCGGTGTTGTTGTAAAATGTGAAAACCACAGACGTTGTTGAGTCTGGCACGGCGCGTGGAATCTGATGAGCCACAATGGTATTTCATGACAGTTTAAGGTAAGGATAATTTAAACAGTCATCTATATGTCTGCACGTGCCTGCTATTTATATCCAAAGTCAAATGTGAAAATCACATTATTCTGCAGTGATGTAGAAACAAGCTACTGTATCGCATTTATTTCTTTATGCTTTACAAGAATTGAGTATAGAGCATAATATTGGAAATTTGATACACATGGATAAATGACTCTTTCTTCTGCGGAACACAAAAGGAGATATTTTGAGAAATGGTTTTGTGCTCAGACAATGGAAGTCAATAGAGGCAGTGTTGTTGGGTTTCCAACGTTCCTCAAAGCATCTTCTTTTGTGTTCTGCAGAAGAAAGAAAGTCATACAAGGTTTGGATTAAGATGAGGGTTGAGTAAATGATGAAAGAACTTTTATTTTTGAGTGTAGTGCCTCTTTAATTATATTTCCTTATTTTTTACACTTTCTTCTCTACAACTTTTTGTCTCGGCTGAGTGTTCTACAAACTCGCTGCTGTCCTTTTGAAACCTCCATATTTCATGATTTTTTTGCCGTGAATCATTATTATTAGTCACCTTTTATGTCACTGGGGTTTACCAATATATAACAACAAAAAGTATTAAAAAGTGCTTGTCAACTTGGACAACACAGTATATCATTAAAATAAAGTGTTTTTTCCATTTCTTGAAAAACAGCAAATTTGGATATACAAGGTTTCAGAAGGACAGCGACAATATGTTTTCCGTAAAGCTGCTTTTCAACAATGAAAAACTGTAAAAAGCACTGTATAAATAAACTTGTCTACAATTATGTTTTTATATTCACATATTCGTAAAACAATGATGAAAGCTTTATATTAATATCAAATGTTTGTATATATAGATCATGTTATTGATAGCTTTCATTTAAAACTTTATCAGTCTACAACGGCAATTTTGTAAAGGATTTATTTTGATCATTCACCATGTCGCTAAATTCGTCACATAATTGTGACCCATGACTATGCATCATCATTTCCGACAACCTCCATTTTAGAGTTCACATTACAACGCAAAGTGGCTATTTAAATGTGTCCATTCAAAAGTTTTGTTTGTTGACCACCTCAGCGTGCACACGAGGCCAAAACAAAGAGAAATGTATACAAATGAGAATGTATAAGTGATACGACTTCTTCCATTCATTGCTGTATTGTTGTTTTGAAAGAGACAGCGATTGTTAACCTACCTGATACCGAAACAAATGATTCTTAGTAAGAGGCACGTCTTCCCAATACACTTCAACAATGCTGTATAATGTCCTGTCATTACAAAGCCAACAACAATATCTGTCTGCCACACGAGTCCAGGGTTTCGGGCGAGAAAAGAGATGCGCGAGAGGAAATTCCTGCGTTAGACTTATTGCACCTTCATGGCCAGGATTTAAACTTGCCATTTCTGCTGACAGCACCACCTTAAAACAAATACTGGAGATTTCAAGGGAGGAATATATCGCTCGCGTTTCGACATCTGACCTTCTGCTTCCAGAGTCACGACCCAACAACAGGCTCGAGCATCGCCAAGACACCACAGCTGAGATGCATTCAAAGAAAATCAACATCTTTCCTACATTAACGGCCATTTAAAATGACTGCACATGTTTGGGTCGGCACATGCGATGGGCGCAGTTAAATGGGTGAGTCGCTGCGAATTCGGGAAGCTTTTACGTGACTCTACGGCCTGTTTAAGACCAATCGAGCCGGTTATTGCTTTCTAACCAAGTGGGATTGTACAAAGCACGTAGTTTCACAGTTCAGTCAACAAAGTCAGTGCAACGTAACATTTAAGATATAAACTATGAGCGAGTCTGGAAGACGTAATGGATTGAAGGTTTCAATTAGAGAAAGCTGATTTAGCTCTCATCTCACCTCGCTTTAATTTAATCCCACGGGATCACATGTTTCTCACAGATGGGAAGTCAACGCCGTGTGTCTCAAGTTGGAGATGATGGTCATGTCATTCCGTTTCTAATACAGATCTTTTTTCTCGTTGACCTGAAACGCTCTCGGATAGCTCCCGGTCTATGAGGTTTTCCACAAAGGTTGATTTTTTTATGCCCACTAGGTGGTCTGTTGTGGTCTTTTAACGTTTTTAGATGGACTAGATGACTACCAACCAGTAAACGTGGTTTTACCATTGGCCAGTTGTTGTTTTCTAAAGGAAAGGAAAAATTGAACGACTGACAGAAACCGAACCCTCCGTCACAGATGTGGCTCTGTAAATGGTTCGATTCTGGATGAACTTTGTAATTTTCTTTCACACATGATAGCATTTCTAAAGACGTGGAAAACTAAGTGTGTCCATCTTTCCCTAATAATGAAGTGAATCTTCTTCACACCTCTTTATTTCAGGCCGTAGGAAAGCCGTCCTCGTGAAAATAACCTGTAGAAACCACTGATCTCTGAGAATTTTCCCTTTCTCGCTTCAATCTTAACTAGGGGGATGGATGCATCAAAGCAATTTATTCAAGAGTCGCGGGCTCTAATGTCTCACAGCTGTTGAGCGAGCTCCGGGATCGGCCGGATTTCAGAAATACTTGTGCAGTTTATGAACTTAGCAGCAAATGAGTTAAATGTGTGAGGACGGAGCAAATGCCAGAATCACTTTTTCAGAGAGGCGGTCGGTGTATTATGAGTCTTCTTGTGATCTATGAATGAGTTCTGTGTGTATGTTTGGGTCTTCTGGGGACAAATTTCCACACAGAAGGGAATAAAAAATGATTTTGGGGATGTCCTCTTTTGTGAAGATGCATCAAATTTCTCGTCAGTATTTGGCTTATAACTTGCCATGTATAAAAACAAAATATATTAATCGAAATGGAGACATTCCATTGATTTCCAAGGATTTGTGTGCAAACAAACATGGCCACATGCACGCACCATTGTGTTGAAAGAAGAGCTAAATGAAGTATTGTTTCAGAATTTCTGCATTAACCTAAGGATATAATCTATTAATCTATAATTTTATTTAAAGTTTTATATATTTTTTTATAGAAAGTATAAACCTATTTTTTAGATTGCTGTATCATGGCAAAATATGAGCACAGTTTCTGATGACCTTTTTATCAGGCATAAACCTTGTATGTCCATATTTCATGGTTTTAATTTTTTCATAAATCATTAATATTAGTCACCCTGCAAACATTTCACTGGGATTTGCAAATATTAAATCAATAAAAAGTATTTCCATTTCCTGAAAAGTTGCACTTTAGCAAGGTTTCCACCGAACAGCGACATTCTCCAAAAGAAGAAATAACATTTTCCAGGATAACCAAAATTCTGAATTTGCACAAAAAAGATGCTCTTTGTTAATCTTTTCTCTGATGTGTTTTGTGTCAGGTTTATCAGAGGAGCGTGGGGTCCGTGCAGCAGATCGTGTGGTGCTGGCACTCAGAGGAGAACCATGAAGTGTCAGATGCTGCTGTCCTTCTCGCAGACCATCGAGGACCTGCCGGACGACGAGTGCGAGGGGCAGAAGCCCCCCGAGAGTCAGCCCTGTTACCGGACGCCGTGCCCTGGAGGTCGAGCGGAGGAGATAGAAATAACCCCCACTTCAGAGAGAGAAGAACTGCATGACTGGGAATACGAGGGCTTCACTGAATGTTCAGCAACTTGTGCTGGTGGTAAGAGACAGAATGCCTTTACTATAGATAAATTCCATGGTATTTTTTGTAAAAGAGACGGTAAAATATGCACACTTCCGTTGAAAAGTTAAGGGTCACTTGCTCACTCTTCATTCATTTATTTATAATTCTGTAAAAATCTACATTTTAGTTTCTTCAATGTAGCCACTACCTTTTATTTTGATTTGATCGAACAGAGATTTTAAAATCGTATTTAAGGGGCTTTCATTTATGCTGCAATCTTCTAATAAAATATATAGCACGATCCTAGAAAACTAATGTAAAGGATTTCAGTTCACTCAAAAATGTAAATTCTTTCCTCATTTACTGAGCCTCATGTCATTCGAAACCTATATGACTTTCTTTCTTCTACAGAACACAAAAGAAGATATTTTATAGAACGTTGGTAGCCAAACAATATTGAACCCCATTGACTTCCATCGTATGACCGCAAAACCCTTGAGACATTTCTCAAAATCTGTGTTCCACAGAAGCTAGAGTCATATAGAGGTTTTGAATGACACGAGGTTAAATAAATATGGACAGAATTTCTGTTTTGTGTGAACCATTCTTTTAAGCATATGCCTTGAAATCAAAAAGATTTTAAGATCCAAATTTCTAAGTCAAAATCATGAAATCTGCACTTTTGGCTTTGCGGAACAATGGTTTGTGTCTCTTTTGTGGCTTGTTTCTCATGGTTGGCAATGACCCCTCATCCTCTGAATGTCACACATTATAAACATCACGCTAGCAAACTCTTTGAAGGGGGGCACCAGTTTTCTGCCTCGTTTCTGAATTTAGTGCATGGTGAAAGCCAGAAGAACCAGCGCTGTCACGATGGCCAGGAAGTTTTTAGAGACTTATTTCCTCAGGAATATCCTTGATGTTAATTGGATGTAATCAGTGTGTTTGGACCAACCGTGATCGCTTAATGTGGGTTTAATCATTAGAGACGTGTGCGCGTGCGTTTGCATTCCGTCAGGTGTGTACGTGTGTGTGCGCGCTCGACATAAACTATAGCACACACTCGTACAAACATCTGCAGTCCTTCAAGCTGAAAAAAGACAATGGCTGCCATATTCAGCCTCTCCGCCTGACACGGGGAGATATATTTCTGCTTGCGTGAGCCTTGTAAACGTCAAACTTTTCTTGTTTCCATCTTTCTTACACATCCCAGTTATCGAATATGAATTTATTGCACAATCCTTTTTCAAGTCATTTAAATTCGGTTCAATAGAGCTGTTTGGCACAAAGTCCTACAACCCAGAAGAGAATTGAGATTTTCACGCTGTGGGTTCCGTTTTAAAACAGTGATCCGAAGGTTTATGTTTAACATCACTCGAATAGACTTTGACGTATTGTTCTGCAGCATAAATTACACGTAGTCGTACCTCGAATGTGACTTTTTGAAGCTTAATTGGAAGATCATTGTGTTACACACAAAGGTCACGGGGTTGATGTCCAAGTAACACACATGCTCATAAAATGTTTTGTATTTGATTAGTTTTGTAATACTTATTACTTAGAAGAGCAAAACGTGAAAATATCTTCTAGTTTTGTTAACCGCAGGTCTTATTTGACTCATAAATCAAAAACTGCAATTCTAAAATCCCATTTGAAACTCACGTTGAGCATTAGCCTTCGGGGTTGACCTACAAATTGATGTTATGACCGAGTCGTTTCATCATTAGCCCTCACGCGCTGTCCTACGCTTATTAAGAGACCCCTCTATATTTGTGTTTTGGTTAACCGTTACACACATTATGTGCTCCCGCCCTGTTTTTAAATCCTTAAATGATTATCCAGTCACACAGATTCTGTGTTTTGGATGGCCTGCGACGTGGTCGGGGGTAAATCTGTTTCAGGTGTAGCTATCATCTGCACTTCTGAATAGTTTCATATCATAACAATGATGTTTATTCAGTGGTAAATCTCGAAAGTCGACATCACGTCGTTTGTATTGAAGCCAGTCATCTGGTCACAAAATGTGGCCGAATGATCAACGGGAACCAGAAATGTGTGACGTCTGTGTTCTTGACATTTTGAGTGTAAACTCACCGGATCTGTATGGTTACTGTCTGCTAATACAAAGGACACATGCACTGCGTTCAAAAACGCATATGACAGTACGTACTGATGTACGACTCTTTTTTTTGCCTATTTTATAGTATGGAAGTAGGCGATTTCGGACATAAGAATGCACATGTCCGCACAAGTTGGTGAACTGTCCCTTTAGGCAGTCATTGTCAAAGAATTACAATCTGTCACCATTTTGTCGCCCTGGAGTTGTTCCACATCTGTATACATTTCTTTGTTGATGAACACAGAGAAAGATTTGGAAGAATGTTTGTAACCAAACAGTTCGTGGTCACCATTGACCACCATAGTACGACAAATAATATTGGGAGTCAAAAGTGCCCCAGAAAGGTTTGCTTTCCAACATTCTTCCAAATATCTTTCTTTGTGTTCTTCAGTACAAAAACATTATATGCAAGCAGTGGTAGGAGCATTGGGTTAACAACGCAATGTTGTGGCTTTGATCCCAGGGGATTGCAGATACCTATATAAAATGTATAGGATAATGCAATGTAAGTCGCTTTGGATAAAAGCGTCTGCCAAATGCCCAAATTTAAATGTATACAGATTTGGAACAACATGAGGGGTGAGTAAATGAAGACAGAATTTTCACTTTTGGGTGAAGTGTTCCTTTAAGAAAGCTTTGTCTTATGCGGTGCAGTGGATTGTACTTTCAAGAGCTGAAATCCCTGATCCACACTAATTCATATTTTCTTGGCTTTCCTTTCAGGAATGCAGGAGGCCGTTGTGATTTGTCTCAATAAACAGACCAGAGAGGCAGTGGATGAGAAGATGTGTGTTAGCACACGCAGACCCCCGCAGCTCCTGCAGAGCTGTAACACCGAACCCTGTCCTCCCAGGTGACTCACGTCACTTACTCAACGTTACGTCAACGTTTTGGAATTGAAGTGTCTTCATTTTTCACTGTTATTTATTTCGCTTGTCTAAGGCCCGATTCACGTTTCGCGTCTTTTCCGCGCGCATATTCTTTATTTTAAATGTAGACGCGCGGCAGGTGCGTGCAGATAGGGGGCGAGGCGGCCGAGACTCGTCCCAGCTCACATTTTCCGTGCGGATTTAGACACACGAAATGTGAATCGGGCCTAATGTGGTTTATGTTTTTACTGAAAGTTAAATTTACCCTCATGTTGGTCAAATGTTGTATGTGACTCTTTGTCATATACATAATGTGTCCATTCAACGGAAGTCAATGGGGGACAGAGTTGTTTGGTTCCCAATGTTCTTCAAAATCCCTCTTTTGTGTTCTGCAGAAGAAAGTAAGTCCTTCAGGTTTGAAATGACATGAGGGTAAATAAATAATAAAATCATTTTCGGGTGAACTGTCCCTTTAATGTCCACGAAATGAAGTTTCTAGTTTGATTCAACTTAACATACAAAGTATTGTTAAATTTTAAGTCATAGTTTGAATCTGACATGTTCTGCCTGTCAAACATAGTGGAACATGTATATAGTTAATATGATGAACTACATGTGTGTTTATTCTGCTAGGACACGCCTGTGTGAAGAGCAACTGGAGAGGAACTGACTTCATACATCCGCTAAAAACTAATCGTGGTTACTAGCCTTGTAATGTTTTCTTTTTTATATCATGTTAAGTGTGTCTAAAAAGGCTCAAACACTGCTGAGGCCACTGTATTTCTCTGTTCTTTGGCATTTTTGCCAACATAACAGAAGAAAACCTGAAAGCTGTCTTTCACACATCTGCAGCATCACCAGTGAGAAATGTGATGTCAAAAAGACCCATATTACATTTAGTTTGTGGAAATAAATGAAGATCCCAAGGTCAGGAAATAAAGGTCAGATGCTTCTAGATTTGGATGTCATCCCCACTGCATTAAAAAGCCTGCTGGGATGTCAAACCTATTCATTCTCCAAAGAAATACTCACTCCGCATGGAGCTGATTCGGAAACTCACCTGTCAAACACGTTCGCTGGATCCACCGCTCACTCTGCGATTCTAAATAACCATCTGCAGTGATTCATGGGAACGTTCACGATGTCGAAGGGGCCTTCTGTGAATATAAAGATAACAGTCGAACAGTGTTTGCTAACAGCCGAATACCATTGGATGGGATATCATTTTTCAGGAGTTGAAATAACGTCGCATAGATTTCGCCGTTTTCCTGCCGAAAGATTTACGAGGCATCGAAGGTCCTGGTGTTAAAATATCCAAACCATTTGCAAAATGTGAAGTAATAATTGCGGTTGTCCGGCGTTGGAAAATTTGCACCTTCCCATCGCGTCACAGGCGTAAAAACGCAGCGGAGTTCTGTCTTTCCACTGCCTGTTTTTTCAAGCGTTTCGTTTATTTTCAAGCACAACAAACTTTGTGCTGCCCTGTTTCCCTTGGCCGCCATCGGCACTCTGCTGGGATGTAATATCCCGTCCTATTTTTGGTTCTTTTCCCTTAGAAGGAGAATCTGTAGTTTTTCCTTCGTGTCTGAAGTGTCATTTCACTGGGGGAGACCCAGACTGACTGCCAAGCGGTGGGGTCTTCCAGCTGAGCTTTAACTGAGCCGGTGGTCCCAGCTCAGGGTTTAAAATGTGGCAGAATGCACCAACAATTATCTTTATTTATTATAAGATTTATTTTATATGATTTATTTATTTAATTTTTTACAAAGATTTACAAATTGTGTATTATTAGAGACCATTCCAAATTGTCATTTAATCAGCATTTCTAGATGTGTTGAGGCAAATCTAGTCTAGTGTCTGTTGAATTTCACATGTAGAAATATTACTGTTGTATTGCTTAAAAGTGAATATGAACATGTTTTCTTTGCAGCTTTGGAAGTCTGAAAAAATACAGACCATCTTTTCTGTTATTTTGACCTGTTTTCAAATATAATTTTTAATATAGTTATTTGAAATTTGGGGCGCTTTTTTCTTCAAAAGCGAATTACTTAGACATAAAATCTGTTACTTTCAGAGATAACCCGAGCCTCTGAATGAACCCATTTGACATTTTTCTAATGTCTGTTTTTTATCTCTATTTCTCCAGGTGGGAAACGGAGGCTTGGAGTTTCTGCTCGGCCACATGTGGAGTCGGCCTCCAGACACGTGCCGTGACCTGCGTGTTGAGAACCGGATCACACGGTAACCACACAGAGAAAGTTAAAGACGAGAACTGTCGACAGCCCAAACCCAGCTCATTCCAAGCATGCAATCGCTTCGACTGTCCGCCCACATGGGATGTGCAGGAATGGAGTCAGGTGAGACGCTATCCATCTTTCTGTAAGAATAAAACACTGAATAAAGTTTGTCAGCAGGTGGGAATCAGTTCATGTTCCCTGAACTCGCTTATCCCATTAATAAAAGTTTAGTTTAATGCTTGCATATAATCTGGATATGGGTCAATCTGATGTGAAAGAAATATTGAGATCTTCAATGATATCTGCTTTTGATTGCAGACCTGACAAATCTAAGATCATGTGTTAAGATCTCTACTGTAACTCTAATGGACACATTTGTGATATTTCTGTTTTGTTTCTTTCAGAGGTCAAATATGTGAAGCTTAAAGAGACAGTTTACCCAAAAATAAATATTCTGTCATTATTTACTCACCCTAAAGTTGTTGATGAACACAGAGAAAGATATTGGGAAGAACAGTTCTTGGCCACCATTGACTATCATAGTAGGAACAATTACAACGTTAGTCAAAAGTGCCTCAGAACGGTTTGCTTTCCTACATTGACATGTTTTTTGTGTTCAACAGAACAAAGACATTTATAAAGTATTTTTTCAACAATGATAGACAATGTTGGCCAAGAACTTTTTGGTTACAAGCATTCTTCCAAGGATCTTTCTCTGTGTTCATCACAACAAAGAAATATAACTCGAGGTTGAGTAAATGAAGATAGAAATTCATTTTTGTGGATTGTTACATTGTTGTATAAGATGCTGTATCTGCCCAAAATGTATTTTCATTTTCGGGTGAAAGGTTTACGTTTTCTCACTTTTAAATCTCATTGATGTCACGAGAGACAAATGAGATATTAAAGAGATCTCATTTGTGATTTTTCTTTCTTTTAAATGTCTGCCTGCAGTGCTCTCGTAGCTGCGGCGGTGGTGTTCAGAAGAGAGAGATCATCTGTAAGCAGCGCATGGCGGATGGAAGTCTTCTTGAATTACCCGAAACGTTTTGCCCCACACCGAGTTTACCCTCCGTTCAGCCCTGCGGCACAGTGGACTGCCCCGCTCAATGGATCTCCGCAAACTGGACTCAGGTCAGACACGTGTTCTCACTTATAAACAGGGTTTCTCTCCTGTGTATATCTCAACAATCTTTCTGTGATTACAGCTCATTTTTGACTGTCTGCAGCTACAGAAATCCAGCGTTTTATTGTTTGTTAGTGTACTCTGTCACACTTAAATCTCTCCACAAGGCTGTAGTTGAAAAATTCGTTCTGGCTTCAGGCTGACCTTACAAGTGAGGTTAAGTAACATCAATAAAAAGCTTTCGCCTGTCTAAACATGTCATATTTTTCTCTCCCACGGTTTTCTATCGCCCTTTACTGACAGCACAACATTACTGAGGAGCATTACACTGTATCTCAACAGCACCTGTGGTGTTTTTCTCATCTTGTGTGTTGACATGGAGGCACGCTACCTCCCTGCTGCCTCTTTTGAGATGAGTTCGTATTAGAGTTTCAGAAGAGATCTCAAAACTGAGCTGAGATTTGTCAAGTCTGCGTTCAAAAGTCAATTTTATTGAAGATCTCCATATGAACTCAAACATTTCTCATTAAATGTACCCAAATCTACAATCGAGATTCATTTTACACCTCCATACTCTTCGTGGATTTGAACAATTGTCTCAACAATCTGAGACTAAATTGATATACTTAATTATACATCAAATCTTTCGGGTTTCTTGAATCTGATTGGCTGAGAGCCATGCGATATTCCTCTAGTATCACAATAGTGTATGATATATCTGTAAACTTCTGCTGTCGAGCTGTTGTATAAATGCAATATCACTCTCGTGGTCATGTGATAGTGCCCTTATATCAGCGGATGTGATTGCCTCTGGCCTCATCACAGCCATGCTGATATAACGGCACTATCCCACGACTATGAGAGCGATATTGCATTAATAAAACACAACAGAGAACTCCATCAAATCTTCTAAGACCTAAAAGAGCAACATCTGTGCAATAAAAGCTTAAAACACGTATGCGTGTTCTTTCTAGTGTTCTGCTACTTGTGGAGAAGGTACCCAGAGGTTGTTGGTGGTGTGTAAAGTGCTTGGAGAAAGAGGACAGTACCAACCGATGGTTCCTGATGCCTGTGTCGCTGTTCCCAAACCACCAACGGTCCGATCATGCTTCCTCCAACCATGTGAAAGTAAGACACAATAGCCTTGATTCCAAAAATATATTTTTGTTGCATTCCATTTGAGGTGTCTAGGGACGGGAAGATAAAATAAAGTTGTTGTTACCAAAAGCCCAGCCTCTTTAGTAAATGTGAATAGGTGCTACCATGAAACAGACGGAAATTTCACTAATTTGTGTATTTTTAGGCAAGTGGTGTTTAGACATTTGTTAGCCGTTTAACAAATACAACTACCAGTAAAAGTACAAACCGAACACAAGTGAACAATGCTAAAGCTGAGTTGATGATGATGATGGACGTGACGGCTGCCAAATCACAGGACCTGAGAAAATATGATAGCAAGAAAAGAACAGAGACAAGCAAAGAAAAACACCAAAACACGACTCTGTTTGTAACTATTTTAAAATCGAGAAAATCAACACTTGGATATTGTAGCCCAACTATGAGTTTTTGAGCCATACAGTACATGTTGCTATTTGACTATTTGATCCGTGAAACACTAAAGACGATTTTTTGGAGATATGGTTTTGTGGCCATACAATGAAATTCAATGGTTGTTTGATTCTTTACAATATCTTTTGTGTTCTGCAGAAAAAGAAAGTCATACAGGTTTGACTTGAGGGCGAAGTACATGATAAAATAATTTACATTTTTGCGTGAACTATGCCTTTAAACGGATTTGTATGTCCGAAATCATTCATTTGACGTACACGTTACAAGCCAAGAAACACTCCGCAAGGCACATACTTGCACAGTTCATTTGGTTTTAAGAGTGAGGGAGTACATGACATGAAATGGGAAGAGACACATACAAAGTGTTGTGGGATTGAATACTGAAGTAATCTGAGGACAGTATAAAGAGCGATAGACTGTATGAAGACCGTGCCAAATGGGTTTTGCTTGAAGAAGCTTGAAACTCGTCCAGCATGGTTCCTCACCTCTCTTTGGTAGCACGTTTGGGATTTCAGTCCTTCATGTACCATATGATGTTGTTTATTTCAGAGATTTTCAAGCCAGTAGCTGTGAAACCAGATCCCACCATCTTGGCTCAACGCAAGGTGTACATACAGTGGAGAAAAGGCAAGAAGCTACACTTCGTAGTTGGCGGTTTTGCCTACTTATTGCCTTGGACGTCTGTGGTGCTTCGCTGCCCCACCCAGCATTTCCCCAAGAGTCACGTCCGCTGGCTAAAAGATGGTAAGCCTTTGGAAGTCACGCCTCAACTGTTGGTATCTCATATGGGTTATGTCAAGATTCAACAGCTCCATGCTTCCGATGCGGGGACATACACATGCGCCGCCGGCCGAGCTCAGGAGAACTTTGTCTTGAAGCTTATTGGCAGCAAGCAGAAGCTCTCCATGCCAGAAACAGACGTATGGACCCCAGATGGATTAAAAACCTCACCAAAAGTTAAACAAACCTCATCTGCATTAGAGGTCAAAGCTAAAGAGCTGTCGTCTTTTGACCGTTACGATGATATCGTGCAGAATTTACTTAACGTAAAGGAACTGTCGCTGAAGGATGTGACTTCCAAGGAATTACTGGATTTTGTTGAAAAAAACAGCTCTAACCTGGAGGAAGATGCGGTTTTGGATTCTTCAAGTCCTCGGTTGTTAGTCACAGATGTGTTGAGGTTTGATGAGATCAGGCATAATCTTTCTGGAGCCGTCCAGGGATTACAAAAAAATGAGCTGATCGCTCAGCTGCTCGACGAACTTACCAGAAGCCACCACGAGAATAATGAGTCCACTCTGCATCCACGCGAAAGTCCGGCGCATCCCCAGAAAAACAAACACAGACAGTCTTCCAACACCAGCAGGCAATGGAGAGGACAACTCCAAAGCCCGGTTATTTTGCGGAAGTCTTCCAGAGACCACATTAGGAACCCGAATGAAATCGTGGAGCACGTTGGAGGTCTTATTTTGGTAGCCGGACAGACTAGGAAAGTGGAAATCAAATGCCAAGCGCAGGGTAACCCTGAACCTGTGATCTCGTGGTCGAAGGGTAGAAAGGTGCTAAGAAACAACACCAGGTAAGCCAGATCTTTGGTTTGGGAATCTTTGAGGGTGTTTGAAGTGATATGCTGGTTAGGTAGGTTTTGAAGCATGGGAGCTGGCGCATGACCATCTTAAACCAGCACAAACCAGCTACCGTGCTTCAGAACCCTACCTTTTTCAACAGGAGTATCAGTGGTGTTGTTGTCTGTGTCATGACAGGGTAGGACTAATGCCAAACGGATCCGTGCTAATTCAAGCTCCCGGTGAGACAGACGCTGGACTCTACACATGCACCGCTACTAACAGTCTGGGTTCCGCCTCTTTGTCATCTCGCCTGCAAACTACAGGTACGGACTGCTTTTTGTTCAAGTCTGTGGTGGTTGGTTTTACATTACAACACATGAAGAGGGCTTATAAAGACAACTAGACCTCACTTGTATGTTTACTAACAGTAGTATCAGTATCGGGGACCTCTGAGAATTGAGTATGATGCAAAAATGATTGTTTTCTGGGTCAATTCAGATCGAGGGTGTGTAAATAAGGACTAAATAATGACATATTGTTTTATTATGCGGCAGATTATTTCTGTAAAGGGATGTTTCACCCAAAAATGAAAATTCTGTCATCATTTACTCAATCCTCTTGTCATTTAAAACGTGTATGATTTTTGTTGTTCTACAGAAAACAGAAGATATTTTGAAGAAAGTTGATAAGAGAAAACCGTTGGGACCCATTGACATTGATTTTGTTTTGTGCCCATACAAAAGAAGTCAATGGGACCAGCAATTCTTGGTTAGCAGCATTCTTCAAAATATTTTATTTTGTGTTTTGCAGAAGAAAGTCTTACAGGATTCAAATATAATAGTGCAAACATATTTTCATTTCTAAACAAAAATTGCATGCAATGTTTTGGAAATGGATGACTTGGACTGAATAATGAAGAAAAATCAGCTGATAATCTCAAGAAGCTGCTGGATCAAATGACAAGTGAACATTTCTGCAAACGCTACACCAAGAGTGAATTTTGTTTTGCTTTTAATTGTAATTTCTTTTGTCAAAACCTAATGTGTGTTATTCCATGGTCTTGAACAGCAGTGTAAACATCTTTCTTTAAACTGATGTTTTGATTCATTTGTCTCATAGGCAGTATCTGTGTGAGCGATGCTAGTGAAGGGTTGAACCGTTCTGCATGTTCCAACAAGACCAATCTTCACAACTTTTGCCATGGACAACAGTGCCCCGACAGGTACAAGTGTGTTACTGCAGACAGTGATTTCCTCTATAATCCAGCACTGGGCTCTTCTATAGAATAAGCATTCACATAAGCATATGCACACTTATTCCTAAAACGTTTCTAATAAAATTCAAGTCTAGTTTCTTGCACAAAAGCACAATGAAACAGATCACAACATATATGGCCTCTCAGATCAATGACGCACTTCTTGTCTAGTTATTTGAATTGTTACCTTCCTCTGACACTAAACAAATAACCTGATTTAAATCATCACCATTGTGTTGTGTTTGGGAAATCCCATATAGAGTTTCTCATAGGAATGAGCTCAACACTTTCTTAGAAATCTTTAAAAAACGTTCTTTTCTGTGTTTTATCTTTTTTCTTCACAGTTGGCAGGTGTCCACCTGGTCATCGTGCTCTGTAAGTTGTGGAGGTGGGATTCAGAGTCGCACTGTGACCTGTCACAGAGCTCCCGAGTGGCCGGTGGCTTGTACAGGGAAGAAGCCGGCAGTAAAAAGACACTGTAACCTTCAACCCTGTGTTGGCTGGACAACCACTCCATGGGGACCTGTATGTATCAGAACACCCACATCTGTCCTTCCTTATCACCATTCATTCTCATCCCCCATTGACTCCCATTCTATTTATTTTTCCCAGTAAATGGGGGATGAGATCTGTTTAGTTACTGACATTCTTTCAAATATCTTCCTTTGTGTTTAGCAGAACAAATAATTGTATACATGTTTGGAAGTATCTGAGGGTAAATAAATCATGACAGAATTTTGGGGTTATTTTAGTTTACTCAAATGAAAACTTTGAAAACGTCTCTGTTCATTAAAAATCTAATCAAATATTGACCTATATATTATGGGAAAAACTTGAAATGTTGCTTTTATAATAATTATATAATTATAATAATAAACAAAAACTAAAATAAAACTAAAGTTGTTTTTGTTTCCTTTTTAAAAGACTAAAATGTAATAAAAATGAACTAATAAAACTAAAATATAAATTAAACATGGAAATAGAAACATAAAATAAACAAAACACATTAACCATGACAAAAGCATATACCAAAATTGCTAAAACTTTGACTAAAATAAACATAAAAACTAAAGATCTATAAATCTAAAAGCTAATTTAAAATATTAATAACACTAAACTCAAAACTATATTGACTGTGGTGTTGAAAGCAACGGATGTTTCCCACAAAGTCATACCGGGCAGCTCAAATGATCAATTATTATTATATGTTTACCTTCGTGAATCGGAGTAAAGTAAGGAGACTTTTTTGTGTGCTTGCTCAATAACTGATTTTTGTTTTTGCAGTTTTATGTCCGTTTCCAAATGAGACTTTTTATCAATAATTACTGATTTGTATTTTTGCATCAGTGCCAAGGTCACTGTGTTGGATCACGTCAAGCCCTCCAATATAGACTCGTGTTCTGTCAAGACCAGAACAGCACGAGACTGGCACATCAGATGTGCAGCGGTCAGCTAAGGTAATCACTTTTTGACCCCAGATTGCAATAGTTTTGTAAGAAATGAAAAATATGGGTGTACAAGAGAGATCGGTCTGGGTTTTGGTTCTTATAACATCTGTCCTCCTCAGGCCTGCATCACAGCGTAACTGCACGACGGAGGCGTGTGCTCTTCACTGGCGGGTCGGACTCTGGACTCAATGCACCGCCACTTGTGGTCGTCACGGATTCCAGTCGCGTCACGTCACTTGCGTTCACCGGCGGAGCGGGAAGCCGGCTCGCGAGTTCCACTGCGCTTGGAAACCCCGACCGCCCAGCTGGCAGCGATGCAACATCGTGTCCTGTGGAAGAGGTGAGTGCCAAAAAGAAGAAAGGCAAGTAACGAAAATGATCGTATGAATATTGTATGAGTTGTGAGATTCTTCTTTTTGTTTTTGTGAGAATAGGTGAATGTCGGGACAGCACTAGGTACTGTGAGAAGGTTCGACAGCTTGAGCTTTGCCCTCTGCCCCAGTTTAAATCACGCTGCTGTCAATCATGCCGAGACACTTGAGATCTCAATGTACTCGAGAGCTTTTAAGAATACGACGAGATCACCTGAGCGTTCTTCCAAGTAACCCAACACGAGCCCTTGAGGACGGGGTTTGTGCTTGGTTAGGGTCACTGGGATTGGGGAATTTCAGAGATCAGCTCCGATAAGCCATCCTGTAAAGAAGACACATCGGAGCACAAATATTTGATGTTAATAACAGACTTTTACCTTATTTTGACTTCAGTGAAGGCTTTGAACTACAAGTTGTTGTTTGTTTTTGTTACACGTTGGCTATTTCTTATAGTCTGCGGATATGTGAGTTGTGTTAGTATTCACTGGATGATGAAGATTCCCTCCAAGACACTGTCAGATCATGGATTAGAAACTGGAGTTTTGTGCATTTTAAATGCTTCAACCACACCACTAGGCGGATATAAAGATATTTTGAGAAATTACAGTGGAAGTCAATTGGGCCCAGTGTTGTTTGGTTTAGCATCGTTCTTTGAAATATCTTCTTCTGTGTTCTGCAGAAGAAAGCAAGTCCTACAGGTTTGGAATGACATGAGGGTGAGTTAATGATGAAATATGGTGACCTGTCTCTTTAAATCCATAGTGTTCCTTAGCCGTACAAATCAAAATTTGCCGAATGCGCCAAGCCCACATTAGTAGCATAATATGACTCCTTTCAAACAATAACAATGAGCTCAAGAAGATATTCTGTGCAGATGATCCCATCAATGCTTACAGACACAGTTCCTGAGATTAAAGTGAGGTTTTATAATTATAGACATGACAGCATCTTAAGGAACCCTCCAAAGACGTGCCAAGTGGTTTTGTCTTCTGTTACGTGTATACTTGTGTTTTATATTTGTTGCAAATTTGTCACATTGCCCTGTAGTCATTCGATTTCACTGGAGAGAAAAATGGAAAAAGTTTTGCACTTGACATTTTCCAGGTCCATGGTCAAAATTAGGCTTGATTTACATTCTCAGACCATTGGTTTCTGTCTTTGGGAACATGTCAATGAAGCTTTAACCACTGTCAGATGTGCATGGTTTTGTATATACTTTCTTAAATGAATTTTTCCCAAAAGCTACCATTTTATCATTTTTAAAACCAAAATAAGAAAAACAATGGGAAACGCTTGGACATGATTAAGTGCTGTCGCTTATTCAACACAACCCCTGCAAGTACTTATGTATTTAAGCAAATATAAAAATAGGTCTTGAAAATATGATTGTATGCTTTTTGGAGGTTTTATGCTTTACATTTTATTTTATTTTAAAACAGTGATGAGCTGTCTTCATTTAGTATTTATTAATTTCTGTAAGTGCAATTTTCTTCTGTAAATGACAACCATCCAGATGTAGTTTTTTATGAACATTAGGTTTGTTTCTATTATACTGTAAAAGAATCAATGCATGCAGCAGTGTTCATATCTAATGCTCTGGTTCTCATTGTTAATAATAGATCGTCTTTAAATGAATAAAGTGGAATGCATTCCATACATCTAGTCATGCATCTTTAATGTAATTCACATTGTAAAAGGGCTGAATGTTCAGTCATTTTCTGTCATCCAAATAAACATTGGACCAAAGCGCTACTAAATTATTTTCGTTGCGAATGGTTTTGATAAATAAATCCCTGTGCATAATGTTTATGAAATGTTTAGAACCCATAGTGTATAAACTGCTGCAAACTTTGACACAATCGCTTCATCATTTGCCTCATTTGACAAACTTTCTAAAGGCGGTCGTCCCTCAGAAAAACGTGCAGTGGTTTTATTATTATAACAGTGCAGTAACCAATGTGGTTATGGTAGACGTTGCTTTACAAAAAATATATGTGTAGATGTTTCCCAGACACGGCTTGAACCTAGTCCCAGACTAAAAAGCATGTTTGAGGTGTCTTAAATGTTCTTTCTTAAATCTTAAAATGTAACAGCACAGTTCATGGTTTTAAGATTTATTTTGTGGGGCCTGTTTTAAAAACTACTTGAATGCCCTAAAACCTAGTCCTTGATCTAGTCCCTGTCCGAAAAACCTCTATATGTGTATGTGTGGCCTATATATTAATATAAGTCATTTATTTAACACAAGAACAAAATAAGGTTTGTGACGGTATGTAAATGTGCTCACTCTTTTTTACGAGGCTGAATCCAGCTTTTAATACACAGCTTCTTATACGCTGTTTCATTTGAGGTCTCATTTGAAGCCTGCTACGTCATCGAGGCTGTCACATTTCATAAAAGCAGGTAGGACACACCGCATGCAACCTTCTAATGCGACCTACATTCACGAGAATTCAGAGGACACATAAGATGTGTCTCGTTTCGGAAAGCTGCGGTTGCTGGAAGAAGCGGTTGACATTATCTAGTCTGTCTGGGTGTGTATATTACAAGTGGTGGACTGCCATTGGAAAAGCAGTGGACATTAAACACAACCCGCTCTGTTACAGAATGTAACCAACTTTTCACCTCTTAAAATCATGTAGAAATCATTTTAACTCATTAGACAGGTGTGGGAGGTCAACGTATTGGCAAAGCCATATGGTACTTCCTGTTTCCTTTTCTGCCAGTACTGCTGTGTCCAAAAACTCATATTTCCATCACACCCCACGGTGCCGTTCCACTAGCGCCGCGCCCCAGAAGGGCTCATGTGACACCCCTTTTCATCTCTCTCCACTGGCTACCGGTTGAAGCCGTCATAAGATTCAAGCCGCTAATGCTCACCTTCAGGACTATCACTGGATCTGCACCGGCATACTTTCACACCCTCCTACACTTCATCAAGAGCCCTGTGCATCTCATGGCCCACCAAGGACTGTTTAATAAATTTCTGCGGACCACCTTCCACCCGCGGTGGTTTGTGAAATATATATTAATTCCAAATAATATTTATATTATTATATTTGCGTGTAGCAACCACATGACGAGTGGGAGACTTATATGGACCCTATTTAAATACTTGAAATTGAAATAAAATAAATGAGGATGAAACATCAGTCCATATAATGCGCAAATCCATCAGTGAAACCGCACACTACGGCATATAAAACATTTAACTAAACATCAGTAAATAATGAGAACTTAAATACTTAAATTATTAAAGTTAAATATTAAATAAAAAAGCTCTCGTTGCAGTGACAACTTCAGTCAGTCGCGTATTTGGTGTGAACACTTTATTACAGTCCTTAACAATTCCATTTGAAACTGTTTAAACCAACCTTGGCTTTCCTAGTCAGATTGCCATAAAAACGTTACTTTTTCCTACTCGATGGTGGAAAACTTACATGTTGACAACGGAAACAAACGCCAATCATTTCTGTGTTAATGTAAAATATTTAAATGAAACAATCTACAATTGAAAGCCTACACATAGCAATCCTGATCGCTACTATAATTTTCATTACACTTATATTTGTCACAGTGACGTGGACTACCGCCGGCGGAAGCTCAACACCGTCATGGGACTTTACCACCATAGCCGGCACAGCCTTAATTCTCACCGCAAACTTCAACGCTTTTGCTTGCACAGGACTGTCTACGACACCTGATTCTCTTTTCAGAAAACGAGACCTTTTACAATAACATCATTTACTGTAACGTAATTTATATTTGAATGTCGTAACGTGTTACTTCAATCTGACGTTGTGACGTGTTTGGTGTTGCGACGTTCAAATATAAATTCACATTAAGTTAATGCATCTTGACTCGAGTTTAGTGTTTCTTTAACATGTCAGTTCATAAGACTTATGAAATCATTACAAAACAACAAAATGTGTCAAATTAAAAACAAATACAAATTAATTTGGAGGTAGTCTACCACTGCATATACGGCCTACAAGATGGCGCTCCCAAGCCCACCAAAAGGCAGCGGCCCACCGGTTGAGAATCACTGATCTAAACTACCTATGATATTAGGCTTGTTTGAGATGTGCCTGTAATGCAGGTGAGAGTATGTGGCAGCAGTAAGGGGAGGGGTCAAAAAAGACAAAATAATCAAATAATGTCCAAATAAACAGCTTACACAACAACATGTGAAATTTTCAAGGATTGTTTTAGCAAATGGTAAATGAGCACACAGATGATGCACTAAATGGACACTGTTATCCCTAATTAAACAGTTCAGAATTGGAAATGGCTTACTTTAACTAATGATAGCCAATGTTAGCCTATTAATGGATGTAGGTCACCCAAAGATGAAAGTTTTGTCATCATGTGCATAAATTGTTCTGCTGAACACAAAGGAGGAAATTTGAAGAATGTTTGCAAACAAGCAGGTTTCTGCCACCATTTAAAGTCCATAGTATTTTTCCATACTAGCAAGTCAAAAAGCTGTTTTGTAGCAAACCTTCTTCAGAATTTCTTCCCATGTTTTAAGCCGGACCCTGAAACTTCTCAGATGAAACCACACAAAGATGAGGCATATGGCCAAACAGTCCATTTAGATATGTATGTGTGCATGTATATTTTAATGGATTCATTTATTAATTCACACAAACATACAATAGATTAAAGTGAAAATTACAACAAGGAAGAATTCTAATGAAGAGAAATATAAAATAAACGCATGTCCTAATTATTAACTTCACTGGGCGTGTTTTGTTTAGTTTGCATGTAAATATAAATAAACAGATGGGTAATTTAATTCTTAGAATAAAGAGAAAATGTATCAGTTGACATTATCAGCCAATGAGCATGAAGCTGTGTCGTCGGTCAGTCGTTTCCCATCATGCTTTTGAATAGCGCAGTCGGAGGAGAGCAACTGCGCTCGACTGCTCAATCCGACACAGCCGCCTCGCCGTCGCGAGAGTTTTTTGGCACACGTCAGCATGAAAATATCTTCTTTCTAATAAAGTCAAAGTTTTCCTAATTCTTTTTCCTAATTCTTTTCCCTTTCCTTCTTTATAAAAAAAATAAATAAATAATAATAATAATAAATAAAATAAAAAAAAATTACTAACCTCACTATTCTTAGCTTTTTATACTGTGCTAGGCTTTAATGGACTAGTTTGATGCACTTATGTATTTTGTTTGTCTATGTTGTTATAATTGCTTCCAATGTTTCCTCATCTGTAAGTCGCTTTGGATAAAAGCGTCTGCTAAATGACTAAATGTAAATGTAAAGTCAAAGAAATATCCTTTAAAATACTCCATAACATTTACCCTTCCAAAACTTTTCTAAAGAAAAAATTTAGATCTGACTTTGACACCAAATGCATCTTCTGTCAGAATGAAGCTGAATCTCTTCTTCACTTGTTTTGGTCGTGCAACTGTACTCAACTACTTTGGAAACATGTTGGTTTGTTTATTTCAAATACTATTTTGAAGGGCTTTGTTATGAACCCCAAAACTGTTATTTTGGGATTTTTTGAAGGTGACCAAAATGCTTGTTTTATAATCAACCTATTTCTTTCTCTGTGTAAATTTTATATACATAAATGTACATTTTCTAATAGCGAACCTATTTTTATAGTTTTTCTACAAGAGATAAAACTGTATTTAAAAACAATTATGTTTTCTTCCAATATGAAAGCACAAGGGACTTGTAAAATTTGCACTAATTATAAGCTTTTCAACCTATTTAATTTTTAATTTATATTATTTGTGTACTCCCTCTCATGTATTTGTTTTTGATCTGTTTTATTGTTATTCTTTATTTTTGTCTTGTCTGTTTCGAGCCATGGAAATGTTTTTTCCTGTCTTTTCATTAATCTAAGTGTTTCTTTGTTAAGTTTCTGTTGTAACATTGTTTTGTTATAGCAAAAGGTTCAATAAAGCATTATAAAAAAAAAAAAAAAAAAAAACTTTTCTAACCGACATGCAGCTCGCGGTGATCACCGGTGATCGGTTCTGCGCAGATTTTGCTCATCTCAAACAAGCCTATCGTTCTGCACAGTTGGCAAATAAATCTGATTCATATCATATTATATAAACATATGACATAATATACCAATATACTAGTGATTGATTACATATGGTGCTCTTGGCTAGTTACATGCCCATTTAAAGACATGTTGACATTTCTACCGTAGCATTTTTAAGTAATGGATCCATGAAGTTTGAATGAATGAAACGTCATAACATATAGCAACAAAATATTGCATTTGCAATTAATTCACTCCATCAACTACCAAAAATAAAACCATGGTTGTACAGTTTAATTATGGCATTTGTAGTCAAACTAGAGATTACAACTGGTAATGTTTTCTAATCATGGTGTATATATAAAAGTACGCCCTCTTTAAATTTCCCGGCGGCCGCGTTGACGTCATCATTGTGCGACCCACTATTGTGGAACTTTGTTGCTATCGGTGTTTACGAATTTGCTGTGAATAATCACAAAAAACACTTTATACGTCAGGTGCGTGCTTGACTAACATCAATGTAGGTTTATACGTATTCATCTGCGTTGAAAGCGTAGAAGCTCATCGTAATAACGAAAAGGTAAATGCCAGATAGTGTTTCCATGGTAATGTAAAGCGAGTATTTTAACGCAGTATTGGCGCCTTTAGCTGTTTTCTAAGCGCCACGTGTTTGTTTAATTGTCATGTAAGAAGCTAAATCCATCTTTCAGTGACAAGTCGACGGTAAGTGAAAACGTTTTGCGGTGATTTAGTCACCCGACTCGGTGTGCTGTATTCCCTTTGGTAATGTAACCACGTTTTTCTACATGTATGCTGCATGAGTAACTTAAATAACTAAATACAAAATTCCAGCTTCTTGTAATTCTAACAGGCCTCGGAATATGATTGACACGGAGAAGATTCCTACAGGAGGGGATGCCGCATCTTCAAATCTGTCTGAGAAGAAGCGAGAGAATGAGAATGAGAAGAAGAAGAAGAGATCTCGAGTAAAACATCTGCTGGCTGATATAAAGAAGCAGGTGGAATTCTGGTTCGGTGACGTAAATCTTCACAAGGACAGATTCATGAAGAATCTCATTGAACAGTCTAGAGACGGATGTATGTGCTCTTACCTGGCCTGATTCACCTGTATGCTGCTTACACAGTTTAATACTCATATTTCTAGAATAATTTGTACACCGTTTTTGTTGTTCTTTGCAGATATTGACATGTCAGTGTTGACATCATTCAACCGAATGAAGAAGTTGACCACAGATATCAAATTAATCGCAAGGGCTCTAAAGGGCTCTGCATTAATTGAGGTGTGATTTGCTTAATTTTCCTTTTTTAACCTTGTTGTGTCTAGGGGATTTTCTTCTAGTTTATAGGCAAGGATTTCTGATGACATTTGTATCCTTAGGTAAATCTACAGGGAACGCGTGTGAGGCGAAAGTATCCGCTCGGTGAGAGTCCGAAAGATGTGGACAGCCGCACAGTTTATGTGGTAATTGATTGAAAAAGAGTCTCACCTGATTGCATCTTTTCTATGTGTGTTTTTTGTGTGTTGTGAATATCCTCCATCATAATGTATTGACATTGTTGCTTTTCAGGAGCTCTTGCCGAAGACGGTCACACATATGTGGATAGAGCGAATATTCAGCAAGTGTGGAAATGTGGTATATGTTAGTATCCCCAGGTACAAGACCACAGGACATCACAAAGGTTTTGGATTCGTAGAGTTTGAAACGGAAGAACAGGCACAGAAAGCTATAGAGGTAACTAATTGTATTTGGAATATCAACTACAGAAAATAGTGAAAAACATTTATCCATTTTATTGCATTAATATATAATAATGCAAACTGAATAAAATAAGCATATTAGAGATTAATAAATCATAAATCAAAGTGCCTATTGACCATTTTGTGTTGTAGTAAAAAGTGCATACCCCAATTTATATAAGTGCCCTGAGTGCTGCGAAGAAATGTTTACCCAATTGTTTTTCTCTTGAAATGATAGATGCTGAACAATCCTCCAGAAGACGCTTCAAGGAAGCCGGGCATCTTCCCGAAGACCTGTAAGAAGAAGACAATCCCCTTCGATGCTGTCCAGGATACACAAGGTGATTTTAATTATTTTGAAAACATTTCCAATAAAAATAAGAGAGAAGAGGTCTCAACTTGTCTGTGCCATGCTACCTCTCAGAATTCTCCTGTATCTTCTACTTTTAGATGAGGAAGACGAGAGTAAGAAAAAGAAGAAGAAAAAAAGAACTCGAAGCGAGCTTAAAACCAACGCTGTCGAAGACATGGTGGAAGATAAGGTGAAGGACAAAGATGGAGCCACAGAAGCGGAGGTCACCAAAGAGCCAAAGAAACAATCAGCAGATGAATCAAAACCAGTAAGTGAGACAAGCAGAGCCAAGAAAGCAGAGAAGAAAAGAAGACGATCCCACAGTGCTGAGGCTTCGGCTGGAGAAGGTCGGGATGAGATGCCATCCAAAATGAGGAAGGTAGAAGAGGAGGACAACATGGAGGCGAGTGAGATGAAAGGTAGATATAAGTCTGGTCACACCTACAGTAAAAGGAGAAGGCTTAACGCATAAAGAAAATCAATTCACACTAATAGATGTCAATTCAGTTGCGTTTGTTCATATTCTTCTATATATTTATCATCAGAGGGCAAGAACGATGAACAGTTGAGCTCTGAAGCGAAAGATGATTCTGTTCTGAAGGCCAAGAGGAAGAGAAAGAAGAAGCACAAAGAGAGATTGAAAATAGACGAGGAGTTGATCCCGCTACGAGTCCTCTCAAAGTAAAAACATTCTCATTTTAGAACAAGCCTCATCATAATTATAAAAATATATATTTGTGAATCAATTATTTCATGAATCATGAGTTGTTTCCATTGTTCTGTCAGGAAAGAGTGGTTAAACCTAAAGACGGAATATCTGATGCTGCAGAAGCGCTGCATGGCTCATCTAAAGAAATCTGTTGCTCAGATCAATCAGACGCCAATTGTGTGTGACAGCATGAAGACTAAAGAGAATGACAAGAAAGATTGTAAGTAGACTTGTAAGATAACTTTTTTGGGGGGGGAATTCTTTATTTTATTTATTTTCCTGTTTATTTGATTTTTCCCTAAAGCTTGTAAAGAGATGGTTAAGAAAGAGCCCCTTTCTGGCCCTGAATTTGTGAGCGGAGTCATTGTCAAGATTAGCAGTCATCAACCTCTGCCAAGCAAGAAGTACATCAAGGTACAGTGTGGAAACAATAAGCTTAGGAAAACATCAGTCAAATTGATAACACAATGTGCTTTAATAGAATCTTGTTTTTATGTTTTAATATTAGGATTCATTGTCTGAGGTATCAGCTGTGGTCTATGTGGATATTCTTGATGGAGATGCAGAGGGTCACGTACGCTTCACGTGCCCTGAAGATGCACAGGCGATCATCACGGCACGATCAGAACTGCAGAAAAAATACAACTGGAGTCTTGATCTTCTCTCAGGTTATTTTTACACCTTTTCTTTCTTATAGCTCTGTAAAGTGTTAGTTAGATCGGCATTGCAGTATTGATAAATAACCGAGCTGTTTTTATAATATATAAAGGTGACCATGAGCAGAGGTACTGGCAGAAGATTTTGGTCGACCGACAAGCAAAGCTGAACAGACCCAGAGAAAAGAAGCGTGGGACAGAAAAGGTCAGTTAACTGTTCCCTTTTACCAGAATAAAGACATTCACTGTTTGAAATGAGATTTAATGAAGCTAAAGTATTGTTTTGTTTTGTGTGATCTACATCAAATAATAATTCTCTCATTGCTTTTAATAGCTCATTTCCAAAGCGGAGAAAATTATCATCGCTCGGGCCAAGGAAGCAAGCAAGCACATCCGCTTTGATAACAATTAACTCTTTAAAGTAAATTACTTTTACAAATGAATTGTTTGCAAAACTGTCTGTTTATCAGACCTGTTATTTAATTAATAATTTGCTTTGTACATTGCTAAGATGTTTGGCTTATTCACTGCTATTTTTATTATACCTTGATTAGTTTTGCTGATCTTTCAGAAATAGAGATCAACTGTATTTTGTTTTTTAGTTTTGCGTGAGGTTTATATTTTTTGTTAACAGATTTAGTTCGGTGTCTAAAACGGCATGTTAAAAGAATGTGTATAAAACTTTGCTTTCTTTTGTTAGTCAAGGGTACCAGTCAGGATAAAAGGCCACATGTAAACTATATCTGTCCTTATGTTTGCATCTTGGACCTTTTGTACCGTTTTTAAATAAAATTAATTTCTAAAAGCATAGATGCGTTCTTCCACCATACGGTCTCATACACATATACTATGAGAGAAACTCTCTTTGGTTGAAAAATACGTTTCTATCACCTTGATGGGCGGACTTATTTAGATATCTTTGTAGTTTTTATTGTGCATGGATGTGACCAGGCATCACCGCTGTTTCCTTAGCATTGTTCCCCACAGAATTTCCTTCTATTTAGGGAATGTTATATTTAAGCGTTGTGGGATATACGCGAGGTCCTTGAAACATACTTTGCTATTTAAGCATGGACTCTTATCATTACACCAAAAAGCAAACATTTACATATTATAACATACTTATGACAAATTCAAATGAGACCACACCCCTTTAAATCCCCTCAGACAAGATCAGGGGTATTCCAGTCCGACATAAGGTGAGTTCAGGTACAGTGTCCGGCAGTGCTCGAATTGAAGGGGGCCTGGGGGGATCCGGGACTCCCCGTTAGGCATTAGGAACCCCCATAACAAGTAAAAATAGACTTAGGGGGTCCCTCAGATATTTTTATTTGAGTACAATTATAAAGATATTGACAAATTTGATTAAATTCATGCAATGGATTTGGTTAATGTTGTGAATTAATTTGAATATTGACCAACACACGTTTAGGATGACATCATGTCACATACCGTGTACTTTGGTCTACATCTCATCATTTCTTTATAAAGTGATAAACAAAGCAATAATCTGTGTATATTCCGCTCATAGTCCGTCCAGCATGTCTCAATATCTGCGTTACGGATGTTGACGTCTGTCTGTGAACTTTCACCCAAATACCGCGTTTATTAGGTCAGCAAAAAAGGAACATTCGAGTCACACCAGGTTTCGGTTTTGGTCAGTCTTTCTCCAGTAACGAGTTTCGAGATATTAAAATGCGTATTTGTAAATCCACGGCAGTGTGTCTTTATTAGTTTGTGTGTTATTCTTGAGCCACTGTAGTGTCCTGATGAAGCCCCGTCAGCGCGCGCGTGACCTTTGCATTACATCACACCGCGTGACGTCATCGCTCACAGTGTCGCTATAAAAGCAGGAACAGCTCGTTTCCCAGCAAAGTATTTCGGTGTAAATCACACCCAGTCAGAACACCGCAACAGGTAAAGTGATTTCTTCTTTTATTTTGAGCTGTCTGTACTGTTTAAAAATAATGAACTTCTGCGTGTCCGATACTGTTAACTGTGTATTATATTCTTCTTTCCATCACAGTGACATGGCTTCTGTAGATGTGATGACAAACCAGGTAGCCTATAGGTTTTAAGAAAATGAAAAGTGTTGATGATTGATCATAAGACGATTGCTGAATTGTGTGTTAATGATCTTTCTGCTGTTTATTCCTAGAATGTAGTTGCCCGAGTGGCTAACCTTCCCTTGATCGTTTCCACATACGATATTGTGTCGAACGTGTACGGCCACGCCAAAGACAATCATCCGTATCTGAAGTCTGTGTGCGAAGCAGCTGAGAACAGTGTGAAGACTTTAACCTCGGCCGCTTTGAACACCGCTTTGCCTTACATTGGAAGACTCGAGCCACAGAGTACGTTTTGTGTGATTTTAATCCTGAGATCAAATCTTTGCGTTGAAATGCAGATTGCAATGTGAACAAGGGTTTCAAAGCGGTTGTTTCCCTGTGTAGTTTCTTTGGCTAACACGCTGGCATGCAAAGGACTGGACAAGATAGAACAGACCTTGCCGATCCTACACAAACCCTCAAATGAGGTATTCAACATTAATAATATAGTGACTTTAACCTAGATGGTGCCTCAAAGATGTATACATTTCTTTATTTGATCTTTCTTTGAAGAGAACGATCTTTATTGTTATAATATTACCTCTTCTTTTTTCAGATTGTTGCAAATGCTAGAGAGGCAGTGACGGGAGCCAAGGAAACCGTCACTGGGACTATGAGTGGAGTGATGGACAGAACCCGTGAGGCTGTGCAGGACAGCGTGGAAAAAACCAAGACGGTGGTCAGTGGTGGAGTCCATACAGTGATGGAGAGCAAGGTGCTCAAGATGGTGAGCAGCGGAGTGGACACGGCACTGAGTACATCTGAGACCCTGCTAGAGCAATACCTACCTGAAACTGAGGAGGAGAAAGGTGAGACTTTGATGAGATGTGACTGTAAGATGTAAAAATAGTGTAATGTTATGTGTGATTCATCATTTATAAAAGTCAGTGAAATGTATAGGCCTGCATATTTAAGACTCCATATATCTTGTGATGGTCTCGTGGTTTTTAAAATGCTTGCATTGAAACAACACCGCATACTATATTCTGTTATATGTGCGTAATATTTACAAAATCGCAACCGAGACTCGTGGGAATATCCTGGGAATTATTCTGTTTTCCTGTAAAATAATACGATTCATGTGCGGCGCCAGATGCATACGAAAATGTCAAAGAGACCTTTCATTCTCAATCTCATTCTTGGTTCTAGAGTCAAACTAATTTGTACTTGGATTACGCCTGTGAAAATGCCAAAATCTAACAACTGCTTCTTTGTCCTCCTGATTGTCGTTTTTTCTCAGCGTCTGGAGAGAAAAACAATATAGGATTTGAGAACGACAGCGATGCACCCAGTTACTATGTGCGTCTGGGGTCTCTCTCCACCAAAGTAAGAGAAAGGGCTTACCAGAGAGCTGTGGCCAAGGCTCGTAATGCCGTGCAGCACAGCCAAGAGTCCATATCCAAGCTGAACCACAACATGGATCTGGTAGGTTGACATATGATCAACTTTAGGGATCGATTAGAATCGTGTATGCGGGTTTGGTTTGCATGAATGCTGTCACTGTTATAGTGATAGTTCACCCAAAAATGAAAATTCTGTCACCATTTATTCAGCCCCATGTCATTCCAAACTAGCATGACACATACTAGACACACAAGAAGATATTTTGAAGATTAGGGTCAATGACTTACATTGTATGGACACAAAAACACTTCACCAACCAAAAGATCTTCACTCTAAACAATTATTCATGTGGCTTAGCAAATCACAAAATAAAAAAGTATCACAAAAATAAACAGTTATCTTAACATAATAAAATCTTTTAAAATAATTTAACACATTTTTCAGTGGGCCTTAGTAAAGAAGTCCAACAGTTACTTTCTCTGAAATTGACATATTGTTTTAAGTTTATTGAATAAAAAAATAAGTATTTCATTAACAAATTATATTTTTAATATACACTTAATATCTTTGGTAAAATTCTAATAGAAATATTTGAGTTACTTACATTTACTTTTTTATAATAATTGTACAATAAGGATGATAAACATGAGGCTTGCACATAAATTGCTGTGTTTGATTCCTAATGTTTTTTTTCTTTATTGTTAGATCGAATATACCAGAAAGAACATCAATGGTGCTAACCAGAAGGTGAATGAGAAAATGCGTTCACTGATGGGATGGAATAATATGAGTCAAGAAGAGAACGACAAGATCACAGTCAATGAAGCAGAGGTAACACAATGACGTCTCCGTCTTGCATGTTTCGAATAATAATAAAGAATCTCCTTTAAAAGACAACTGCAAAATCTGTCATGAAATTCAACGACATAATTATAGTATATTGACCTTATTGTGTCTTCTGCATATCTCTCAACCAGCAAATTGAATCTCGCACCTTGGCCATCGCCCACAATCTCAGCCAGCAGCTTCAGAGCACATGTCTGGTCCTGGTGTCCAATCTGAAAGGTCTTCCTCAACACGTCCAGGTCCATGCCCTCTCCGTCAGTCAATCGGCCATGGATATCTACACCAGTTTTAATAAAGCTGCCGTCATGGGAGATCTGTCTGATACAGTTCTCACCAGCACTAGATCTCAGATGAACAGAATACAAGACTCAATGGATAACGTCATGGACTATCTGATCAACAATACGCCGCTCAATTGGCTGGTAGGTCCATTTTACCCACGCACAGGACGCACGGATGTGAACGGAGTCAAACCCGGACGATCCACGAGCTGTCAGCCCAATTTAGAGATGCTCTCAATGTAAAAAATATGTGTTTAAATAAATACAGTCTTGCGAGTAAATCTGTGTCTGCTTATACACTGTGTTTTGTAGTAAGAAATAATGTGTTATTCTTCACCAAATGTTTCGTTAACATCTCCGCTTTACTCATGTAAAATTGCATAAATGATCTTGTCATCAGAAAAGTGCCTTCTGCACTGTATAAGCCATTGGCTTGTGTCTTTTTTACATTTCTAATAAACTAATACGCATTTATTTTTGTTGGGTAGGTTCTTAAAATTTGTACTGACACATCTATTTACATTCACATTTTGCAAATATGGGATTTTCTGATAAAAACAAGATATTACAGTGAACTGGAAATAACATAAATAGGCTCACTCAAGGCGTGTGATCAGCCAAGGACAAAAAAGGAAGACTGAACGTACCCTCGCCCAACCCAAATCCCACCCACTTAACGTTTCAAATTAAAGGATTAATAACAAGACAACTGTTTGCCAAAAATTTATATTGTTCATTTAGCAACACAAAAACAAACTATTATACCCAATTCTGACTGGCAATATAAACAATAATTGAACACAAAGTTATTAATACTGTGGCCTCAAGATAGCGCCTCTAAATCATTCGTTTGTCCGCATGTATAAGGTATTTGCAAACCCTGCTTGTTGCGGATAATCTCAATTTAAAGACGTAACATATATTTTGTGCTTATGTGTAAAATATATTTTAACAATTCAAGGAGTAATGTATTGTCATCAATAATGTATGTGTACTGCCACAAAAAAGATTAAGATGCCCCGATCCATATTCTGTACAAAGTGTAAGGTTCAAAGAAACACCCATAAACATAGCCAGATTTCACTTTTTTAGATTTGGCTACAGAGCCTGACATGACCTCTGTGGAGAACCCTGAAAACTCTGAGATTGATACAATATTCTGTCAACAGCACAAATCAACTGGACTAAATTATTCATATTTACAACAAATAAAGAAATATGCTGCGAGCATAAAAGAGCATAAAACCACATCAGATTTAAAGGAATAGTTCACCTTCGATCATCTGATACCAACATTTTTCAAACTATCAAGTCATACAGGTTTGAAATGACAGGAGGCAGATTATCATTTTAAAGGTGAACTATTGCTTTACAATGAAACATTTAAATATGAAATAAAACATTACAAATGTAAGAAGTAACAAAACCGTTACTTCTCTGTAAATTTGAGCGTGCAAAACTAGATTTATCTTGATGGAGTTTATTTTTGACTTGATATCATCGATTAGTAAATGATGTTAGAGAAGTGCAAGTGCTTAGTTTGTTGAAAAAAAAAAGTACAGTAAGAAATTGTGTAATCATAAAATATGAGCAAGTAAGATACACATACACGTCTTTAATACATTCTTAAATACAGCCACTCAGAGTTGAATGAAACGTTATAAATCTAAACAGACAGCCTTGTTTAAACCATACAAATTCACAATTACTTTTTTAAGTTGTGGGATAAATAGATACAGACAATGATTGCATAGATAAACCACAAAAGAAAAACCGCTCAATTCAGTGGCAGGACAAGATGAAAAGCAAGGGAAAGAATAATGATCGATGGAAGAGGAATACTCATTATACCTTTACCTAGTGGGAGAGAGAGAAAGAGAGAAAACAGTCAAAAGGTGCTTTATAGAACAATAGATTCTACTCAGTTTTTTATTATTATTTATAATAATATTATTGAGAGCTTTATTTGTGTATACACCTTACCAAATGCTGCTTTACTTTCCAAAACTATTGATTCTCTGGGTATCACACGTTCTATAATTGAGAAAATGATACATTTAGTCATATATACAGTACTGGTTTGTGGTAAACGTGTATATAGTTGGACGTTTGAAGTCATTTACATTTAGTCATTTAGAAGACGCTTTTATCCAAAGCCACTTGCAAAGAATTCAGTCATGTCCCAAACAGATGAGAACTTTTGTTTATAATTGATTCTTACAATATATACATTAAATGTATAGTTGTATCTGTATCGTTTGTTATTTAAATCAACAATATTTTGTATGATTCGTCTTTGCCATCCAGTTTAATGCTTCTTTAAATGACATTTGTAGGGGCTACTCTGTTCAACCACCGATGCCTACCTGTGACTGAGACCTTGACTGTACTGAGTGCCAATCCCTGTGAGTCCAACACCTTATACATGCCGGCGCTGCGGGCCGTAACGTTCCTGAAAATCAGCCTGTTGTCATATAGATGACCCGTGTTGTTTTTGCCTCCGTGTCTATTCCACACGACTGTCCATGGTGTGCCTTCGGGCCTACTGTTCTGAAAAATCACCAGCTGTGCTTGATGTGTGTACAGGTCCAGGATCAGGTCTCTTCCAACCTCTATGGACTTGATGCTCTTGTGATCTAAAGCGTGAAGAGAGAAGACACCATGATATAAATATGATTTGCATGCATTTTCGTTACACTGTACTTGTATTTGTGTAATGACAATAAAGTCGATTCTAATCTAATCTAATCTAATCTAATCTAATCTAATCTAATCTAATCTAATCTAATCTAATCTAATCTAATCTAATCTAATCTAATCTAATCTAATCTAATCTAATGCAGTCTTCATTTAGATGTGACGTGTGTGGAACAAACCACAGTTCTGAAGACTGCAAACCTTTAAATGTTTGTATCTGTATTTGCGTTTTTATTTGCACCTGACATCTGAGGATATTTCAGAACACCACGACGCACAAAACCGAGCTTGTATAGCTATAAGCGTTTGCGTTTTGTGGCAAAGCAGACACGAGACGAACCCGGTTGCAGTGCAAAACAACCCGGAAGGTGATTTATTCAAAGAATTACCCCCAGAACATTCACTCACAATCTGGTAGATTTGGTCTTGTGAGGTGTCCTTCCAAGTGCACGGTGAGGCTGGTGAGGATTTGTGGCGGCTGTGAAGTCCTGTATACCGGTCGTCAGGAGTCAGTATACACATCTCAAACGAAGTCGTAGCTCACGCATCTTTCTCTGTAGTGTGCTTTTATCCCGTTTGGTAATGCAGTGCTGACGACCGGCAGGTGTGTGCTCTGGTTATGCCAGTTTCCATGGCGACATCCCCCCCAAACGTCGTCCCGGGACAAGGGCCAATCTGCATCCAACCGTTGGGCATACGTCAGGGGTGGGGGCTGAGTTGTGTCCTTGACCGCGTTGTCCAACTGACGATAACCTAGACAGACTGTCCGCATTACCATGGAAGGCCCCAGCCCGATGTCCTACCTGAAAGTGGAAGTCCTGGAGTGCGAGGAACCATCGGGTGATTCGTGCATTGTTCTCCTTGGCCCGGGACATCCACTGAAGCGGTGCATGGTCAGTAACCAGAGTGAAGCTCCGTCCCAGGAGATTATAACGCAAGCTCTCCCTCCTTGGAAGAATCCATCTGTAGGAAAAAAGGGGCAACCGAAGTCGGGGGCGTGTAGTACAGGGTATGATAACAAATCCTCCTTTAACTTCTGAAACGCCACCTCAGCTTTCCCGGGTTCCACATTGTTCTCTCCGGCTGCCCCCTTCTGGTCAGGTCGGTCAGGGGGCTGGAAGAGAAGTTTGGCTCAAGGCTGAAACTCTCTGGGCTGGGCGCCCCGGTCATATAAGCTTTGTTGGGCGAGCTGGGCCTTGGCCGGGTGCTCCCTCACCAGGGGCATTACCCGATCGATGCCTCATCTGCTGCACATGCTCGATGACGCTGCAATGGGGTGCTGGCTGGTGCTCCCAGGCTGCCCGGGAAACATCCAGTAGCCCCCTGGGTTCCCGCCTGAAGAATAGCTTGAACGGGGTAAAACTGATAGAGGCCTGGTGCACTTCACGATCCCCAAAGAGCATGTAGGGCAGCATCAGATCCCAGTCGCGTCCATCCTCTGCCACCCTCAGTTGTTTGACTTTGAGGAGGTGGCATAGGTCAGCCTTCAGCCAAGACATAAACTGGGTACACTGGTCCGTCAGGATCTGCAATGGATGACCACCCGACTGAAGAACAGGAAGTTATTTTGCAATTGCATTCGGCATTGCCTTTCGTAGGGGCAGAGCTTTTTGGATACCTCATGGCATAGTCCATTATGACCATGATGTGTTCGTGGCCACAGGTGGACTTTGGAAGCGGCCCTATCAGGTCCATCCCAATCCTCTCGAACGGTACCTCTATGATGGCTAAAGGAATGAGAGGGCTGGGGGAGGGCAGTTTGCTGATATCTTCTGGCACCTCGGACAGCTCTGGCAAAATTGTTTGACGTCCCCATCCAACCCAGCCCAGTGAATTCGGTCCGGAATGCGCTGGATCGTGTTCGCCACACTCAGATGTCCGGCTAGTTCATGGGAGTGGGCCAGCTCCAAAACAGTGGAGGTCTTGGTCTTTGGGACTACCAGTAGCCGCGTTTCCTCCACCGCCTCTGGCAAACAGCTGTACCGGTGTCACCTAACTGGTCTGTCTACTGGTCGAGAGGTACCCTCCGGACGTCCCCACACAGGAACGTGTCAGGATCGCCACTCTATCTCCCATATCCCTGGTAGCTGACAGAGCCGGTATACACATCTCAATCGGAGTCGTAGCTCACCCAGCTCTGCTTTGTGCTTTTATCCCGTTTGGTAACGCGGTGCAGATGCTGACAACCGGCAGGATTGTGCGCTGATTGTGCCCGTTTCCATGGCGATGCTGATTGGGAGCTAGGCGCCTCTCCACAGTTTTTGTACTTTGCATATGTAAGTCATGTTTTCTGGGCTTGATAAAAACACACGAAAACAAATGACAGTAGCAGCCGTTATGATTGGATTTGTTGTGTTTGCGTATTTAATGTCTTACCAATAACTTTGAGATGGACGCTCTGAATATATACTCGATTCTGTATACTCGATTCACCGACCACCAGATAACTCTCATAAATCCCTTCGTCACTGAATCGGACGTCCTGCAGGAAGAGCGAGCAGTTTCCCCTTAAGAGCATCGCCTCAGGGACATCGGCACGCTCCCTAAAAGCCTCTCCTTGAAACAGCTCCTCTCCCATCCTCTCAAACACTAAGTCCTGGACGGTTTGCCATTGGATGTGGGGTGTTTGAGTGCGCTCCAGCTGTGATGTCATGGTACATGGCAGGATAGCCTGGTGACCCACTTTAGATGATGTGTGGATAACCGATGAGAGGGGTGAGGACCCTGTGGGACGGTCAAATGAGACAAAATACAGATTTAGCTTTGTGAAAAGAAGTTAGGGAGCTGATATTCTCTCACTGTATGCTTACCAACACAAATCGCAAGCCATTGCATAAGATAGATTGAGAGCCTGGGAAAAGATGTAATAAAGTATCGTTTAGAGAGATTTGTGAAATCCCTTTGAACTGTATCTAACATCTACATTTAACACATAGACACTATAAACCATAGACATGTGTGATATAAACAGAATATACAAAAAACATTTAATAAGCAAATACATACAAATTGCTAAAAGGAATAAACATGATCACTTTCACAGATAGTGTATCTCTTTTGTTCAAGACTAAAATGCATGTTTTATGGTTATGGTATTTAAAGTATATAGTTCTGATGTCTCAGTTTATTTGCCATCAACATGTTTCCATTGTACGTACCACTTTTAGTTATCGAATATTATTAACCATAATGTCAATAATAAAGTAAGTAAAAGTAGTAGGCCTACTGAGCTATATTCAAACTTTACACTTAAAGATTTTACATGAAAAAATAAGTACATTTTAAAGCTGTTAAATAAATAAAATAGCATTAAATTGAGTAAATCTAATTAAAATAAGTAAAATAAATAATATATAATAAAATAAGTAAATCTGAGGAACTCAAATATTTCTTAAAAATATTACATTTATTATAAATATAATTAAATGCTTATTATAAATGGGTTTATAAAAGGTTTTAGTGATTTACTTTAGCTGTTTATTTTTGTAATATTTGCTACAACTACCAAAACCTGCAAAAATAGTTTTAAGTGTGTATCTTTTCTTTTTCTTTTACTTATATGTAAGTCGTGGTGATATTTTTGTGGCCATTTAGTTTTCTAGCAGGCGTAAAATACCGAAATCGAAGGCGTATATCCAACATTAGATATGTCTAAATATAACACGATTATCTATATAATATAATTTGCATTAAAATCATTCTCACCAGTAATATCTGTCCATGTCGCTTGTTTCGGCTCCTTGTTTCATTTTGACGGGTTGTATGTGAGACAGCAGGCAGCTGAGCGGCTCTTTATCTTCTCATCTAACTCTCTGTTTCCTTGAAAGCGAAACTTACTTACCCGTTTCTGCCACTAGTCTATAGATGCGTGAGAATTTACATACGTTTGCTGAAATAAATCCCATGCGTGAACACGTGCATTTTACGATGTTTAATAACACTTTACAATAACAGTAAATGATCATGTACTAATGTTCAAGCTCAGAGTTACTTTATAATGAACTAATGATGATTTAAGACATGTACTAGAATGAACCTCAACTACAACATCCCATGAATTCACGTGTGAATAACGGCTTACTTCCATACATGTTGATTCATTCATGTATGAATTAACACAATGCAAGATGAATTATAATAAAGATTTAAACAATTGCATATATAAATAAGAATAATGTACAGAAAATGGGAATAACGACAAGATAGATGTAGGCCTACAGGGTTGTGTGTTGTTGAATTTACATATTTACAGAACTACAAGGCATTACATTTTGTGCTTGTGTGATGGTGAATTCCTTAGTTTTATGGAAATGAAAGCAGAATGATTAACTACAGTTTCATTTCGTTTTAGCTCGCCCAGGCGGGGCTCATCTTTAGGCGCTAGGAAACTGAAACTCAGCATTGCTCTCTCTCTTCTATTTTCCAAAGTGTGGTACACGACTGGCTCAGTATAGGAGGGAAATGTGTGAAAACCAGTATAAAGGATGTCAAGCATTCATTCTCTCCATTGCATAGGCATGCTGGTATGGTGAATTATCATGAATGACTAACAGGTATGTCATAACACGTGACAAATTAAAAAAATGACATTTACAAATGGCTGGGTGAGTCCCATGCCATGTCTCCTGTGTGGTATAGCTGTCACAAGGTTGTTGGGCGTGTTTCTGTCATGTTTCTGTCATGTTTTGGGTGTTTACAATCTAATCTTCGAGATGAAATAACTGACAGATTGTAAAACAAAACACTTGCACAATGTCTTTGCCTAAGGTTGTTTGTTCTTCGTACCCATACGAATACAAATGATGGATAATGCACGATGCTAGAGTATGTGTTTTTCTGTGATGGTTTGTAGGGCTTGTTTGTCATTTGTGTAGTGTGCTCACCCTCAAGTGTTTCCAAACCTTTACAGATTCCTTTGATCTGACGAACACAAAGAAATATGTTTGAAAGAATGATAAATACTGAGTAATAGTAGGGCACCATTGAGTAATAAGTTTGAGTTAACAATTACACACACACACACACTGTCGTGATCCAAGTCCTGTCTTGGTTTTGTTTCCTCTGTTTTTTTGTCGAACTCGTGGGGAGCCGGTTTGACAGCTCCACACGTGTTCGGTGTCTATGTCATTTGCCCCGCCTTCCGTGTCTCCGTCAGGCTTTCCTATGAGGCGCCGTATAGGGTTTAAATCATTAAAACGTTATACCGCACACTGCGCCGATCACTCCGTTTGATGGTGGGAGAGCTGCTGGACAACTACCAGTCCCACCACCGACATCTAGACATCTAGATCTAGAACTCAGTACAAAATAATCTCTTACCTAATTCCTTTTCCCAGATGCTTCACAAAGGAGTTTAATACCAAAGGCCGACATTGGAGAGTACTCATGGTTCTCAAACTAATGGAACAATGAGTGAATAAACGCAGAAACAACAAAAGCCATGCAGTGCCACAGCTTTCCACATGGACAGCCGCCCGGTGGCTCAGTATAGGGTGGACTGATAAAACAGCAGAGATAAACAGAGGAGCCAAACAATACGTAATACACAAGTGGACGTGAATATATGAAGAGTTTGGTTCCAGATGAGAAACGTTTTATTGTGCATTCCAATTAATATCAATCCTTAGTTGGTTTGCTTTGCTTTAAGCCATAATAATTACAAAATACAGCTAACCAAAACAATAAAACATAATAAAAAATGGAGTTATCTTATTTTGGAACCAACATATATACAGGCATATATATATATATATATATATACACCTTTGACAACCATTTTAATGGCAGAAATGACAGTAGCTAACATTCTTTCCAAATATCTTTCTTTGTGTTCAACTTAACGAATATATTTATACAGGTTTTAAACAACTTGATGCAATTCATGACAACATTTTAAATTTTGGGTGAACTGTTCCTTTTATGTCTTATTTTTAGATCTTTCCAGTTCATTGGGGCTTTTACTTTCAACTTAAAGGAAATGTTTATCAAAACTTTCCACGACGCCTATAAACCTGTGAGACATTCGTACTTATGTATTTGGTGAGGCTGTTATAAGTGTTATATTCAGCATGTGGTCTCTGGCTTAAATGGTCTTGATGAAGCTGGCTGACCAGAGGTTAAAGTTTACACTGTGTACAGTTTAATGTTTAAATCTGCATATATACATTTTTGTTAATGCTGCACATGTGAGTGTTTGTGCATGCTGCAAGCTTTTAGTACATTTGCATGTAAAAGATAAAGTCAGTAATGAGAACAGGCTATGTCTGGTTCTTTGAAACAGAAACGTTGTGGCCATGTGTGGTTGGATGGAAAACAATTGTATTTCAGTTGACTACTGACACTTGTTCAGACCTAAAAAACAAAGGAAGTAGATACAAAACGAAGTTACAATACTTCCTTTAAATTGATTTTAAGTTAATGTTTAAATCATTTTCATTCTATTTTTGTTATGATGAATAATAAATATATTGCAATATTGTCCTCTACATGCTGAAATTGGGAAAGTCATTTTTATTGGTTGATAAGTTTATGTTTTTTTACTTTGAAAAGCCTTTATGATGGATGGGAACAATTTTAGTGCAAGTGGTTTACACCTTTCAACTTAGGCAATTTATAAAAAAAATTTTTTTTACACATTGACACATTTCATATAATCTTATAAGAGTGTAACTGTGTCAGGAACGGGAATATGAAGAACCCAAGTGCAGGCAGCAAAACGGGAATGAAGGGGTTAACAAGGATTTTTAATTAAAAAAAAACACAAAACAAACACCCACAATGGGGGAAACACTAACCAAAACTAAAATACAAAATTGAAAACAAATACTTCCCACATGGGGGGCAAAAACAAACTACTAACTTAACACAGAGATTATCAACACAAAGACAAAGGGAACTAGGAACTCTTACGTATGGGCAGGAAAACGCGCACAGCGAACAAGCACAGGACAATGAACACGAGGATGTTTTAAAGGGAGACAGACAAAGGATAATTAACAAGTGTCATGGGCAGGTAATGAAACACTCAGGGAAGGTTAACAAGGAAACGAGATGGCGGGAACAAAGACACGGACCGGAGAGAGAGCATAGAAAGCAGATTGGGCCAACATCTCTCTCTCACATTTAGTTTTAGCTAAATGACTAAATGTCACATAAAACATAAGACTTCGTCATGAATCTGCCTCAAGACCAAGAATAGACATGACATGAAGGCAGACTCATGACTAACTGAGTCTTTCTTTGAATCATTCATACATGCACACAGACATTTTCGATGTTGTCATCATATATGAGATCGTCTCAGGTTACGACTGTAACCGTAGTTCCCTGAGACAGGGAACGAGACACTGCGTCAATGTTGACACTTTGGGGAACGCCAGCAGCGTGACGCATCTGAATACGTTGTGTGAAACTAATCTCGCGACTTATCGTCGCGCCGCGATTTATCGTCGCGCCGCGATGACGTCACTATGACGTCACGAGTGACGCGCGGCACCGGAAGGTATAAATAGGAAGCGGACGCAATGCAAATCAGCTTCTGCAAAAATTATTGAAGCAAATGCTCCAGGCACAGGGAGTTATGGCACAACGACGCAGTGTCTCGTTCCCTGTCTCAGGGAACTACGGTTACAGTCGTAACCTGAGACGTTCCCTTTCGAGGGAACTCTACACTGCGTCAATGTTGACACTTTGGGGAACGAAATGCCCACTACGCCATAATGCATTGTGTCTGTCCAAGTGTGAAGGTGTCCACGCACATCTCAGGACAAAAGTGCCTGGGTTCCAGGTAAAGAAAAGAGGTCCAGTTTGTAGTACCATATAAACATCCTGCATAGACGCCCGACAGAAGGGCCCGCGAGGAAGCCATACTCCGAGTTGAATGTGCCCTTACTAGCAGAGGTGAAGGTATTCCACGCACCTCGTAAGCTAAAGAAATTGCCTCTACCATCCATTTACAAATGGGCTGCTTAGAGGTTGGTTGACCTCTGTTACGAGGTCCAAAACAGACCAACAGTCTGTGAGAATTTTGTCATAAAGAAGACCTGCGCACATATTCTTCTAACGCCCAGACAGGGCATGACAATTATTACCTTCGGTATCCGCTATCTCGTGAGGTGGAGGATGAAAAGCCTGGAGCTAACTCCAAACCAGATTGAGAAGCTGATAAAGCTTGAAGGTCGCCTACCCTCCAAAGAGAGGTAATGACTACCAGACAGGCTAGCTTGAGGGATAAATGAATGTCCCAGCTAGAGTCAATGGCCTTAAAAAGCATCTGGGAAAGCCCTTCTAGAATCACAGTCTAGAGCAGGAACTTTCACCTGAGATGAAGGCCTCATCCTCATGGTTCCATGCAGGAACCGAACAGCTAACAGGATGTCTCCCCAGAGAACCCTCGGGTATAGGGGGTGACAGGCCGAGATAGCTGCCACATACACTTTAATGTATGTCGGACTCTTTCTAGAAGTCCTGGGAGCAGAGCGATCGGAGGGAAAGCTTACAGATGCCGTTGTGGCAATGTCTGTACCAGGGCGTCCAGTCCCAACGGAGCTGGGCGTGTAAATGAAGACCACAGAGGACAATGAAACGTCTCTTGGGACGCAAACAGGTCGATGGAGTCTCCTCTCCCCCGGGCCTCAGCCCCTGCCTTGACAGCTTGTCTGCTCCCACATTCTGGACTCCAGGGATGTACACTGCCCTGAGCGATGTAAACTTCTCCTGGGCCCATAGGAGAACCTAGTGCGCCAGTCTGTAGAGAGGGCGTAGTCTCAGGCCCCCTTGAAGATTTATGTAAGAGAACTGTCGTATTCTGTTGATAAGAACATGATGGCCTCTAAGGACTGGAAGGAAGTACCTCAGTACTTGTAGTACAGCTAATCTCCAGGCAATATTTGTGCAGTTGGTGATGCTGCACTCCAATTTCAACCCTTGATTGAGAAACCAAGGATTCTTCCATATAACCAGGAAACGAAGGCATCTGCGCGTTAACCTGATCATACAGAACGGGTTACCTCTCGAGGAAAACCTTTTGCCTTTTAGCCACCACTGTAAAGATCTCATGTGCAGGAGGCCAAAGGAATCACGTTGGACGCTGCCGCCATTAGACCAAAAAATTCACAGAAATGCTTGACAGTGTAAGCATGACCTTACTTGATCCTGGACACCGCTGTCAGGATCTATTCAACACGTGCAGGGGACAATCGTGCCTGCATCGTGACCGAATCCTATACTACCTCTATTGAGGAGTTTAGTTGCTCTTTCTGGCATTGAGCCGTAACCCCCCACGCTTCATATGGTCGAGAACGAGATCTCAATGTCGAATCGCCATATTGTGAAACTGAACTAATATTAACCAGTTGTCTATGTAATTTAGTATATGGATCCCTTGAAGTCTCAAAGGAGCAAGGGCTGAATCCATGCATTTTGTAAAGGTGCGTGAGGAAAGAACAAGGCCGTATGGAAGAACTCGATATAGGTAAGCTTTGCCCCCGAAAGCAAACCTGAGAAACTTCCGATATTGAGGAAGGATAAGAGTGTGGAAGTATGCAAATTTCAGCACTATTGTGGTTAACCAGTCTTCTGATCTGATTCCGGCCACAATAATAGGGACAGTGAGTATCTTGAGCTTGTATCTCTTCAGATTTGTTGAGATTTCTCAGATATAAAAATGGGCCTCAGCCCTCCATCCTTCTTCCGACTGTGAAGTACCGGCTGTTTAAAGCCGATCTGACTCTCATGGGGGGGAACATATTCTATGGCCCCTTTCACCAAGAGAGACAACTCTTACCCTTCTACTACCCCATTAGAATTTGTAAAGCTTTCTCCACTCGTGGAGAAAGGTATGCTAAGGGGTCAACCTCTCGACATTGATGTCGGTTGTGTGAAGCCCGATGCCCTGAAGCGGCTGACCGGCAGGGAATGGTCGGACTGTTGATTTTATTTGCAGATTCACTAGGTCTACATCATCTTCGGGTAGACTCTGATGATTCCATGTAATAGAAACTAACGTGCCCCGAAACCTCTTGGACGGCAGGGTTAACGTAAAGATTTTCTGAGGACTTCTTGGAAGGATCGAACTTTTCAGTCCTCCAAGAGGAGCCGCCCTCGGATGTCCTGAAAACCCATCAGGACCTCTTTGCAGCAGCCTTCTGGTTTGAGACGATGACTGTCCTCAGATCCGGCTTCGCCTGCCTAGCAGGTTTAGGAGGTTGCTGCCTCGACCCCCAAGCTCTCTGAGGGGGGGTTCGAGTAGCTACACTCTGTTTCTGCTGCTGCCTATATGAGGAGCTTGTAGATGGCTGGGGCTGTCCTTGGACTGCAGACCCCTGGGGATAAGAGCGGAGAGGTAAATACTTATGAAACGCAGCAGCCTGGCGTTTTGTCTCCTGGAAACAGTCAACAACTGTCTCGACCGCACCACCAAAGAGGCCTTCCGAGGAGAGAGGTGCATCAAGCAGCACAGTTTTATCTCTCTCCTTAATGCCTGACAGATTTACCCACAGGTGTCTCTCTGTGGCTACCAGTGCTGACATGGAGCGCCCAACAGCTTGGGCTGTCTCCTTAGTGGCCCGAAGAGTAAGATCTGCTGCTGTTCTCAACTCGTTGAGCAGACTTGGATCTATTACCTCGCCCTCTTTAATATCCCCCAGCAAGTCGGCCTGGTATGCCTGCAATAGACCCATGGTGTGTAGGCATGATCCAGCCCGACCTGAAGCCATATATGCCTTGCCTACCAAATTAGATGTCACTCTACATGGTTTGGAGGGCAATGTCGGGGACTTCAAAGATGATGCCGAATCTGGTGAAAGATACACGGCCAACGTATCTTCTACCCTTGGCATCATGCCATACCCCTTATCTCTAGCCCCTAACACATTCGAAAAATTCGTGGATGTGGAAGAAATGCGAGAAGAGTATGGTTTTTTCCACGATTTGGACACCTCTGAGTGTAAATCGGGGAAAAAAGGCAACCCCCGACGCTGAGGTTGTACCCGCTTTTCCAAGAATCTTTCATCCAATTTACTGACAGACAAAACTTCTTGTTGCTCTGTGGGCCAGTCAATGCCAAGTCTGGCTACCGCCCGGCCAACAACCTCTAACAGCTCCTCATACCCAGGGGAAAGGGGAATTTCATTGGGCTCATCTAGGTCCCGTGCATGAAAACCAACACTCTCTAACTCCTCAGAGCTAGAGCAGTGCGTTGGGCTTCTGGATGGGACGGGAGAAGCCGCCATGCGGGCTCCCGTATCCCTTCCAGAGGCAATGGAACTGGGGGGTTGAGAAAAGGCCGAAGCCGTCTCAACACCCTCATAAACATCCATCTGCGAGCCCCACGAACGGAGACGCCGCGCTGCCTCGGCAGTAGCGGGTCCCGATCCGTGAGGCTGGCGAATTTTGCCTGACTCATCAAACAAAGCAGCACGAGAGTTGAGTGTTTTTAGTGATAGCCACAAACAATGTTCACAGGGATCCCCCTTAAGAGCTGCCTTAGCATGCTCAAATCCCAAACACTCAACACAGAGTTCATGTGTATCCCCACCCGTAATAAAACGAGGACAAGGGGAAACACATGGCTTAAAGATCTTTTGTCTACTCATTTCTAATAAAGTTTTCAATAAACAATCTAGACAACGTCGTAAACAAACAGACAATAAACTTCACACGCACGCACGCACGCACGCACGAACGCACGCACGCACGCACGCACGCACGCACGCACGCACGCACGCACGCACGCACGCACGCACACACACACACACACACACACACACACACACAGAGCGCTTTGCTGAAATGGCAGAAGCTGATTTGCATTGCGTCCGCTTCCTATTTATACCTTCCGGTGCCGCGCGTCACTCGTGACGTCATAGTGACGTCATCGCGGCGCGACGATAAGTCGCGAGATTAGTTTCACACAACGTATTCAGATGCGTCACGCTGCTGGCGTTCCCCAAAGTGTCAACATTGACGCAGTGTAGAGTTCCCTCGAAAGGGAACTTAATGTACACTGACTCATCCTCTTCCCATTTGAGATTTCACCAAAAAAACAGATTTCTAAAAAAACTTTAATCAAATCTTATGTGTTATTTCATTAGGATATTCTCCATTAAGTTTATTAAATTTTTTTTTGTAATGTAGATTGTTTCATATGTCAAACTAGGCAATCGCTAAACCCATCCCTGACCACACGCCATCACACGCACACTCACCCAAAAACACACCTACACAACAGTGTGCATATACCACTTGACAATCTTTACTACAAGTGGATGTTCATCTGATTCTGACATCAGAAAATGAAGCATTTGGTCTTAATGTGTCTTGTGATCTTCAGGAACACACACCCAACACAGAGCGGTGAGTGTTATCATCTTTGCTGTTCGGTTCTGACCCTGGAATAGTGTCGGGAAGGCTATTCCAGTTTAGGTGTTACGTATGAGAAAGCTCGACGCCCTTTGGTGGATTTAGTTATTCTAGGTGTTATCAAAATATCTTAGAGAGCGTGATGGGTTGTAGTGTGATAGAAGCTCTGTTAGATAGGTCGGGGCTAAACCCTTTAAGGCTTTATAAGTGATTAAAAGAACTTTAAAGTCAATACGATACTTAATGTGAAGCCAGTGAAGGGTTGATAACATTGGGGTTATGTGATGGTATTTTCTGGACCTGGTTATAACTCTGGCAGCTGCGTTCTGAACTAACTGTAGTTTGTTTATTGATGATACAGACACTATGCAGTGCACTACAGTAGTCAAGTCTTGAGGTCACAAATGCATGAATAAGCTTCTCTGCGTCAGCAACACATAGAATATTTCGTTATTTGGCAACATTTCTAAGGTGGGAAAAGGCTGTTTTTGTGACATTTGAGATGTGAAATGACAGGTTGCTGTATAATATAAAGCCTAGATCTTTTACTGTATTTGTTGGAGTAACAGTGCAGCCTTCGATTTTCAGGTTATAATCCAAAATATTCTGTTTAAGTGTCTTTGGTCCGATAAGTAATATGTGACCTGGACAACAAAACCATGCGACATTTGCTACTACTTTCGCGATAAACCCGTAGCAAAACTAACCCGTGCACTTGACAGCTCAGAGGGGAGAGAAAGTGCGGCATTTGATGACGTCACCTATAAGTGTATATGAAATATATTTTTCAACTTTCATTTTATTCCTCTGCATTTGTGATGATAACAAATAAACAATGGGAAATAGTTTTAAAGCTTGAAGAATTCAGAACAACATTTGAGTATCTGCCGCATTTTAGATTTGTTTTGTGTTTGTTTGACAGAAATACACCATCGGGGGATCACTGAGGGAGCTGATGTCAGTATCTACTGTAAACATGAAGGGAAAGTGACGTGGAGTAAAGACAGAGATGGAAATAGACTGATGATCCTCACTCCAGAAAGCAAGGACGAGATACAAAAATACATTGCAGATCCTCATAACCGTTATAGTGTTGGAGATGATTTAGACCTACACATCAAGAATGTTTCTGTCTCAGATTCTGGAATTTACTACTGTAATGGAAATCCAGCTGTGAATCTGACAGTAACAGAATCAGGTGAGTGTTTATGATTCAAATGAATATATACATGCTGTTCTGTATGAAGACTAAAACTAAAAACTCAGTTATTCTAAAATACAATTGTCACTGATTTCACCTGCAGGCTTGATTTTGATTCCTGCGAATGCACAACAAAATGTTTTATAACATTTTAACCACAATTGGTTAAATCAGTAGCATCAATTGTTACAATTTCCAGAAGACATATAACTCTTATATTCAGATCTTATCTTAAGAAGAAATAAGATGCTATATGTGAATTTAAGAATTCAGGAGGATAGACATGAAAAAAGCTTCTAAAAGGTTTCAAGACACAATTTATCAGTTGTGAAATGCAAAACTAACAGAAACAAAAACCAAACTAACTTAGCTTTTTTACTCCATTAGATGAAAACAGAGCAACTATAAGCCTCAGACACCCAGACACAACCACAACCCCAGACTCCAACCCCCAGAAAACAGGTAACAATTGAAATGACGCTATCAGCCTCAAATGTACACTACATCTTAAAATTTAAATTTGTTAGAACAAGAAAGCTGTTTAAAATGGTTTATATGCCATTTACCAAACAGAGTAGCACTTGTGGTGTACCCTGTCAATAAATTTACCTTTTCTGTCACTGGGGTGGTACCCTTAAAGGTTCCTCTTTGTACCTTTACATGTATATAACACATTAAATATAGTGCTTTTGGTCTACGTTTATCCCCTTAGGACCTCTTGTCTAACTTAAGCACCTGTGGTGTACGGGATGAACATTTAACTGTAACTTTGAAGGTACAAGGTAACTTTGAACTTTAAGGTACCACCCTGTGACAGAAAAGTTAAAATTTTTAACCTTTTTGCTGACATAGTACAACGCTGAAAGCAACAAAACCAAAATAACTGACTTTTGTATCATTATTTTTACTCCATATGTTTAGATGATGAAATCGAAACAACTATGGGTCCCATCTACAGTCCGCCAGAACACACCACCACAACCCCAGACTCATCTACTAGAACTGCTTACACATCTTACTGTATAAAAGAAAACAAGTAACCATTTAGTAGACATGCAAACACTGTGATAGTGGTTTCTCTGTTTATAAGATGTTTCTAAACATTGAGTTTCATCGTGATCTGTTTGCAGCCATTTTGTCTACAACATTCAAACATTTACAGGACAAACAATCATTAAATCATCATCGCAAATACTTTGTGTGCTTTGTTTACAGTAGTATTTAGTATGAACTTGCATTTCTAGCAGTGTGTCCTTATTGGTTTAGTTCTTAGCTTGTTTTAACATTTTTATTCAAACATATTAGCCTATTAAATTACCAGCATACTCCATTGCATGTTTGCAATATATCAGATATGTACGGAGTGTGTGGTTAGGATGCTTAATTATAAAAGCATGAGAACAATGTGTGGTCCCTGGAGTATAACGTATATGCTGTACATCAGATCAGATCATTAAGTCCTGACATCGTCTTTTGTACAAGACAAAAAGATTTTGCTACTTCTAAAATAGATGAACGATAATGTTCCTATTTAAAACTGCTGTTGTGTAACCAGACTGCCTTTTTCTGTCTCAGCAGTTAAGGAAAATATTTATGACATCGTTGATGACATCAAAGCATTTGTGGGTTTTGCCAAATGTAGTTTCTGTTAGTTTTGTTCATTAACAACTGATGTAATGTTGGTCAATAAATGTAAAAATATAATGTATATATTTATATTTACATTTACGCATTTGGGTTTTATCCAAAGCGACTTGGTTAAATTGTACTATACTTTTGTATATCAAACTATGTGCAATCACCTGGGATCGAACCCATGACATTGGCGTTGCTGGCACCATGCTCTAACCAAAGGACAGCTATATAAAATATATAATTAGCCGGTTGTGTAAAAACTGTTATATTGTCATGTACTGTATGTTGTGTGGCAGTTTTGATTCTCAAACTTTTAGTTTTAGAGAGTAGATGTTAAAGATCTGTAATCAGTACATCAGAAATACACTATTAAGGGCATTGAGCCACTAAACATCAGCCTTACCTGGGATGCCAACCACAGCTCTTGAAAATATAGATGCAAGCATATGGGTTGGAGATTCTTACAGTAATGACTCGTCTGTTGATGTGCTGTCTTCTGAGTGACTGGGACTTATGGTTTATCTAATAATGGAGTAAAAATAAAAAAAGAAAACCGTTCATGACAAACATCTTTCTAAAGCTAACAATGACATACGCAGCTTTTGCATTACATATTTGGAAGAATTACATATTTTTGCCCACCATTGATACCATAGTAGAAAAAAATTACTTAATATATTTAATTATCGGACACCCGACACATAAGAAGAATATTTTAGATTATAAACTGCAAATTGAAGGCTACACTGTTACTCCAACAAATACAGTAAAAGATCAAGGCGTTATATTATACAGCAACCTGTCATTTTGAAATCACATCTCAAATGTCACAAAAACAGCCTTTTTCCACCTTAGAAATGTTGCCAAATTACGAAATATTCTGTGTGTTGCTGACGTGGAGAAGCTTATTCATGCATTTATGACCTCAAGACTTGACTACTGTAGTGCGCTACATAGTGTCTGTCCTGCATCATCAATTATCAAACTACAGTTAGTTCAGAACGCAGCTGTCAGAGTTCTAACCAGGTCCAGAAAATACCATCACATAACCCCAATGTTATCAACCCTTCACTGGCTACACATTAAGTATCGTATTGACTTTAAAGTTCTTTTAAAGCCTTTAACGTTTTTTAGCCCTTTGTTTTGAGGTCTGAACAAGTGTCAGTAGTCAACTGAAACACGATTGTTTATCCATCCAACCAACCACAAAGGGCCACAAAGTTTCCGTTTTAAAGAACCAAACATAGCCTGTTCTCATTACTGACTTTATCTTTTACATGCGAATGTACACAAATCTTGCAGCATGCACAAACACTCACATGTGCAGCATTAAAAAAATGTATATATGCAGATTTAAACATTAAACAGTGTAAACTTTAACCTCTGGTCAGCCAGCTTCATCAGAAAGACCATTTAGGCTATACAGAGTCCACACTCTGAATATAACACTTATAACCATAACCTTACCATATAGTCTGTACATGGGTGAAATGAGTACATGCCATGGATTTATGCGAAGATAAAGATCAAATATATTAGAAACAGAAAAGTTTAATAAAATAAAACATTTTAGCATTGGATGAAGAAACACGTAATACAATTAAAAAGGCAGACTGCTAGTAATAAAATATCATGTTCAATTTTGTGATATGCTTTAAACCCGAATTTAAACACTTGATGACCTGACAGAAAAAAGCACACACAATTATTTATTGATATTGAATGTTTGAAAGGTTCTTGACAATATTGCACTACAAACAACTGGCTCATAGTTTCATTACATTTCTTAATATTTTCTTATCTGAATCATAATAATAGCAGAATCACTCTCATCTAGTTTTCATCCATACAATAATATGTGAAAGCAGTTGTAGCAGATGAGTCTGGGGCTGGTGTGCTGTCTTCTGAGAGCGGTGTGGTGGTTCCTGGTGGACTTTTACTGGAGGTCTTCGGCTTGTCTAAATAATACAGCAAACACATGCAAACATAAATACTGGACATTTGTTTGATGTTTCAAACATCCAGGTGAAGCATTTTATAAATTTTTTTATATTTGAATGAACCTGTTGATGACGGTGTGGTGGCTCCTGGTGGACTTTTACTGGAGGTTGTAACGTTTGATGATGGTGCGGGTTTTCCTGATGGACTTTCACTGGAGGTGGTCAAGTTGTCTAATAATACAGCAAACACATGCAAACATTAATACTGGAAATGTGTTTGATGAACATCCAGGTGTCCTTGGTTAGGAATGTTTTTGTCTAGTACAAAAAGTGGTTTTCAACAAAAGCTAGATAATAAATTAATAGATAATATTGAGAATTAATGACTGAGACCTTGTGGATTGTCTTAAAAATGCCTGTAACATCCTACAAAAATATAACATACCCGCATATTTGTGATATCTGTATTCTTTTTAAAGATTTGCAAGATTTACAGATTATTTGTATACTGTGAAGCACTCACCTGATTCGGTTACTGTCAGATGCACAGCTGGATTTCCATTACAGTAGTAAATTCCAGAATCTGAGACAGAAACATTCTTGATGTGTAGTGATAAATTATCTCCAACACTATAACGGTTATGAGGATCTGCAATGTGTTTTTGTATCTCGTCCTTGCTTTCTGCAGTGAGGATCATCAGTCTATTTCCATCTCTGTCTTTACTCCACGTCACTTTCCCTTCATGTTTACAGTAGATACTGACATCAGCTCCCTCAGTGATCCCCCCATGGTGTTTTTCTGTCAAAACAAACACAAATGAAGAATTTTACATACTAAAAAAACAGGTTGTTTTTTTATTTACAGTCTGGTGACATTCAGTAAAGTAGTAAAGACTAATGATGCTCACCACACTGAGATGTGTGTATGTTGAACAGGAGACACATTAAGACGAAATGTTTCATTTTCAGCTTTCAGTGTGAGAATCAAATGAACGTCTGCTCTTAGTTAAAAATGTTGTGTGTGTGTGTTTGTGTGTGTCTGTGTGAGTGATGGGAGGGCTTAACTATTGCTTACATTTATTTTATAAATGAAAGAACATTAAACATTTTCTCTGAAGTGCCAACAATGAGTGTAGTCTACAAAGCCATGAAATTCACATTTCTAAATGAAAATACAGACACAGTTTGTAGTTTTGAGAGTGTTGGGCGGTGGATGGGAAGTATAATTCTTTCAATAAATTCCGGGTCCAAAGCCGCATGCTAAAATATTATTTTTTATTTATATAGCTTTGTATACCGTGCTGGGCTTTAATGGACTAGTTTGATGCACTTATGTATTTTGTTGGCTATGTTGTTATAATTCCTTCCAATGTTTCCTCATCTATAAGTCGCTTTGGATAAAAGCGTCTGCTAAATGACTAAATGTAAATGTATTTATTTATAAAACGTATATTAAAATAAAAAACAAACATGAACACAATAACAAATTGAAAGTAATGCTTTACCTTTATTATATGCACTTTCTTTATTTGGAGTGTCTATGGTTATAAAAATAAGAGTACACCTGAGACACGATTTTTGAGCATATGGGATTCTGTTAACACAGACTTATTGCTGATTGTTTTATCTTTTACGTAATCTTTCAAAGATATTTTAGCGTGCACAAGAAGTCACACGGGCAGCAAGAGCAGCAATAGATTCAGTTTAAACTTGGCCCATTATTTTGCACGGTGTCATGACCACATATGTGAAAATAATTTCTTGTGGAGACAAACCTGTTACAGACACCAGCATTGCTGAAAACCAGCATGCTTGTGTCGCAAACCTTCTATAGATCATAACAAGCAAGTTTTTTCTTGGCGAACCAGCTTCATCAGAAAGACCTTTTATCATCATAAACCAGCTCGGATCAACATGGAAATTCAATCACAAATATGTATTGAAACTGCACATGCATGCTAGATTTCCTGTTTTGACCAATGTCCTTTCTGAAGAAGGAAGTCTAAAAATGGTGTGGTTGCATGTAACAAAAGAGGGCAGTTATTTTCGCCTTTTATCTTTTGCCTTAAATGCTTTTATCTTTGTGTTTTTATTACATCTGCTAACACATTTTTAAAAGCTTCAGGTGTTCTGTAAATTCAGGTCTGTCTACATTTCAGAAACAGTTAATAAATAGTGCAAGATAATAAAAGTTTTAAGATTGAGATAAAAATAATACAATCCATAGAAGGAACTGCTATTGCATTAAGCTTACAGAGTTGCACATTTAAAAATATAAATAATATATAAAAAACTGAAGCTGAAAACAGCAACGCTATATTTTCATAAATCTACGACACACACCATTTCAAATTCAACAATATTAGTATAAACACTTTTTTCACTGAAATGAATTATTATTTATTGATTCATATTCTCTGTTTGAATGTATTCCCCAAAATTCATGGTTGGTTTATGGTATGCACATTGATAGTAGAATACAAAGGTACGTCTTCTTCTCGCTCTGGAAAACAGAAAAATGTAAACCATCAGTATATTTATACAGATCATATAGATTTCTCAAAATACTGAAATAATTCCCACTGTATTAATATGCAAAATACTGTATATTTTTACCAGTCATGTTCTCCTTTGACTGTGATGTCAAACTGTATGTGTGATCGTCCGTCTCTTTCATTTGGCCTGAGATTCATTTAAAGGAAAATAGATCAACAACTGATAGAAAACACAACAAAAATGTAAAAATGTGCTCCTTTACCAACTCTAACTATGTCAGGATCTCCAGCCAAGTAATATATGGGGTCATTTGGATTTGGATTTTGTGGGGGAACTGCAGAAAAGCGATACAGTTCTTAAAAGATGCTTAAAGATCAATATATCACACTTTTTTGGAAACAACAATTTAAACATTTACCAGGTTGTGCAGTCAAATCGCTGTCATCTACAGACTCGTATATATTCTCCTTCTTGTTAGAAAGTGTGGGTGAAATATCTAAAAGAAAATAACATGTATTACCATATGGTTAAAAGCTGTCCGTGTGCTGGCAGGCTCAGAGACGAGTCACCACTAGAGAGGTTAATATCTTTATCCAGCATTTTAATAAATATAAAGTCTCTTTAAGTCTCTTAAAGGTCCAATGTATCATCTTTTGGAGGATCTGTTTTGTAAATACGTTTCGGTCATTTAAACATGATGACATCTTAGTCCTGTGTCATCCGCCATAGTATTTCGAAATAGAGGAGTGGAATGAGCCGTTGGTTGCAATTTATACATCCTCATGTTTTTCCAAACTCAATTGAATGAAATTCGTTTTTTTAGTGGCACCCAAAGATGAACAAGATTGTGCCATAAATAAGTTGATTTTCACCTTTTCTTTTGATACATGCCCATAGCAAGACCACGAGCACCACAAACACAAACACAACAGCTCCTGACACGCCTGCAGCAATCTTAGACTCTAGAAAAGAAAACATCATTCCTGTGGTCCATTTATTTCTTAATTTGAGCATTAAATTAAGCCTAAAAATGTACATTACACTTTTATAGCAGTTTAAATATTAACATTACACTATTATAGGAGTGAACACACACATTTTTCTAAATAGCATTTCTGAAACATATGTATGGAAAATATATTGCTTAATATTTGAATGAACCTGTTGATGACGGTGTGGTGGCTCCCGGTGGACTTTTAGTGGAGATGGTAACGTTTGATGATGGTGCGGGTTTTCCTGGTGGACTTTTACTGGAGGTGTTCAGCTTGTCTAAATAATACAGCAAACACATGCAAACATAAATACTGGACATTTCTTTGATGTTTCAAACATCCAGGTGAAGCATTTTATACATTTTTTAATATTTGAATGAACCTGTTGATGACAGTGTGGTGGCTCCCGGTGGACTTTTACTGGAGGTGTTCAGCTTGTCTAAATAATACAACAAACACATGCAAACATAAATACTGGACATTTGTTTGATGTTTCAAACATCCAGGTGAAGCATTTTATACATTTTTTTATATTTGAATGAACCTGTTGATGACAGTGTGGTGGCTCCCGGTGGACTTTTACTGGAGGTGTTCAGCTTGTCTAAATAATACAACAAACACATGCAAACATAAATACTGGACATTTGTTTGATGTTTCAAACATCCAGGTGAAGCATTTTATACATTTTTTTATATTTGAATGAACCTGTTGATGACAGTGTGGTGGCTCCCGGTGGACTTTTTCTGGAGGTGTTCAGCTTGTCTAAATAATACAACAAACACATGCAAACATAAATACTGGACATTTGTTTGATGTTTCAAACATCCAGGTGAAGCATTTTATACATTTTTTTATATTTGAATGAACCTGTTGATGACGGTGTGGTGGCTCCTGGTGGACTTTTACTGGAGGTGGTAACGTTTGATGATGGTGCGGGTTTTCCTGATGGACTTTCACTGGAGGTGGTCAAGTTGTCTAATAATACAGCAAACACATGCAAACATTAATACTGGAAATGTGTTTGATGAACATCCAGGTGTCCTTGGTTAGGAATGTTTTTATCTAGTACAAAAAGTGGTTTTCTACAAACCATTCGTTATGGTGATTGTCTCAGTTTTCGTGCTTGATCTTGGGCTTGTTGTGCTCAAATCTGGAAACGCAAGCCAAAAGAACTTGAGTTGTTTTATCACTACACAATCTTTGTATAAAGCCATATACGCCAAGGCAATAAGTTAAAGTCATCCATTAAGGCAGTGAAGTGTACAGGAAAGTGTAACACAAGTTTAAAATACATGCCACCTATCGCAAAAAATTACATTTAGCAGTACAACATGATTCAATTAATAAAATGTTATCAACTTAGTCATGAGTGTACAAAAACTAACATGTTAAACTTTACATTTATTCATTTGGCAGACGATTTTATCCAAAGCGACTTATAAGTAGTATTTTTACAGTGGCACATTACTGCAGAGCAATCAGGGGTAAGGTGTCTTGCTCAAGGGCACTTCAGTCATGACCTGCTGGCACTGAGATTCGGATCAGTAACCTTCTGATCACAAGCCCAACGCTCTAACCACTAGGCCACAGCTGACCCCCATATGTTGGCTTGATCTGTGCGTACTAGAGATCACTGAAATTGGCCAAAGGGACAAAAACTCTATAACTGAATGTTTTATAGAAATACAAATGCTGAAACATTATTTGAATGCGTTCTGTCGAGACGGTTCAATGACAAAAAAGTTCACTGTATAGATGCTATGCAAAGAGATGCTATGCAGATCTAATCTGGTGATGGTGTGGTGGGTTTTGTTTGATTGTTGCTGGACATAGATATTTTAACTGCAAATACAGTGAACATACAAACACACACAGACAAAGTTTGTAGGGAAATTTATCGATTTGTTTGGTAAAGTATTTAACGTATAGGCCTACTTTATGAATTTTATGAAAACAATGAGTTGGGAAGGCCTTTATTTCTTCAAAGTAGCTGAAATGTGGGTTTTATTTAGCTGCTTATTATCCATTTACATTATTATAACTTTAGGCTTCAGAAAGAGATCCATTGCACACATTTACATGGGGTCATATTCTCAAAACAATATACAGGGTAACGAATCAGATGAGGATGTGAATAATATGTTCCCATCATTTGATTGAACTTCATGTGTTTGATATAAATACATGTAATGTAAGACACAAGTGTCACTATTGACCATGATCCAATCTGATGCACATTTGTGTGCTTAACTTTGTCCAGCTAACCGGTGATTTATTTTTCCCGATAAAGTAATCCACTTTTGTACTTCTTATGCTTTATGCTTTTATTGAGACTGTCAGTGTACAGTATGTATGTATGTATGATGTGAAGCATGTAAACACTCACCTGATTCTGTTACTGTCAGATGCACAGCTGGATTTCCATTACAGTTGTAAATTCCAGAATCTGAGACAGAAACATTCTTGATGTGTAGTGATAAATCAGCTGAAACACTATAACGGTTATGAGGATCTGCAATGATTTTTTGTATCTCGTCCTTGCTTTCTGCAGTGAGGATCATCAGTCTATTTCCATCTCTGTCTTTACTCCATATCACTTTCCCTTCATGTTTACAGTAGATACTGACACCAGCTCCCTCAGTGATCCCCCGATGGTGTATTTCTGTCAAAACAAACACAAATGAACAAATCCAATGTGCTGTAAATACACGACTGTTCTGACTTCATTATTTTCCTGCAGTCTTACATAACATTCAAAAGAATGGAAAAAAGATCAAAACACTCCAGTTTCTGATGTCTCGCATCTTTTCTGAAATGTGCTTTTGTTCTTTTTTCACTACTTATTAGAAATGTTGTTGCTAAATCACTGCAACAGGTTGTGTTTTTACACAGTTTCATTCACACTCAATGAAGAATCTCTAGACTGGATAATGAAGATAATGATACTCACCGCTCTGAGATGTGTGAATGTGGAGCAGAAGACACATTAATACCAAATGCTTCATTTCCTGCTGTCAGTGTGAGAATCACGTGTTCGTCCTCTTTTAGTTTTAAACTATCCCACAGTCCCTATTTTTCTGTTTCGATAAAGCGCGTGGAATCTGCGCTGACAACTTTTAAGATTGTTTTACATGAACCTCACAGTTTCTGAGTTGAGATGAAACAGGAAGTGAAGTGGTTACTAATATCTGGTGTATGCGTGTCTGAGTGTGCATGTGCGTCTGTGTGGTTTAATAATTTTTTTACTTAAGTCTGGTTACATAAAAGTACACGCCTTTTTATAGTCCATGCCCACTGTATTATATTCTCTCATATTGTATTCTGTATTTATTCTAACTGTATATCCTGCACTTGCTAATGGCACTTCTGGTTAGACCTAAACTACATTTCGTTACACTGTACATGTATATGTGTAATGATAATAAAGTTGAATCTAATCTAATCTAAAGATGAACTGTGTGTAGAATACAGAATGCAAGGTGTACCCAAAAGAAGTAGCCCATCAATACTGGCTCAAACCAACACACCCCAACACATTCATCCCCACCCGCATTTGTTTAATGAATGTGGTCAAAAAAACATGTTTCACGCATCTCATTCTGGCTGCATTCTACAACACAACATGTGCTCTTTAATATGCTATTTGTTCCCTTTGTTATAATCTTACGTTTTGTTAATAACATGTAAATACAACACGAAATGATGAACATTTTTTATTGCATCACAGTACCAATAAACAGTGGTGCTAACAGCATCACAGAGTGCATCTTTATTGAATGATATGATACAGCAGTGAGGAAGTACCGTACAGGAAAGGAACTGGTTTCATGTAGATTTACGAGTTTGCAAAAACATGTGTGATGCATGATCAGACGTGATAATGATTGCGTATTTTTCCCGCTGTCTGAAGGGAGGACAGTGCGGTGGCGGAGGGATGTAGCATAACTGTTACTAGACAGAGGTGAGGGGTGGATATATACGCCCATCTTTCCCATCACTGAAAATGCATCCTCTTGAACTTTGTTAAATAAACTTCATTTAAAAGTGCAGTAAGTGTCTATACAAGGTTGATGAACTATAAAGTGAACTTCTGGTTGTGTGTGTGTGTAGGCCGGATCAAATATACAAGTAAAAGACAAATCCATGTATTTTAGACCTTTTTGTCTCTCATGCGCAATCTTGGGTGCGTGTGCCCATGTGCATTCGTTTTTGTCAGATGACGATGGGTGAAGATTTTGAGGTGAAAATATTAATCTGTCCCTTCATAATCTGTGCTTTCATATTCTAAAGTGATAAAGAAGATCTGTGTGTATTTTAGTGCGACGTTTTAGTTTTTAGAGTGCACATTATAGATTAAACTAACAAATGTTTTTTCAAATTCATTTTAGCATTTAGCAAAAAACTTAGTTTCATTTCATAAAGACAATAATAGATCATTGGAGCTTCCCTTATACTGTGAAAATGAATCGAGGTTGCCACCCCTGCCCTAGCTGTCATTATTTTTAGATACCACACATTTAATCAGAAAAGAAAAGGGTTAACTGTGGTTAGAACAATATGAGGAACCTGAATAAAACACATAGCTTTAGAGATCATGTATATACACAATTTTACACTGATTCTGTTAAGTCTTATTGACATCTAGCAGCTCAGAAAACAACATATCTTACTGAACTAAAGCCTTATCATTCCTGACCACTTCTTTTTATTAAAAAATGACATTTTCCCAGAATAATCTAGTACAGATCAAACAGTACACAGACGTAGGTGTTGCTTCCACTTTTGCCTTTATATCCCCATCTCTGTTTAAATTGCATGTTATGTTTTCAACTTCGATTAATGATTTATAAACGAAATCAACCGCACAGCTCAATTTATATATTATGATTATAATCTTTAATAATAGGTATTTTAACAGTTTTAAACACTTATTCACACCAATAACTAACACTTTTTTTTATTTTTATTTTTTTATCACAGTTTATTTTTTTATTGCAGCTTTTAAAATGTCACCGTGGCTAATAAACGTTCTCTTTTTGGTAAGGTTAGATAAATCATATATCATCAATAAAAGTTAGCAATGGCACGTTCTTGCGGTAGGCACATTCAGATGCGTTCAACTTCATAAGGACCTGCGCATACCGATCGGTTTTTGACATCAGAATAACGCGAGAGCGATTATAACAAGCGGGGTGTACTCTGCTCTCGCGGTATTTCGACCGTTGCCTTGGTTGAGACGGTTGATTGCTCTTTTTCTGTTTATATCGAGAAGTGTGTTTAGAAACTTCTATACTTGTATTTGATGTTTACCTAAATCTGTTTCTGTGCGTTTTTATGTTAAATCTTCCCGTGATCTGGCCATGTAAAATGTATTGTATCACGACAACAAAGCTTCTTTGAATCTTGAATCTTGATCCCTTTCGCTTGCCGTAACACCATCCTCAACGTCGCAAAGGCCCCGCCCAACGTCAATGGTCGTGTTTCAATACACGATGAGCTCCATGCGCGATGTCGGCTTCTCGCCTCCCTAAAAGCTAAACTTGAAATAAACCGTAACGCCCCGCGCATATCTGAACGACTATCGAGTACACGACGTGCGTGCCGTTTTACTTCAACCGCTTAATGTAATCTAGACATCACGTTCAAACGAGGGAACGAGACTTTGGCGACACGTATTGAGACGCAGCCGGCGCGCCGCACACACGCTCAAATAAATTGGCGGTTAGAAGGAAGTTGTTTCGCTTTTTAATAAACGTAAACACTTTGTTCAGTGTGAGAAATAAACGAGTCGCACTTGGTAATGTTTGCGTTGGTGTAAATGGATTTGAATCGCTAGTTGTCGCGTTGTTTTATTGTCGTACGATTCCGCTAGCTCGAAAGAAAGCAAGATGTCTAAACTCCACAAGACAAACGGCAAATATCTATGGTGGTGTCTGCAGAGTCTCGAATTCAAACCGGATGTCTCTGCAAAAAACATTAAACATCTCAATCTGGGAGTGTAAGTTAATAACTATCTATCTTGTCTAGCTAGCTTTCCTTATTTTGTACCAGGGCCTAGTATACACTTGTTTCAATATAAGTATAGATTCTTCTTACCACGACTTTAGTGTCTAAAGATAACAGCACATTTACTTTTCCATACAAATGTAACGTTAAATAAAAGCATAAGTAAAAGAAAACGGTTGCCTGGTGATGAGTGCACTATATTTGTATTAAGTTGACTGTCCCTCTCTTCACAGGCACATGTTTGATAAGCCAAACAAAGAAGCTTCATATATTGTCATCCACTTTTTGTTTGAGAAACTGAATCCCACTCGTGTGCAGGACGTTTTCAGGTAGGGCTTTGCAATGACACATGCTTTGTTTTGCTTCCACATGTGCTGTCTTACTAGTATTCAGTAGTGATGTTGTTTTCATAGACATTGCTGGCCTATATGGGATCATAAATGTGATGCCGAGTTCCGCAGGGTGACCTTTGGATGGCTTCAAGAAATAGCGGTATGTGTGTTGATTGTTTTGTGGTAGTATGGTGGTCTTCTTCCTGCAGTGCACTTGGGAGAGGATTGGATCGGCACCAGTGATCGTGGGTTCGATTCCGAAGGAACACATGTACTGATAAAACCGTAAAGGCAAGGTCGCTTTGGATTAAAACGTCTGCCAAATACATTAGTTAATGTCTTGAATGCTACGAAATCATTTGATGTTAGCTTACATTTGGTTATGTATTTGGCCGATGTGCTTGATCCAAGCAACAAAGTGCATTAAAGCTGTATTTTCCTATCAGTAAGTATGTTTCCTTGGGTATCGATCACACAACCTTTACACCGCTGACACAATGCCCAACCAACCAGATCAACAAAACACGAAATAGTCTGAAAAAGCTAAACCATGTGCTGTCAAAAGTTAGTATATATAATATACATTTATTGCATTTAAGCATTTCTGTTTACGCTTAAATTATACTGAATGTTTAGTTTATAGAATGCTTTGTGTTAAAACAAAAAATAAATTATGTTTTTAAACTAACACACTGTTGTTCTGTATTAACTTGTGAAATGTCTTTCTATGTCTAGAATGAAGAAGGTAGCACTTTTCCCAAGGTGGCCGCGTCCCATTTGCTTTCCCCTTCTGGACCAAGATTTATCAACTTGATGCTTCACTTAGCCAAACATGTCATGTTAAAAACACTGAAGACATTTGCTATAGGTATGCTTTTATTAATATAATTTAACCAATGATAAAACTGCTACATCGTTCATGATATAGATATAAAGTGTCATTCGAAGCTTTTCTGTTATTCTTGAATCAAATGTTGATGATATGATCATATTCTGCCTTTGTCAATAAACTTTTAGATGGCATGTGGATCCCAGAAGCTGCGGCGATTTCCTCAAGTTCACACGAGCTGGAGATGAAAAGATTTCAGGTGGTGAAGAGACAGTTTCAGAGAGTGACTGTCGAGCAGGACCGTCTCATCCAAGACTATCAGAAAAGGGCAAAGTGAGTGACCCGTTACAACGTTAGAATATGAATGCTTTGTATATGGTGACTATGAGCTTTTTTGTTTTACACGGAAGCTAAACATATTTGAGCAATATGTGTTTTTAAGAATAACATGAGATGTCAAAGGGTATTATTTGGGCTGGACTGAATGAGTTATTGACACACAAGCAGCCAATTCTCCATCACTCTTTCACCCACGAATGAAACGTATTCCAAATATATAGGGTTGTGTCTAAGCAAATAGAGAATATGATACATACTGTTAAACTTTGAATTTGCTTTTCTTCCAGAGGTTTGGAGAAATCTTTGAGGGACCTAGATGCAGAAGATGCCAAATATGAACTTTTACTTGCGTAAGTTGCTTAAAAATGTCTGTACATTTTCAAAAGGTCTTATGAACTGGGTAAACGGTATGTTTTTTGCTTTTAGGGAACAAGTTAGTGACACAGATTTAGAGGGACAAATTGTTGCGAAAATTCAAAAGGTTTGTTATTTTTTTTATTGTCAATAAACCATTTATTTCTTACCAACCTGTAAGTTTTTACAGATTTTCTTATTGACCCTTATTCTAGCAATATTTTGTATTTGGTGTACGTTTTCAGGTGCGAGGGCTTTGGGTGGAGACGGACCGAGTTTTATCCACCCTCGAGGGAGATGGAAAAGCGGTGGAGAGTGTGATCCGTGGACAGGTGGACCAGTACACTTTAGATGGGCAGGATCTCTGTGTCAAGATACCTACGGTTCTGCGTGAAAGACTGGAGCGGCTATCACATCAGGTTAGAGTTATAGAAGAGCAAAAATACCTTATTGTTCTTTACCGTGAGATTAAACGTTATACTGACTTTCAGTTCCTTAAGGCAGTCATAATTCATGAGAATTATTCAAACTGATAACACAGAAATTTGTGGGTCTTTTGTCTGTTTTATTAATAGTCTGATTCCCAAATGAATAACTAAGTGATCATGTATTTGTCTGCTTTTGAATGTAACCGGACTTTGACACTAGCAGAGTTTAAATGCCTGGTTTGTTAGAGTTTATTCATATAGGATCATGAATACATGAGCAGCAGCTCACCAATGTGCTTTTAACATCAATCAAATAGTGAAAATAAAACGGACAATCTTTAAGATCTGGGTAGATGTGTTGTTTTGCTGTGTGAAGATGTAAGATACATTTTTGCGTCCTTATTTAACATGTTATATCTGTTCTAAAAGTTAAATATGTCAATATTTCTGATTTAGTTATTAAGGGTTTGTGTTTTTCCAGTCCGGTGTTGGTAACCTGTATGAGGCAGGACAGCCTGTTCTCATGCGTCTGCTGGAGGTTCTGAATGAGGGCTTATGTCTCCTTCACGAGGAGAGAGAGAAGATCGCTGGAGCTACTACACATCTTCATCACAAAGATCTCCAGGAACAGGCTTTGCTCTTCAGCCGTTCCAAAGAAAACCTAAAGATCATAAGGTATAAATTTAATAGTAAACCCATTTACAATCACAATTGTTTTCCGTTATTATTTAGGATGGAAGTCTCTAGTGCAATAAATGAAGTACGCCTTTGGAGTTCTTCCTTTGGGGCGTAGACTGCAAATGCCCATTGCTAAAAGGAAGGCATATGAAAGATCATTTATCCCACAAGCTGTAACCATTTTAAACCAATTGTTTTAAAGTGTTCAAACTGTGTTGTAAAGGTCAGTTAAGTGTTTAGGAACATGTGTGTTATGTGTTTTTATTATGTGATATGTGGATGTATTGTGTGTTGTGACCGTGTCAAAGATTAATTTCTGTTCAAGTAACAGACAATAAAGTAAACTTGCTTATTAACTAACAATATATCTTAAGTGCAGTATATCTCAGTGCAATATCTCATACTTTATACAAATACATATCATTTTTTATGATTATAAAATCATAGGACACCAGTGTAATATACAGTACTTACTAGGCATACTTGCAAATAACTAAACTGCACCTTTTTATGTTATTTATCCTTTTAGTCTCATATTTGTCTCATATTATTTTCTATATCCTCTGTTATTTATATACTGTGTGTTTAAGACAAACAAGCTGCTTTAACCAGAACTAATTCCTTGTGTGCGTATGCGATTAACGCCTTGGTTTTCAAGTCTCTGATTAGATTCATGTGTTGGCAATCTGTGGCCACACCCTCTTGATTTCACACCTGTAGTATAAATGCATTGGAATCAGTCAGTTGTTAGAATGTGCTTGGAGGTTTTGCGTTCTCTTCAGCTTCTGAACACAATTAGCCTATTTAAGTTGTATTTTTTGGTAATGAAGTAGTTTTAAATACAGGTTATGTTTTTATTCTTTCCCCAGGAGGAAACTTGTGAGTGAGGATGCAGCAGATATCAAAAGCTCCATTGGGAGGCTGGAGGAGGACTGGGAGAAAAAGTGGGCCGAGTGTTTAAAAAACACACCTCTGGTTTCTTTTTTGAAAGAAGAGCCTGTGAGTTTGACTTTATAGTATTTTGGTTGTGAATCCACACTGATAGTCGCTGTTCTCGTTCAGATTGGTTTGTTGTCGATGCGGTCTCCTTCCTTTAACACTCAACTGTTATCAGCGGGACACGTACAGCGTGCTTCAAGTTGTCACATTATGTATTTTACTTTGTAAATCTAATCTATTTTTGGGAAATTATCTGTTCTGCTTTCTAACCCATGATCTTTTTTTACAGGTTCTTGACTTCGTTTCTCCAATGGCTCCTTTGTCATTTGAGCCAGCTTCTGAGGCTAGCTTTAAAGCTAGTATCATCTCACAAACTCACACGCTACCTAGTAAGTTAATGGCTTCCTCATTCAACTATATTACTTTCATTGCTAGTGCAAACTTAATTTCGTCTTTCCTAAATTTAGAGCCGTTAGACGAGATGTCTAACAGAAGACCTAAGGTGGAGGAAACACAAGTCTATTCGCAACCAAAAGTCCACTTGGAGCGGGAATTCAAAAAGTATGTAACCGGTAGATTTAGACCTGTTTTCAGAGATGAGGCTTAAGAATAGTCCCAGGCTAAAATGAACGTGTGACCTGTCTTAACTAAATATAACTTTGACCAGAAATATCGTAAAATGTATCTGTGCCATTGTTTTGTATCGAGATGCACACCAGTAATGTATTCTTCGAAGGCGTTTATTTACTAAAACTCCTGTTTTAAGGTTAGCTGTGTCTGAAGTCGTAAACTTCTTGTGATGTTTACCCAAGTATGAAGTTAAGCTTCAACCCTTCCTCTGAATTTCTCAACAGCATCTCATTGCCAATTGAAGATAAAAGGCTGCTGCATTCCTCTGATGGTTTGTTTTCCCCAAGAACAGAAGTTCCTTGTAAGGTTCCTCCATGTGACACTCCTTTGACCTGCCCAGTCAAAGTTCAACATGTGGTCCAGACGCCCAGTCCAGTACAGGTAGATTTCCATGTCAATACTGTTTTATCACAAAAGCTGGGTTAATAACTTACATTTTTCTGTCTCGCAGGCCAGCCACAGGAAATCTCTGCTCTCAAAGAAAAAGTCCTCGATCATAAAGAACAAGGCTCAGATTCTAGATTTAGAATGTGACAACTTGGCCAATCAAGTATGTATTCATGCACTTTTGATTTTTAGTACACTGTCAAATCTAGGAGGATCCACTGATGTACCTAAAGAGACCACTATGCAGTTGATGAGTTTTATACTCCAGATTCTAAACCACATATAAGACTAAGCTGAAGGTTTTTGCTCTGGGAGACTGATACATGAGCGGTCCTGAGCAGTGACCCGCCCATCACAAGCTCTCCCTATATCAAACCTGCTCTCTGATGACCGGTGCGAACTGAGAGAAATCGCCACGGACAGATACGGAGCAGACAACCTTCAGATAAAGTGCAACGGAAGATTTTTAGGTTTATTCAATTGGCAGATGCTTTTATCCAAAGGCGCTTACAAGTAGGAGATAATATATTTGTTCGCTCACAACAGGAATGGTATTGTGACCGTTAGTTTGGTGTATGTGATCACAAAACGGTAAGGAGTTGAGTGTGTAAAGCGGTTTAAGTTAAGTTTGGTTTTGTTTTAGTTTGCAGATGCTGTCATCATGAGTCCAGTCAATGGAAGGAATGACGTGGACCTGGGGCAGTTACTCAACGCAATATCGGACCCGTTTTCCTCTAGGAAACAGCTGTGTCGCACACCTGAAAGTCTAAGTAAGTTTTAATTCAATGCTAGATAAGTGCTGAACTTATGGGCGTTATCACTTGTAGGATGTAATGTTTTTTTTTATACATCGCTCCAGTTAAGGATGTAAGAAGTTCATGGCGAAAAGCTGTGGAGGAAGGCATGACTGAGAAAAAGCAAGCTTCTTGGAATCATCAAGACAGCCTGTCTTGGCTTAAGACTCCTCTTGCCGTTGCCGAGTTGAACCGATCAAGTCCAGAACCATCGCTTTTATTTGACACGCCAGGTCCTCGCATTTCCCATCCGGTCCAGCAGGGGGCATCAACGCACTCAACCGTGTCATGGGACTCCTCACAGCTAGAAGATCTCAACAACCTAAGCTCGAGTGATGTTATTAAATTCAGCATTGCTCACGAGGAGCTTCCAGAACTTGAGGATGAGATGTCATTTAACAGTGAAGGGTCAATGGAGATCCAGGGTAGCAAGGAAATTGAAGAACTGCTCCTGCTGCCTTTGTCACAATCTCCTGATGGAGAAAGTTGTCTGCTCTTGTCGTTGGATGCCACTTTAAATAAAGACTCGTGCATAAAGTCTGATTTTATATCTCCAGTACTTTCAAAGAAGACTTCGGAGTTGAACCTTTGGGCTGGTGATGAAACTTTATTTTCTCTGGATTTGGACAAGCTCGAGAACGTCTCCCCTCCTCCAGCAGAGAAACTCTCACTGCCTAATTTAGTTAACTTAACTTTAGATGAATACTAACATCTTCATTAAATGACACTAATAATACATATCAATATTATGTGGAGTAACTGCTTAATGATTTAATGTACTTCACTTGCGCTGACTGATCAGTGACTTTGCTGTTAAACACTTGTAATGGCACTATCTGTAAACTAACGCTGGTGGTCATTCCTTCATACCACATGCTTATTTTCATGATTAACAAGTCTTAACTAAATGTTTAGTATGCACAAATGAATTTAATTGTTCCCGCATACATTGTAAAAGGTAAATGAAAAATGTTGGCGTGGTACATCTTGTAATAAAGGATATTTTTGCAGACCCTCTTTTTCATGCATCACATTTTGTTTAAATCGTGAACGCCTACATCAGCATTATTAAAACTACACTACAGGTGTACAAGGCTTTAGAGGGACTTATTTTAGAAAAATGGTAAACCCATCAAAACTGAAAGACTACGTATGAAGAGTTTGGTTGCTAAATGATCAAAAATCATGTTTTTATTGCGCATTCCAATTTTTATCAATCAAACTTAAGTAGGTTTGGTTTTATAAGCCATAACTGAAAATAAAACGCAATAATAACATGATTGAAATCAAGTTAACACTTTGGACCCAAACTCTTCAAATATAACTAGTCATTAACTATTTTAAAGAATAATTCTTTGCACAGAGTTTGTGAAAATGCACTTGTTTTGGTGTCAAGGAGCTTATTATTAACAAATATTAATAGTAGCTTATAGTGTAACTATTTGTAAACATACTATGTTTTATATCTTGCAAAGTATCAAAATACACATCATACAAAATGATATTTATCTTAAATTTTTTATATAATTAACGTCAACTTTTGATTAAAAGCGTCTTCCAAATGACAAAGTAAACTTTCGCACTTCTCCTGCGTACTTACGTCCTCGTCGTCTACGCTAAACTGCGTACTAAGCCACCTGTTTCATCCTGTGGCGCACTTGTCTGTAAACGGTGAGCATTATGTGTTCGCATTCATGCGGCGATACGCACACCGACCGCTGTATGAAATCAAAGTACCGCGAGAGCGTACCGCTCCCCGCGCTTTCAAATCGGCATCGCGTTGCTTCGACGTCACACGCCACTCAACCTGCGCAGCGCACGAATGCGAACGCGCCTCGCGAGCAAAGTATGCGCAGCGAAGAATCGGTCATGGGCGGGTCCGTCCGCCTCCGGCAGTCGGAGCGAGAAACCCGAGCGCACCAGACCGAGTAACAACACAAACATGGCGCCTGCTCGCTACCTTACACACTAGCGCTGGACGGCAACAAAGTTTCCAGAGTCAAACGCGGTGCGCGGCATCGGGCGCGCGTTCAATTCTCGCTCGACGCGAGCCGAAGGCTGCAACTTGCCTACATGTCAACGCGTTTCCTATAGAGGTCGGAACAACTGGTACGTATGGCGGGGTCTAAAGTTGTTTAACGCACAGAAACGCACCGGCTACGTCGCGTTGGGCTTCGCAACTCGCGTTTATTTCCGCGAGCAGGGCGATATTTGCGTTAACGCGCGTTGGGATCGTGTGGAGATGCAAAGTCAAGCTGGCCGACTTGTGTGAAGTTGCCCTACTTAGTGAGGATGCAACAGTTGTAGCTCGTTCGCGGGCCTCGTGAGACGATGTTGGCCGTGTCGCAAATTCTAGTGTGCTGTCTAGACAGTCGCACTGAGTAATAATGCTGTCTGGTTAGATATTTCACGCAGTTTAAGGGTGTTCGGTTGAGATTAAGGGCGCAGGTGCTGTAGGGCGTGTCGGCGTGCAGGTAAACCGATCGGCGATAGAAGGCGCATCCGCCTCGGTTTGAACCCAGGAAGTTACCGGATCACTCCTTCGGGGCTTTTGTATTGTTGCCATGAACGTAGTTTACTTATTTCCTCTTGCCTGAATTCAGCTGTTGTGCTTAGTGAGTAAATATTTTACTATATATCTAGAAAGTGCTTTTAAAGGAGTCTTATGTTTATAAGTCTTCTGCAGTAAGGGATGATGGGTAGTATATAGGGTTGCTTGGGTAATGTATACTATAGTATTTCCTTACTATATTCAAATAAACTTCAATGTTATCTACAGTTTATCAATATAGTAGAGTTGCAGTATGCTGCATTATTTATACAGTGGTGTCGTATAGTTAGTACTACGGTTTTCTACACTAGTCAATATTTTCAATGAATTATCCCAGATTATTTTATATCATATGTAAATTGTTGATATAAGTACGTCATCGAAAGCAAGGGAGAGGTGTAAATCTGTCCATCTCGCATGCTTTTTCATGTACTTTTTGTCAACCGGATGCTTTCTCCAAAAATAGTTTTCTAAATGCTGCTCTTGGTTGTGCTTGTAAAGTGCAGACGCCACCGCTTGCATCAGTCGTAGGCAATTGATCAGACTCATTTTGACATCGTCTCAGTTTACCTTGTGTGCGTTATATTGGTTTATGATCGGCAGGCTGAAGGTTGTGCGCATGCGTCTCCTCCATGTTTGTGTGCATGTGTGTTGACCTTGCACCTCATTACATTCGCTCTGGTGCGCTTCAAGGTTGTGTCAGGTGACTGTGAATCAAAAAGCGGTGGCTGTCGGTGGTAAAAGCAAAGCATTGTGGGTAAGACCAAAGGGAGACCGTGTGGCTGGAGGGCAGGGGTGTTCACGTGAAAGGGAAACCACATGATAAAATGGTGTTGGCGAGCTCTCGCTCCATCTTTATTGGAAATGTTTATGTAATGTTGGAGTCGATAATGGGAGTTATTGTTTATGGAGTTATGAAGAGTTATTGTTATGATTTGCGTTCGAGGCTGTTCTGGTCCTGTTGGTGGGCTTGAAAGGTTGGAACCTTAACTTAGATTTTCACAGATCTTTAAATAGACTAAAACATTTATTTTTATGCGATTTGAGCACACCTCTCTTCCCCTTATTCTTAATGCACGGGTCTAGTATTTGTCAGTCAAATTAAAGGATTACCCCCGTGGTTAACAAACTAGTGTTGCAAAAAAGCAACTTTCTACAGTAGCCCTAAACGGACAAATTGCATGTTTTGAAAATACGTTATCTTTTTCAGCAAAGAAAACGTGACAACATCTTTGTCCTGTGTCAGCCACCGTAGGGCTTCGAGAGGGGGGGTGGAGTGAGCTGATGGTCACAGTTCGCAACCTCACTGCAAGATGGCGCTGAAATCTCCACATTGCTCCTTTAAGATTGAAGAATGCTTTCGACTGGCGAACGATAAAATGAGTGGAATTTCAGATGCACGGACAGGGTCATGACTCATAATTAGATATAAGTACTTTAAACATTTTGTACAAGTTGAATTGTACTGTTGTTTTACTCCTTTCTAAAATGTAAAACATAAGGAAAATCTCCATTCTCTGCTAATCGATGATGTCAACACAATCTAGGACGGTTCAGATGGTATTTGCATTTTTAACCAGAGGGAGAAATCGCTTAAACTCTAGTTCTGTTAAAGCACTGACATATAATATTATGTTTTATGTAACGTTTGATGTTTTTTTTCAATATACCTCTGTATCTTTCCAATGATCTTATTGTCTGACTGACACCTTCAGCCCTCAGATGAGCGGATCGCCTTTATTCTGCGCAGCACGAGTTGTCCATCAGTGGGAGTGTAAATTGAATTCGCCTGCTCTTTCTCTAAAAGCTGTTCCACCAGGTTAAAAAGGGCGCATTAATATGCATGGCGTGAATCTTTCAGAAAGCCTGCGTGATGGGTCGAGCTACACTGATGCCACAGCCTGGCTGGATCATTTTCTTTTGATTTCGCAGGGCAATTATTTCAGACGTACCTGCCAATTTAGTGCCGCTGGAAATTCCTGGTGCTTTCTGTCTTCAACCAAGTAAAGATTATGCATTTTCAAGAAGCGTTGGCCTTAAAGTGATAGAAAACATTTAAATTCTATCATTATTTTCTCACCCTCCTGTCATTTCTTACCTGTATTACTTTCTTCCTCCTGCAGAACACAAAAGAAGATATTTTGAAAACTGTTTACTTGCAATGGGGTCCAGTGCTGTCCAGTTACCAACTTTTTTCTAAATATCTTCTTCCTCTAACTCAAAAAAACGGTCTGTTGATAAAAACCTGAATGGAATTAAGAAAGCTAAACCCTAAAATAAAACTTTTAAAAAAAGTAGAAGAAAAACGTGTTTGTCACCTTTTCGCAGTTCACCCAATATCGTATAAAACCACATATTATTATTTTCTTTGTATTGTGATACGGTATATCATTACATACCTAATATATCTCCCTTAGCTAAGCCTTACTATTTCTACTTTAGAAAAGGAATTTATTCGTTACATATAGAGAAGAGATGGCAAGGTCGTCCCTATCATGTAAGGTATTGAGTTTACACGCACAGATTATTTACGTGTGTATGGTAAACACGTGTCCGTTAGCCAGACGGTGCCGTTCTTTACAATATGACTTATTTTTCCTGTCTGAACAGGAGTGTGTGGGTGGATCTCATGGAAAAGCCCTTTTTTGTCTGCCTTCGATCGCTAGCAGAAGTCATGTATACCCAGTCAAGTTACTTAAAACTGCAGACAGAGGCATTTCCCTATAAAACCTCCATTGCGGAATATGCAAGCAAGGAAGTTTGCTTACAGTTTCATTTGACAGTTTTCCACGTAAACTTGGCTTTGTCTGCTAATCGCCTTGCCGATGGATAGAATGGACAAAAACATGTTTTTCCTGTCGGGTTGCAAAGGTTGTGTTTTGTTAGATTCTTCAATAAGTTAAGAAGTGTATTGAAGCAGACACAGCATGTGCTGTAGCATCTTAATGTATGTCATGTGTAACCTCATTTCACCCGGCCTCGGAAATCCACTTCTGCTTTTACTTTATGGGATTTTCTGACATTAACGCGGCTTACTGTACTCGGCTGAGTCGGGTTTGCGGTTGTTATAGGGTATAAAACTATCAATATATGTATTATCTTATTGTCTTTTAATATTGTGTAAGTGCTGCATGACTTTAGTAGTCTTGCCCCTTGAGTGAGCATTAATGTTGGCACACACAATACTTGACACTGCGCAGCATCATCCACACAAATAGTCGCACACAACTGATGTAATTAACCCATAATTAATCGCAGTCTTTGCGGTTAGATGATCACATTGTGATTTAATCGCAAATGCAATTAATCGTTCAGCCCTAAACAGCACCACGCTGTCATTGGAAGGTGTCTGAGACGGCTATTCGGCCATATTTCCAGCTGGTGATGTGCTTTTCCATGTGTCTTTTTTTAAGTGGAAGGAGGTCTAGTCAACACAGACCTTTGAGGCTTTACTAAGGAAACCACTTAATCTGCCTTTGATGGCAAATAAGTTTGCTTTAGGTTACTTTACATACTTGCCTTTATGTGGGTTAAGTTCTAATCAAAATGACGTTTTCCGCCAAATCGTACAGATGTACTTCTGTGTTTCTTTATTTTATGTTAAAATTAATGTAATGGATTTACATTACATACTATATACTGATTTCTGTTTATTCTTTACTAAAAAAGTAAGCGATTGCAGCTTTAAAGTATTTTTATATTTGTTTTATAAATTAAGAATACCATGTGTTTATATTGCGAATCTTTTTTTTATTGAGCGTTTTTTTTTTCCTGCATTTCATGGTTTTAATATAATTAATTATTAAGTGTCTTTTTGTTCTGAGACAGGCCTGTACGCATCGGTCTGTGACACATCCTCATTACTGCTAATGGTTGAATGGCGACTGCATTGTGTTGCTGTTGTTGTTTTTCGTGTGTTTGTGGGTGTGCGTCACTCATTGCAATTCCCCTCAGGCCCAGCCGTCCTGAATCGAGCCGCTTTATCGCAGGGCCTCCCGGATTCTCAGCCAAGTGAATTGAGACAGGCAGTGCAGGACACAAGGCTACCGGCCGTCTGTCCGCCCCTACCCCCCTTTTGCCCCGCGGCCAGTGAAGCATCCCTCAGGCACAAGAGCGCTGGGGTTCTTGTACTGTGATGGGGGATGACTGGAGGGACCTGTAACAGGGTGAGGCGTTCTGTTTGCCATGTGTCGGACATTATAAACCGTTTTAAAGTAGCGAATATCATTTGATTTAGTCAAAACCCTGATTTGAATGGGTTGTTCTTAAACTCGGTCATTGGAGTTCTTGAATAAAGTTGTGGCCAGTACCGGCGCCAAGAAATGTGACCTCAGTTTTTCAGTCACAATGGAGGCCTGGCTGTCCACTTGTTTGAAAGAAAGGAAGACTCTGTGGAAAGATGAGGCAATGTGGAACAATTAAGGGTGAAATAGCTTGGTTTCCCACCTGCGTCACAGACGGACACAAAAATCCAGCGGATAAAAGCTATAAGAAAAGTGTTATTTGATTTCGTTTTTTTTCCAGATTACATTTTGCTATCTTTGCCCATCAGATTGGTTTTTACTGAGCGTTTGCGACAAAGTGTGTATTTTATGGCGGATGAAATATATAGAATATACAGAATGAATTTCCGGTTATTTAGTCAGCAGCGTAAAATAAGGCAACACTGTGATTATTAAAATAATTTTCTTAAGCTTTTTGATTTGCATACTAAAGACTTGTTTTCTTTTGTGATCGTTCATTGTGACATGCAGTTATAAATAGCCTCTCTATACATGAAAAGGTTTATTTTTATAATTATGTCATTCAGTCAAAAATACTGAGGAAAACCTTCTTCATATTTCTTTGCATTAGACGTATTGAGTCTGCATGGACGTATAGATGGATTTGTATGGACCGAAGGGCTTTTACTCTTGAGACAAGGCTGCATTCATAAACAATCCACGTAACAAAGGCGTAGACACCCGATCGACTGCTCTGGAAGTCAGAGAAACCTGTTTTGAAATTAGGAGGGTCCATTTCTAGTCACACGGCATTGACTTACTTTTTAGTTTTTTACAAAAGAGACAAAAGTTTGGAGTGGATGCATCCTTGTTTTGCCTAATATATGTTTACAAAGCAGTGGATAAACTATGACTTCCCGTTTGTTTCATCGCTTGAATTTAGTATTAGGCCCCAAGGATATTTTAAAATCTCTGAAGGATCGAAAGCAGCCACTGAGCCACATCTTCCTTTAACCCCATGATATTAAGTGGCGCATGTTTTAGTTTTTTTGACAAAGTTTTAACGAAATCATCCGTGCTACTTTGTTTTATGCAAAATAGCAATAGCTTAACGGTAACATCACATAAATTATTCATTGCGTTTATGCTGGGCAAGAGATTGTTCGTACTGCTGGGATAAACCATCTGCACGGCGTCTCTGGTTGGCAGCGTTTATGTGGCTCTCCATTTGTGAGTTTCAAAGTGTGTTTTGTGCATGTGGTTTTTGATCATTTTGGCCACATTTACACACCGTAGATAAATGCAGTGGTCACTTTTCCGTTCCTTATCCCAATTTCACTCCTGAAAATGTCATATGTATATGCAAACGTTTTCATTTTAAACACACCGGACATGAAAAATAACACGACACATTTGATCTTGCTGATCACTTATTAGATCAATTAAATTATCAGTTAAATTATTAGATAAAAATAGCAAACTTGTGCTGTTGGCATTCTAGTTTTTGTGACTCTCGGATTCAGTTGCACATTGAAATACAATTGTCATCACCAAAAAGTTGTCACTTTTGCACTTCATGGCTTTTTAGTGATTGCTGCTATGACATCAGCAGTGTTGACTCGTTCTTTGTGTGAAACGGAGGACTTTGTCTCTTGTTGAACATTCGCGTACGATTTAGATGTTTGCACTGCAATCTTTTTCAAATGTGCTCCGGCTAGGAAAACGCATTTGCCCTATTTGTTGACCGACTGGTAGGAAATGTACGTCCGGGTTTCTTCAAATCTGAGAGAGCAAATATATAATGTGCACTGCTCTTTTGAATCTACGTGGACATTAAAAAGTGATTTAAATACACCACTGTTATGTACACACGGCGTACCTTTGATAAACGCTTTGATAGACGCGAGTCGGCTGTTAGTCTTGTTCTGTAATGGGCTTGGAGATGATGCATGTGTTTCACCTAGCGGGAGTACCCATGCATCTCTCTCCTCGCTGGAATGTGAACTGCAGTAATTAATGCGGCTCTTAGCACGCTGGATTAGATGTTTGGCAGTCACCTCTCTCCCATCCTGCGAGCGAGATCTCATCTGAACACTTTCTCACGCGTCCCGTCCAGCATCTTTAAATCACCTTCACTGTTCTGTGTGCTTTTATAAGACGGAGTGCCTGGAGTTTAGGGGGTTGCATGTTCGAGGATGGTGGATACTTTCCTCCTGTGCAGTCAGGTTGAAGCGGTTGCTATGGTAACAGTACAGAGCTAAACTACTGTGTTGAGACTGCATAGTGATCAGGATGCCGGGTGCTCAGGGTTTTGTTTTTTCGCTTTTATTTATAATAGATTAAAGCCAGGTCTTAACCAGTTAGTGAGGTTGATTTGTTTATCTAGAATTTATTCTTTTGTGTATTTTTTGCATGCTGTGCTTTAGTGTTCTGAAAAGTTGCGCGTACACATTCAGCCATAGATAAGTTTCCCGTTTTTTTGTATTGTACCACATAGAGCATTTAAACTTGTTATTCATATCTACATATACGTATATTAAGGAATATAATCTAGTCTACTAATACATCCTGAGATACAGGCATGCAAACTTGGGGAAAAGAAGAGCAAAACATGCTTTTTGTTCATTTTTGATATCATTTTACTATTTTCTTTATATTGTACCACGTAGAGATTTAAACTTGTTATTCATATCTACATATACGTATATAAAGGAATATAATCTAGTCTACTAATACATCGTAAGATACAGGCATGCAAACTTGGGGAAAAGAAGACCAAAACATGCTTTTTGTTCTTTTTTTGATCTGTCAACAAGTATGTAATGCAAAATATTTTACAATTGTCTGTGCAAACAACAACTCTTGCCATCTTTTCAGTAATTTTCACCTCCTGGAATTTGTTGAAATTGACATTTTGTCTCACGCTTACAAAATAGTGCATTACTCTATAAACACTCATCCCTTGTTTGTCCTATTCTGACTTTCATCACTGTTATGTTTGTCTTTTTCCAAGAATATTTTTTAAGAAATAGATAATTTGTATACAGCATTTCCAAAATTTGATGAGCCAGAATGTTTGATGGTAGTTGAGAAATAAATATGTAATGTGTCCTATAGCAATGAAGATAAATCTCTCTCACACGACTTTATATTATAAATATAAATAATAATATAAAATAATATATTATTAACAGTTTGTTTTAGTGCTGGGCGGTATGGCCATAAATTAATATAATGGTATTTTCCAGATTTATACCGGTTTCCGGTACATGGCGCTATTTTTTAACCAGATTTGATAGTGATTAAGAGAGGAAATACTGCAGATGATTGACTTAAAATGCCCTTTTGTACTGTTATATGGTGAGTGAATATTGTAGAAAAATGGCACAATAGTATTATATAGGTCTCACAAAATAATGCTTGTTTTAAAACAGCGGTGCCGAGGTATTTAACCTCAGGATGCTGGGGTGAGGTTGTACCTGCAATTAACGGCACTGTAAGCTGCTGCTAAATGGCATGTAACCAAGTAACATCTCATTAGTGAGGTGACTCAAGTTTGTCATTAACAGCATCTGATAGGCTTAGTTAAACCCCTAGAGCAGTGCTTCCTGAACTTATCGGATGTCCCTTTTTCACCTTAATGCATAAACATCCCCACCCGACGCTCCCAAAATGCTTCTCTTTGTTTGCTCAAGATTATGAATTTGAGTTCAGTCGTGTTGCACCACTGCATCGATCATATCAGATTGTTTTATAAAGCAAAGCATCACCATCATCCAGTCCACCGTTACTAGGGGTGTGACGAGACACTTATTCTAGACCGGGTTCACGAGAACGAGATAAAATAGACATTTTAAAGAAGATTTAAAAAAGAAATATATAGGCGGAAATCGTCTCTTATTCAACACAAAATGCAAAAAATGTAGGCATTATCAAATCAACTGTTATTTTATGAAACAAATTAAACGTATAGTAAAGAGCTGTGGTTGTTTTCTCTATATGCTTTTGCATAGTGCTCGTGTTAGCAGAGGTGGCGATCATATCACACCGTCAATCCTCCTTCCTCCACTGACCGAACCCTCAATGCCTTCAGAGAAGCAGTTGGAACTACATAAACGCATCATGTTTTATGCTAACATTGCACATATGTAAGAGACATTTGCATGTGAATTTATTTAAAATAACGTAATGTGAACTTGCAATTGCTATTCTCTACTTGTGTTACAACCGCCGTAAACACTACAAATGCTCCCAAATATATTTTGAGGTTGCACAGGTTAAATTTAGGGTACATATGCGACTAATATGGTCGCCATTTCAAGTCCAGCACTCCATTGTGCCAATTGCGTGAGGATATTGTGTCCTCGCGAGACCAATCGGGTAGGACTAGGGAAAAATCGATTAATCGTTTTTTTAAATGCCGTTGATTCAATATCGATTCTCAAAGGTTGTGAATAAAAAAAAAATGTCTTTCATATTTCCGAAAGAACTGAATATTCATTAACGTGAATGTTATTGCTACTACTGTCCACTTGATTTCACTTTTTTTTTTCAACGGATGGATTTTACAACAAGGAGCATATCTTTCATTCATTGCTTAAGTAACGTGGCTTATGCGGCTGGGTCATCAAATCTAACATCACCTTCACATAAGGCAGCGTCTCATATATGATTGCAGCTCCTCTTTACAGCAAATTTTGTGCAATTTTGTATTATCTATCTTAGAAATATCTATAGGATTTGTATTAAAGCTATAATATTAACTCGAATCGAATCGAGAGCTTGTGAAACGGAAACTAATCGAAGCGTATTGAAACATCAGAATCGATACCCATCCCTACAATCGGGTCTCGCATTTTCTTGTGCATATTTTGCACGTGCACTGCAGTTCGGGAACCGCAGGGATAAAGCTTCACTGGTATGTTGTCACATCGTTTTTACTTTACTTAGTAGGAATGCAGCCTGGCTCTGTTCTCGCTTTGTTTATGCTTGTTGACTAATGGAGGAACTGAACTTATGTCTGGCAGATGGCAGTGCCCACACCACCATGCACTGCTCCCGTGACTCAGTCTTTCCGATACTGATCCCTTCTCCAAAATCATAATGTAGTTTAGCTGTGCCATGCACTACAGTGTAGAGAGACAGGAAATGATGCAATTTGAACTCGGGTTGGTCGTAGCGCTTTGCACAACATCCATTTAACAAATATTTAATAAAAAATATATTTTATAATAAATTGTATTTATACTAATAATTTTTTTTAAATATTTTTTTATAAATTGTAATCAAAACATTTATTTAAAATGTCTATGTACATTACAAAAATGTACTTTTAGTCTAGGTTTACTTATTTATAGTTAATTATTTGAGTGCATCAACCAAACCGTATTTCAATGTATTTCAACATTGAAACGTTTTCGTTTTATTTCGTATTTCGTTTATTTAGTTTAGCTCACAATCAGTCTTTGTGTGAATCCGTCCCGTTTTTACTTTCTAGTCTCTTTTCCATCTTTGGTCTGGAAAGACCTAACTGGTTCTTTGCAGCTGTTAAAATGCAGACTTTTCACTGCCCACGCTTCAGAAACATTCAGCCGGGCACCGAATCAAAATGACCAGAATTCGATCTGCGTTTTCTATTACGGCTTCTTTCTAAGCTGTTTTTACAGTGTGGTTACTTATTTAGAAGAAAACCCAGAATGAAATAGAGGGCTAGGTGTCTGGCTGTTCACTTCAACCACGCTGCTGTAAATCTCAACTTGGTGAAAGGAAAATCAACAATGAATGCTCAGACGCGCTCTGTAGGCTAGCGTGTGCACTGGAAATTGTACAGAAGTAGATTTTGACATCATTTTCTGATGTAGATTAGAGGGTCGGTTGTTGGGTCAAGACACGGTTATGATACAGAGGGTTTAATGTGTTGCTTTGCTTTCCCTTCTGACAAGAGAAAAACTAAAGAAACCATTATCATGAATAGTAAAATTGATGTTTGCAAGTACAACTAATGATGCTTTTTGTTTGTGATGGAGAAAATGATCTGCCCTTAAAGGGATAGTTCACCCAAAAAAATGACAATTCTGTCGTCATTTACACACCCTCGCATTGAGAACACAAAGAAAGATATTTGGAAGGACGTTTACGACCAAACAGATCTGGGGCACCAATAACTTCAATAGTCGGGGAAGAAACTACCATTGTAGTCAATGGTGCCCCAGATCTGTTTAGTTTCCCACATTCTTCAAAATATCTTCTTTTGTGTTCCACAGAATAAAGACTTTTATACAGTTTTAACTTAAGAGAGTGAGTAAATTATGACAGAATTTTCTTTTTTTTTGGGCGAACTATCCCTTCACGATAATTTCTAGTGTTTTAGACTGTTTTGCGAAGGCCACATTCCTGTTTGGCACTTTTTTGTCCACGACAGGGACTAGCCGAGGGAGATGTGGGGTCTTATTGTTCAACCTTTATTGGTTTTCCTTTTTTGTGAGAACTCATTGAATCATTTTCCTGGCTCCCACAGTATGGGCCTTTTCAACTGTGTCATTATGTAAAAGAAGTCAATGCCAATGGCAACTAGGCAGATAGATATGGCTCCTTTCATAAAGTTGAAAAACACGGTCACAATGGGTTACATTTTGCAAAAGGTTTTATGCAACGTTTGCCGATTCAGTGTTTATGGATTCCTACATTTTATGTTGTATGATTTGGCATGCCCTATTTGCACAATACCCTGAAAATGTCAACCTCACCATGAAAAAATCAAGTTTGTACTATCAGCACAGATATCAACATACGGTACACTGTACATAATCCTCATAAATGGACATATGAAAATTATAATACAGTAACTATTTTATGTTCTATAAATCGGCATCCCTTCTCCATTTATTGTATAATTGCTTCAGATTTGTGCATTTTAATTCACAGAGGTCAGCGAGTGACACTGCATCTCTCTCTAGCTATTTATATACACCTACTTTTATTTTCTACTTTTGGACCCGCTGAATGGATTGTGTTTAAACATTAATGCAGGGTGGGAACTTTTATATCAGAGTTTAATGATTTTCAATTCATTCTCCTTACAGGGAATGAATCAGCACTTAAAAGTGCACTGTACTTATGCAAGAACATGAGCGATGGATCAAATCTAACAGTATACTTGTGCACTGCTGCTATTATAAATTCTGCCTAAAGCTTTACAGAAAGATTTCTGAAGGGACTTACACGAAGCTGTAAAAGCATGAGAAGTCTATTTTAAATCTGGACCGGGCAAATGATGACTGGAAACTTTGACTTCCCGTCTGTCTTCCTGAGATGCTTTGAAGTTGGAAGGAATGTTGATTTTTGTAGTTTCACTTTCTTCCCTGCCAGCCATATTTGATCCTGAGGTTCTACCCTTGTTTTGAGAGGTAATACGTCCTTCATGTTTGTACACGGACGTTTTACTGGTCTTTCAAAGAGGAGATCTTGGACGTTTTACTGACTATGTTAAACAACGATGGCAATTCTTGACAAGGTCCTTTGAAGTTTTTACTTGATTTTCTTAAACTTCAGTTCAATCTTTTTGCTATGCTTGGCACAGTTTCTGTCTACAGTTCTGTCTACAATTTTGTGTATTGCATAAAGATGCACCGATACTAAATTCGTCTTCCATTATCTGCTATACCAATTCTGAAGATTCAATTAATATTTAAAACATAAATTCATATAATGACTAATAATATTGAACATTAAACTTGTGATGTTCCTTAAAGCGGCCATAACGCAGACAGTTTCTGCATATCATGTTAATCTTGAGTACTTACAGAATAGTATCGCACCCTTCAAATATCAGTTTGATCACATTTATAAAAGACCGATACAGCTTTACGATTATTTCTGAAAACATGTTGGAGGAGGGGGACGGTACTAAAGCGTGTGTGCACACATTACCAACAAAACACAGAGAGGTTCATGTCCGGCATCGTTTAGGGCTGGGAACGCCGCTCCATCTATCAGTTTCAAACGATCTCCAAATCCAGCGTTATATCCACCGTATATATATATAACATTCATCAGCCAAATGAAGTGAACAGACAAACACAGCGGAACTTCGCGAACATAGTGAGAGTGACTTCTCCCGCACCCTTGCTAGATGCGTGGGCGCACCGCCTGCTTCTCCGGGAGAATCGTCCAATAAGGAATTAAGAAAAGTTGTTATGTAATGATTTTTCATGTTAAAAAAAACTTTCCGGAAGCTGGGGGAGTGTATCGAGCACAGAAATACAACGTAATACGTCTGACTCTGTTTTTTGACAATTTGACCTTGTCAAGCATGAAAAGACGGCACATTTTATATTGTAAATAAGGGCCAGTTTACATTTTTTTACATACAGAGCACAAATTTATTGCAATTTTCTGTCCAATGTTTTGTCTTTTGATTGACAAGATATATTGGCCTTGATCATCGGCTGTTTTTAAACTATCGATATATCCGTGCATCTCCAGTATATATTATATTAGTATATAAATGGCCGTATATTCCTGTGTTTTCCATGCAGTGACCAAATATATGGCAAGACTTCAGTACTTCAGTCAGATAATGAAACAAGTGATCATTCCACACTAGATAGGAGGCAGAACGGAGCAATGCAAGCTCGTTTTTTTGTCATTACTTGTATTTGGGGACATGCTTTGGCAATATTGTTAGTAAACAAAATCATGCCAATAAAGTACTTTTAATTTGAAAATGCCTAAATGGCTATTTGGCTGTTGTTAGTAAGCACTGTTCAATAGCCTGCGAGGCGTGGATGACATTAGCGGAAAACTTGTTTCAGAGGCTAAGCAAGTTATTATATTGTGATAAAAGAACAAGGTGCATATTAAAGGCCCATTCACACAGAGGAAGATAATTGGTAACAAAACTGTTAAAATAAGGTTTACATGTAAATCAGAGAAGTCCACACCACAACTTTAACAATAACACAATTCAATTCGATATCACGATGTGTTGTTTCATCAATTTTAAATATGACTGCACAAGGAAGCCTGTCATGTTGAACAAGCGCTTTACATCTTAAACCACTTTAAACTGCGGTCCAAGTTAAAAAATATATAAAAATGCGATTTATTTAAAGTACACGCAGCGCACACATTTATCGGAACGAGCTAGAAAGAAGAGCGAGAGGGAGGGAGAGAGAGAGAGAGAGAGAGAGAGACGCAAACTACAGTCTAAAAGATGTATATGCGTTTTTGTCAAAAGCAATGTTTTCACATAAGATAACAACACTTTCTATTTACAATAACACATGTGATGTTTAGTTGCATGTTTTAATAATCAGTAATTGATCACATCTGCATCGTGATGCATCGTAAAATCCACTAGTCTCTACAGAGAGCTTTTTTTGTTAAGAAATGTCTTTGAAATAAGTCATTTCATTCATTCAGCAATTCATTTTTGCCATTGGGTCCTTGCTATGGTTACCTACAGAATTGGTCACAGCTGTGGGCATGGCCTTGCAATAAAATACATGTATAGGAATAAGTCGAAAATATTTCTGTGAACTAACTACGTTAGATATACCATTTCATACCCAACTCGTATATTGCATCACTAAGCTTGTTGTTGTTGTATAGTAGTATTCTTGTTTCCAAAATGCTTCAACTGTTGCATTGTTGAATGTGATGCATGAGAGCAAAGCAAGTCCATATTGGTGCGCTGTCAGCTGCTGACAAGCCGCTCATTGCATTATTTATGAAACACATTAACATTGTAAATAGTGTGTGTTATGCCTCTGCATGAAACTGGGCTTGTTTAGTAACTATGTGACTTAGGGACTAGGAATAAATATAGCTTCATCAAAATATTAAACCAATAAAGAACACATTAACGTTCGCTTCTTTCCAAACAGGGCCGCCCCGCCATGATTGAGGACAAGAGTCACCGTGTGACGGACTACTTCGTTGTGGCTGGCCTGACGGACAAATCCACCCCTCTGGAGCAGGATCTGACCGAAGCCAAGTCCAGTGGGCCCAAGGCACCCATCACAGACCTAGCCATCATCAACAAGTCAGTGGGAGAGACCATACCCGAGGGCTTCACCTGTATCGAGAGCACCCCCACCGGCCAGCCAGCCAATCTCAACCATGGCAGCCTTAAGAGCCCTGAACTCTTCCTGTGTTACAAGAGGTGTCGCGGGAAGCCCCCGTTAATTGACATCGGGTGAGTGTTTGGCTGTGCGGTCGCTTATGAACCAACCTTTGAAATGCATGTTCTGCGTCATGTCTTGAGGGTTTGAGGCTACTTCTATGCTTTTACGAAGTTTTTTTAACAATGCATTACAATATTGCTCATCAGACAAACGTCAGGTGTCTCGTTTACTTGCTGTCTCTTTGAAACGTTGCGGCAATGTTGAGGATAGAGTTTTTTAAAAGGATGGAAAACGAGGGAATGTTGTTAATGTGAGTGCTATTAAGTTTGCAGAAGCGGGCGAAAATGTAGACGGTGATCATGCCGATGTAAGTTATTTTTCCAGTGAAACTCCTGTATTTCAGTTATTTCTCCTTTGAAACTCCCGACGATGGGAAACTGAGCACGTTCACGAGGTGGATCTCTGGCTTGATCCATTGCCCGTTTACCATCACAGGCTTGGCCCCCTTTGGTAGGTGAAATGGAACAGTAGCCGAAGTGGAGTAGAGAGGATTCACATCCATGCGAAAAACTTTCTCTTATTACACAGCTAAAAGTCTGCATATTCCACGCCACGTTCCCATTTTTTGCATTTTTAGTAATAGCCAAAAATACATTGTATGGGTCAAAATGAGATTTTTCTTCTATGCCCAAAAATAATTTGGATATTAAGTAAAGATAATGTTCCATGAAGATATATTGTACATTTCCTACCGTAAATATTTCAAAACTTTGGTGTGAGTAATAGGACTAAGACTTCATTTGGACGACTTTAAAGGTGATTTTCTCAATATTTTGATTTATTTTTCAGCCTATAATTAATAAACAGCCGATGAACATTTTTTCTGTCAATCAAAAGAGTACAGATAAATGCAATGAATTTGTGCTTCCGTGTATAGAAAATGCAAAGAAACATCATCAGTTTGATTTTCAATATTTATAGTCATTATATTCATTATATTATTTTACTCTTTTGATCTGATATCGGTAGACATCACTCGGAATAATCTGTATTGATGGAGAAATTAACTAGTGGTGCATCTATCTTTTTGATTTGGTTTCATTTCTTTTTTTATAAACATTTTAACGATTACACGGCCCTCAAATGTCTCTTTCGTGTGTTTGGTCTCAAATTTTTGTTCATTAATGCTCTCATATTCACATTATGAACTTCATGCATGCATTCTACACATGCATTCTAAAAATCTATTTGAGGTCATCGGCGGTAAACTGCGAGTGCATTATTGGTGCGCTTCTCTCTTTAGGATATTAAATATCAAGATGAAGATGTAGTCATCGGTAAAGCATTTGCTCAGCTTACCCAAGGTTGTGGGTTTTATTAGGTCACCTATGAGGGGGTGGGGCTCCTTTTCTTTATCATCTTGGGATCGTTATTATCACTTATAAAACCTTTGTTTCAAAAGCTTAAAAAGTATTTCCCTTTAGAGCTGGGTTCAAAATATCGATACCGACGATTTACTGCAAAGTTTTACCGTCATAAAGTGAAAGTTTAAGAGTGTATCACGTTGCACATCGTGAAGTTGTTGGCGATACACAGCGCTATTACTCTTCATAGACTATTATATAGCTTTGCATGATTTGAAATGAATCACTTCCCTACAGCGATTTATACCGGACTGTTATCTTGCTCTGGTCTATTCATGTCTGTAAACTTCAGCCTATTTATTTTATAATCTGCGTCTGCAGAACCTGGTCCTAGTCATCCTGCCCATCTGTGATATCGTCATAGTCTGTCTTTTATTAGCGTCTTCATCACTTCTGACACCTCGCATGCGAACATGCATCAACCTTGGCTCTATTCAACACATTACTTTGGAGTTAAAATCTCTGTTGGGGTTTTCATGTCGTACGCTGATCAGATGTGTTCCCAATGATCTTTCTAAGCTTTAACAATTCCCTGCTCTGTTTTCTTTGTTCCTGGGTTGCTCATAAAATGACCTCAAGGACAAAAGAAAGAGTGTTGCCTTGTCATTGACGTCCATGATTTGTTGTACATTGTTGTGTGTGTTTACTGTTTAATGGCGATGTATTATTCAGCTCTGATAAGAACACATGAATCGAATCGGACAAAAGCTTTGGTCCGTGATTTCTGTGATGTTAAGCGTTGTGTTTGAGGATGGCTCGAGAGTCAACGTAAATGGGTTGGTTTTCATTTCCTTTTTTAAATGTGTATTGAATTTCTTATCTTTTGTGATTGTCACAGGGTGCTGTACGAGGGTAAAGAGCGTCTCATTCAGGGTTGCGAGGTCATCCAGGCCACACCGTTCGGCCGCTGCGCAAACGTGAACAACAGCTCGGCCACATCCCACCGGATATTCATCACGTTCCGCCGTGCGCCGCCCGTCCAGCCTCAGAACTCTCTGGCTGTCACGGACATTTGCGTCATCATCACAAACAAGGGCGAGACTCCGCCTCACACCTTCTGCAAGGTGGACAAGAACCTCAACGGTGGCATGGTGAGTATAGAGTGGACGTCAAAATAAGGGGAAGGCACAGTGACTACTAGTTATAAAGGCCAGTTCACACCAAGAATGAGGAGTATAATGTAGGGCTGTAACAAAATGGGATTGTCACTATACAAGTATCGTTGATACAAGAAGTCATACTAACACTAATTTGACCGAGAGGTCACGCTGTGACGTTTTGATCTTCTGTTGGTCTCGCGCACTCATGTGACTGGAATTCGCAGATCAGAGTTCACCAAACTTGAACTTTGCTTGATCTTTGGACGGGCTTGCGTTTCCATCTGTCGCATTCGCTTTTATGAATAGTAGTGAATGGAGGGAAAAGTCAAGTGTGACCCATAAGACTGTTTAGTTGTGCTTTTTAACAATCAGTATAAAGTAAATGTAAGTTAAAGTGTCGCCAATGTAACCGGTTAAATCTTGAAGTGGCAATAAAAAGCTATTAAAAAGTATAAAATTTTGCCCCATGAAGCCTGTATATACTGTTATTTTCTTTTCATTCTCAGTGGGGATCAAGTGTGTTTCTGTGCTACAAGAAGTCCGTGTCCGCCTCTAACTCCATCGCCTATAAGGCTGGTGAGTCCTCATCTCTGTCTCTCTCTCAGTATCTCTCCACCCTCGGTTTGTTTTGGATTCTTAACTCTGATCTCAGGTGATTGATTTGAACCGTCAGAAGCTCTCTTTCTGTTCTGCATTCATGGTTGTGCGCGCTGCTCATGACCTTTCACACTTATCGCACATCACTTTCTATGAAAACGGTTACAGTACTGTAGGTTCTTTATCGCCATGTTGCACCATTTCCTGTCACATGACTGTGTTAATCATCGAAAGAGGAAAACTTCTGGTCTTGTCGCTTTTAGTCTCGCGTTAACTTTTGTGTTTCAAAATATACTATTTGCCCTTAAACTATAATGTCATTTACAGACAGTGTCCACAGGCACTTAGGCTCCTGATGTAGCTTATATATTTTATTGCATTAGATAACTATCAAACTAAGAGGCATCTGCAAAGAAATGATCCAAATGTGACACTTTTTTATCTTTCTTTTTTTCAATTGCTGTAATTCAGACAGTCTTAGTGTCATTTTTATAGAGGTACAAATAAATTAAGTAATAAATTTAGTTTAGGGCTGCAACAACTAATCGATAATGAAAATAGTTGTCAAGGAATTTCATTATCGATTAGTTGGTCTGTGACATCACTTGCAAGCTGCGCAGTTAAGCAAGCCCGTCTTCCATTTAAAATTAACGTTTTAGATGTGTCTCTCCGTGCCGCATGAGCTGTGCAGTTTGTAAAGTAAGATGTCTCTCCATGCAGTGCGTTTTAAAGTCAGATCTGTCTCCGTGCATGCGTCTCTCTGTGCGGCACAAGTTGCGCAGTTTTAAAGTCAGATGTGTTTTGCAAGCATCTCTTCAAGCTGCGCAGTTTTAAAGTTTAAAGGGGAGAGGTGTTTTAATGACTAAATTAAAGATTATCTTATTAAAACCCATTTTAGTTCAGAGGTGGGAAGTAACGAAGTACATTTACTTAAGTATGAATACACACAAAGTGTACTTGAGTTCTCAAGTATTATTTTTCTAATATATTTTTTACTGTACTTCGCTACATTTGAAGCACAGCTTTCCTGAATCTCAGTGGTAAGAGCATTGTGTTAACAACGCAATGTTGTGGCTTTGATCCCAGGGCATTGCAGATACCTATGTAAAATGTATAGGATAATGCTATGTGAGTCGCTTTGGATAAATATTTTTACCCGAGTACCCTCGCTAGTTTGGGAGAGACTATTGTCAGCTGCTTCTAATAAGACACACCTGAATCAACGCACCAGGTATATTGATTCGGGAGACAGGCTAATGAGTTCAGTTGTGTATACTTTTCCCATATCTGATTTAGTTATTATAAGCAAAGCAAATTAAACTTTTTATCTGATTAATCGAAAAATAATCGCCCAGCTAGTCGACTATCAAAACAATCATTCGTTGCAGCCTTGGTTAAGTTTGAACATTTGGGTCTTAACCACAGATGTAATTCATCACATTAACTCCGGACATGTTTTTGTTTGACATCCAGAATGTTTCAAGATACTGCTATTGTAAACTCTCTTAAAAGATCTGTGTAGATATTTATTATGTAATGCAATGACATTTCGTGGAGGCAAGTCATCCTAGGTATCCGGAGAAACGATGCACACATTCAAATACTCACATTTATAACTTTTTTTTCCATTAAAGGTTTGATCTTTCGCTATCCAGAAGAAGACTATGAGTCATTTTCCCTCTCGGAGTCCGTGCCCCTCTTCTGTCTTCCTATGGGGGCCAAAATTGAGTGCTGGGCCCCTAACACACGCTACCCTTTACCTGTCTTCTCCACGTTTGTTCTGACCACCTCCAATGGAGAGAAGGTAGAGTACACATCCATTAGATGTCTGTGTGATTCCACTGGCATTCAGGTTTTGACACATCTTTTGTGCATTTGGATCCAGTCTGTTCTTGTTGTGTATTGACTAGATGAATGAGCCTCTTTTCAGCGTGGTCTAAAATACATTTTATTACTTTCGAAGGGGAAAACTGATGGCACATTTCTAACGAACGTGGTGTTCTTATTCGATGTTGCAACACTTTCTTCTGTTTTAGCTTAGTATGCAGAAGCCATTAGTTTAATGATTTGCTTAAAAGTGAAAACACTGTTATTTGAGACATTTGCGAGCATTCCTACACGGTAACGTTGGCATAGTTGTATCTGTTTGTCCGACCAATTAAATATTGTTTGCATCTTCATCAATAGCACAGAAATTATACACCTTTGCTTTGCAGTTATATACAATCTTTGCCGGGGTTTTTTTGCATTCTCGACAGGTTTATGGGGCTGGGATACAGTTCTATGAGCCCTATCCTGTGGAGGGTCTCAGTGAGAGACAGAAGATCCAGCTGGGTCTGCTCACCGCTGTGGACAAGAAGATCATACCCAACCTCACAGTCAACACCAACAAGTGCATCTGCCTGCTGTCCCGTTGGCCTTTCTTCGAGTCCTTCAGAAAGTTCCTCATGTTCCTGTACAAGCTGTCTGCCAATGGAGTCAACCCACTGCCTATTGAGAAGTACAAACTGGTCTTATTTACAACTCCACCTTCAGTGTGCGATGGAGCCCTGCGCCTACCACATATCTTCATTTTAAAAATACAACATCACATAAAATCTGTTCTGGTTTCTTGTTGTTTGGCGTAAATAAAGTGTATTTCTTAAAATGAATTTATGGTAACTGTGCCACATCGGGTGGGAACCGGCGCCCATCTGCCATCAATTGTTAAATATATAGTTCAACCATCATCTATATTCATCATTTATTCTTCAGATGTTATGACTCTTCTATCTGATATCAATATGTTTGTCAAAATGTCAAAACGCTCCCATTGTTTTATTTATTTTTTAGACACATTTCTCACTTCATGCACAACGTCTCCTTCCCGTCCCCTCAGAGACCCAGAATACTGGTGCAGGTAATAACTTTTTCTCGTCTTTTCTCTTTAGCTTGAGTCGTTTACAACACTGTATACTGAGTTTATAACTGCAACTGCACATTTTTGTTTAAAGAGTATAAGTTCAAATTTGTTTTTCCCTATTCCTGTAAAGCTGTCAGCACACGACACCCTAATCCTGTCCCAGCCTGTCTGTACACCTTTGCCACTAAGGTAAGTGGTCTGTGTGAGATGTTGATATAGACAATACGTGCACAAAAACATCTGACTGCTTACGTTTAGATGTGCGTAGCCTTATAAAAGTGTTGTACTGAATATTTCAAGTGAATTCACTTTTAAGGCCCGGATGTAGTAAACTTTCCGTGTCCGTCTCATGCACCTGTCCGCACAGCTTCTTGAGCATACTCAACCGTTCAACACTTGCGCAGTATATGATCTAGTGGACTCGGCCAGTTAAAAAACAATTTGTCCATGCGCCGTTTACGCATTCGTCCCGCACAGTCCTAAAAACTGGGCTGCGCAGGCGGCCGGACTATACTTTGGGCTTTATTTAGCCTCTCTCTGGTTGTCAAGCATAAGTGAGCTCATGTTTAATGTGATAACCTATACCTGGGGTTACATGTTTTTTCTTATTCTGCCAAGCACATGAAATAAGATTAAAATTGCATGTTTAGAATTGTGAATCATCATGGTAACATCTCTTTTCCGAGGAAAATGCTTTGATCTCAAAACACAAGGATCTCTGGATTTCCTGCCTTCATCGGAGATCCATCTTTTTAATCTGATGTGATGCACAAGCCAAGAGCTTTTATGAGATAAAAGCTTTTGCTCGCAGAACATGAAACTATCTCAGAATCAGTACCAGAACAAAATCAAAACAAAAGTTTTAAAGTTGAATGTTCTTTTCGCTTCAGTGGTATTTGTAAATCTAGATTACACGCATGCTTTGTTTTAGCAGGATTCGATTGAAAAGAAAAACACACACAATCACAAAACACATCTTTATATATTGTCCAAAAGGGCTACAGAAATGATTGTGTCTCATCTGGATGCTGAGCTTTAACATAAGTTTACATGTTCAAGTTTTATCTTTACACAAGTCATTGCTGTTGCCGTGAGGTTTTGAGTTCCTGTAATGTTTTTCTTTTAGAACAGTAACAATTTAGACTTTCTAGAGTCTGTAATGGTTTATGTTTGATGTAGATGTAGATGTATCTAGTGCTCTGCCTTTTGGAAAATAAACACAGATACCAGAGAGTAAAACGGCTTCTGTAAATTTAGCATTTGACCCGTTGCTGACGTGGACTTCTCTTTTCTCTCTTCCTCTTCTCTGTGCTCCAGCGGTGCGGATTACAGCACTTTGCTCATGAATCTAGGCCCGGAGAACTGTGCCACACTGCTGCACTTTGTGCTTCTGGAGAACAAGATTCTGCTACACTCGCTCAGACCAGCCGTACTGACCGGAGTGGCTGAGGCCGTTGTGGCGGTGAGTATCAGACCGAAAAAAGGCCAAAACTCAGTCTGAATGTACCCAAATGATTGCCTTATTTTTTGAACCAGGATAGTCTGATGAATCTATAATGCACACATGACTTGCTAGGTGTTCCTTCAAGAGAATCAAAAATTATTGTTTATAAATAGTAGGGAGTTGGCATAAGTTATAAGATGAAGCATTAGGACTGCAAGTTGACGAATCAGGGAAGCATACGCAATGATACAGACGACCCAATCAGTGACCGGATGTAGACAGCCAGGCCTGCGTATTCTAAAGTATATGTCTCTGTCCGTTTACACGGAAACGCAACCCCGGACTTTTCAAACTAAAACCGGAGCTACAGCTTTTATAAAAGTCTCAGTTTTAGGGGGTCGAAAACTCTGGAGTAGTGTAAACGATAGGCGTAAAGGTAGCATGAAGTATGCGTTTTTAAATATAAGGCGGCGTTTATACTATTGTTTTTTCCTGTATAAAATTCTAAATACATTTTAAACCTTACATCAAATACAGTTTTAAAGTGTCTTTTGAAAAATAAATGACAGAAATCTGATATAATATAGACGAAAATGTTCTCGCCTTGGAAAAACAATGGAATCTGACTTGTCATTTAGTAAACTTTATTTGGACTACTACTTGTACACAGTATAAGTTCATATTAAGCCTACAATTTGTTTAATGTCACTTTTGATAAGGATTGACTGAACTTTGAATAATGTCGTTTTTTTAATTCAAGATATTTGAAGTGTACTTGCAATAGTACCACTTTAGCATAATCAAATATACTAGTATATCTTTAATTGGACCTTCTGCACAATTAAAAGTGTATTAAGTACAAAATTAGCAGACTTTAAATATACTAATTCAGAATGCCAAGTACAATTGCAGGACATTTGTATTAAGAACATAAATATGTAAATGGTTTGCAGTATATTTTATGCAGTATATTTAGTTAATATAGTTTTCCTGTTGCTCAGTGGAAGAGCTTGGCGTTATCAACGTCAAGGTCGTGGGTTCAATCGCAGGGGATTGCTCAACTATTGGGTAATGCAATGTAAGTCTCTTTGGATAAAAGCGTCTGCCAAATGCGTAAATGTATTTTTCACTAGGGGAACCCAATTGAACCCTAAACTGTTTATTCTTATCTTATTTTATAGATCTGTGCACTGTTTTACATACTATATTTTCGTACTTTTCACAATGTTATATGGCCACCACGCTTCTGCAAAAGACATTCCAAATTGGTCATAAGAGTGTCTGACAGCACATTAAATCACATCAGTTATGGTAAACATATTTTTTCCCAAATACATGACTTAAAAAAAAAGTTTTGTCATGAACATCTTCACTGCTGCATCTGTAACGGCGAGTTCACACCAAACGCGAATCAAGCGAGTTGTGCGAGTAAATAACATACAACGTTAATGCAAAAGCAGGAGTAGATGCAAACTCGGCGATGCAAGCGAAGTGGGCGGCACCATTGCCGAGAACACACGCCAATCTCCTCTTCCACGCAAGTTGAAAATATTTGTCACTCCCGCGAGTAATCGAGCGTGGAACACGATTGTTCGCATTCGGTGTAAACCCAGCATAACTCATATATAGATCTTGTTCCTCCAGATGATCTTTCCGTTCCAGTGGCAGTGTCCATATATCCCCCTGTGTCCTCTCTCTCTGGCGGGGGTCCTGAACGCACCGTGTCCCTTTGTTGTGGGTGTGGACTCCAGATACTTTGACCTCTATGATCCCCCACCCGACGTCGTCTGCGTGGACTTGGACACCAACACTATATACTTGTGAGTCTCTCAAAATATTAGGTTATACAGAAAAAAATGGCAACCACATTTTTACATACCGGTTTGTGTTTCAGGTCCGATGAGAAACGACACGGTAACTGGAAGAATCTTCCAAAGAAGCCCTGCAAGAGTCTCATCAGCTCTCTGGGGAACCTCCACCAACAACTTACAATTGGTACGAACCTCTCTGACTGTTTTATTCCCCGTGGAAGTGTATAAAATAACTTATACGAGTATAAAAATTACTGCACTCACGCATTGTTCCAAACCTGTATTTCTTCATTTTGTCAAGGTTTTTGTAGATTATGGTTACATGTGTATGCATAAGACTATCCGTCTGTTTTCCCACAGTACGACGGGCGACGCTGGAAGTCTCGGCGGTGGAGATGACCCCCATCGAGGCGGACTTCACCTGGCATAAGAAAAAAACCGAACTAGAGATGGAGATCCAGGAGGCGTTCCTGCGCTTCATGGCCACCATACTGAAGGGCTACCGAAGCTACCTCAAACCCATCACGCAGGCACCTTCTGAGAAAGCAACCGCTGCAGACTCGCTCTACGACCTGCAAGGTAACCGATGTCATGACCCCGTCTCATTCCATACGTTCTTCCAATCTCGAACCTGACCGATGCTGATGTCTCTCCCATCAGGATTCCTGAAGAGTAGAGACCGCGCTCACCAGAAGTTCTACTCTCAACTCACAAAGACTCAGATCTTCATCCGCTTCATCGAGGAATGTACCTTTGTCAGCGACAAAGACACCGGTCTAGCCTTCTTCGATGACTGTATTGAAAAGGTGAGCATGCACATGCATGTAAAAACAAATATGTGAATATTTCTCATTTCAGTATGAAATCATTGAACTAGTGAAATATTTCCTTAGACTTGTGTTGAACCGTATCTAGAAACCAGAATAAGTGTAACCTTCTTGCAATTGATCCTACTTAGCATTGCGATGACTGTAATCTACTTATAAAAAACTGTTATAACCTTGTTAAAATATTTTCCTTTCCGAAGCACCAATTGCTCACTTCCCTATGGGAAGAACAGAGGATCCAGAGTTTCCTATGATTCAATTTGTTTCCCCCATCTCTTGCAGCTTTTCCCTTCCGACAAAGGAGCGGACAAGGGCACAAAGGTGAGCCTTATTTTCATTTCAGCTCCTTACCGCTCAGCATGACCGTACCGTGTCGTGTTCCACACCACATTAGTGTCACACCCAACGCAAAACAAAAGTGCGCGGCGCATGTTTAGACAATAAACCCAGATGGAGCTGACGATAAACGTGGCCACTGTATTACTGACCTCGGAGCTGTTTTGAGCTGGTAATTGTAAAGATTGTGATAAAGGACATTGCTTTTAGATCTGTAGTTACGGGAGAACAGATGGTCTTCATACGAGGAGCGGTCGGTTTGAAGGAGTAAATAATTAACTCCGCCATCTGCCATTGGCACATCATGAATCTAAACACTCCGAGCATGGGAATAATGCAGAAAAGAGGGGGAATGGAAAGTTCCTGGAAATATCTGCAGGCTTACGGGTAACACGGGACTGAGTGCGTTGTTTACTACAAAGAAAAGCGAAAAGCGTTCTTTTAATTGTGTTGAGGGTGTATGACCATCAGACTGTGACATGCTTGTATTTCCACTTCCTATTTTATCAAACACATTAAAGGGATAATTCACCCAAAAATGAAAATTCTGTCATCATTAACACACCTTCCAAATCTGTATAAATGTCTTTGTTCTGATTAAATTCAGAGAAAGATATTTGGAGGAATGCTTGTAGCCGGACAGATTGTGCCCCCCGTTGACTCCCATAGTCTGTTGAACACAAAATAAGTCATTTTGAAAAATGTAGGACAGCAAACTGTTCTGGGGCACTTTTTTCTACCATTGTATTTTTTCCTACTATGTTGGTCAAAATCTGTCTTTCTGTTTTAACTTTTGAGGTGAAGTATCCCTTTAAAGTTTGAAAACATTAGTGGGGTATTGCATTTTTGCCATTACGGCCGCTAAGTAAACGAGTGTAAATGCATTGTACAGGTGGAAGGTGAGTCTGCTGAGGACACAAGGTTGATGGAACTGGATGAGTCACAGAAGAGCGAGCATACGGTCTTCGTCATGCCACCCGAACCCCCTCCGGAAGACGGGCCCGACCCTCCTCCAAAATACAGGTAACCACACATGAGTGTGAAAGTTTTTGTAGATTGCACAGAGAAATTTCATAATACTAAGTCTCTTAGGCTGTTTTAAATGTGCTCGTGGTCCTTTTCAGATTCATGTCTCACCCCATATGAAAGCTATAAAGGCCAAATACTTAAACGATTAAATGTGCGTACCAAAAGCCAATTAAATTATTTGCGCGAGTAGATATCATACACAGTCAACGCAAAGACAGATGTCAAATTGTGCCGGGCACAGTGAATGATGCAAATTGGGCGCCACGCACATGCGCTATTTGCCATGATTGCATCTTTCGCACAAGTTGAACATGTTTAACTCGAGTGAGAAATTTATGCTAAGACGTTATTGACACGTACTGTTAATCGTTATGTCCGGATGATGGAACAGTGCAATGTGTTTATTTGCGCAAGTGAAACGAGTTATTACAGATCTATTATTTACAAACAGAAGGTAAACGATTTGAAGCAAAGACTATGGTTAACCATGATTATACCCTCAATTTGCTACTGGATGGTTTCTTTCTTTCAAGCCAGCGTGTTTGTTGATGGTGTCTGTACACACACCCTTTATCTGGCAGTCATTCTCGCATGCCCTACACCTCCCTCTGTCCGAATCGCATCTAAAGCGTCTTTTTGCATTAACACAAGGCCAGCGCAATCTATTTCCATGCTTCTCATAAGCGCCTTTAAGTCACTTACCTTCCAATCTTGAGACCGAAACCTGCGCTCAGGGCCACAGGAGATGCCAAGCACTTTGCTCTTCACTGGCACTTTTCCTTTCCAACGTTTATTTTTCCTCGTGTAATTCCAAGCCTGTATGACTTTCTTTCTTCAGCAGAACACAAAAGGAGATATTTTGAAGAATGTTGGTAACCAAACAACACTGGTCCCCATTGACTTCCTTTGTATGGACACAAAGCCAATATTTTTCTTTGTGTTCCATGTTTTCAATGTTGTTGAATAAATGACGGCAGTATTTATTGCTTTGGATGAACTATCCCTAGTAGCAATTGAGAACACCCAAAGTAATGTAGAAATAGTATAAACACGCATGTCGATTTTATTTGATAACATCTTAACATATAAATTCTCCCGTTTAAGCTTCAGTTTGCATAGAGATTTTATTCTGCACATTAACCTTTATATATTTATCTGTCTATTAATATGCAAGTTCAATTTTGGTTCTCTATACTATACCGACTAGACCGTCATATTCCTTCCTGTATCATAGTTTTGATGTCTGTACAATGTTTTTATCGTGCACTCCTCTAAAAGTCATCTTTTTTTCTTTCACAGTTATAAGACCTTCCCTCGTTTACGGTTGGAGCTGTTTGACCGTCCTCGAGAGCTGAAGCCAGCGTTGAGCGCCAGCACCGCAGGAGCTAGTGTGTCTAGTAGCCCCGCCCTACTGGCCAAGAGAACCAAACAGGTTAAGGATCCCAATAAATCACACTGATAGGATGATGTCTTACTACTAGAAATGCTGGCAGTGTCATTCGTTCTTGACCAAACTGAGCATGAATCCCAATTCTTACACTACACTAATGCACTATTCTGGTGATGAAGCAAAACATTAAAGGGATACTTCACCCAAAAATATTTATTATGTCATCATATACTCGCCTTCGAATTGTTCCAAATCTGTATCAATATCTTTCTCAGAAAGCACATGAATTGGGAAGCTCAGTTTTTCTAACTTGGTGGCCGGAGGTTGCGCTGGTCATTCAGTTGAAATGAAACCCTGAGTCATCCCTTCAGTCATTGGACACCTACTGGCAATTGATTCACTCTTCTCGAGAAAGCAATCTCCGTGACTTAGGGATTCTCAATTGTACATGATGTATTAAATTAGTCCTGACAAATTCAAAACTGCTGATTCATTGAAGCACTTTCGAGCTACTTACGCTGCTTGCTGTGCCGTAGTTAAAATAAAGCTTAACCAAGAATAGTCACACAATAACTTGCTCAAACACTGCTGTTGCTGTTTCTTCGGAGATACACCAGCAGTGTTTAAGCAAGATGTTCTGTACATGTTGTACAACATGAGAACAACACCAGTCATGCACACGCCGTCAGACTTCACAGTCCAGTGGTGTTACTTCAAAGGGTACGAACTTTGACCAGCCATTGACATGAAAAATACAATTATTTTCTTTCTTTATTTTCCGTTCGACTTCCCCGCTGTTTATAGACTCCTTTGTACTTTGTTATTGGGAGAGAACAGAAACATATTTCCTGTGGCTCGGTGGTTAGAGCATGACGCTAGCAACGCCAAGGTCATGGGTTCGATCTCAGGGGATTGCACATCGTCAGAAACAAATGTTTTGCACAATGCAATGTGAGTCACTTTGGATAAAAGCGTCTGCCAAGTGCATACATGTGAATGTAATGCACTGGATGCTTATTCAAGGAAGAACACGCTTTTTGTCACGCTTTTAGCTATGGCTTGACCTCTTTTGGTACACACAGACACACATTCATGACAGGGTGGAGTTGCGAGATACTGGTGTATTCGAGATGAAAGCCACAGTACGGTTTGTCCCCGAACATATTTTATTTTAGGTCGTCCTGCTTCAAAATGTACAAGAAAAACCAATAAAGGTAGACGTTGACAGAATGGATGGACTGTCTGTTTGCAAGCTATTTTAGGAAACTGCCGGATGAATGGGTTTGATGAGTCATGTTGTTCTAACAATATGCATTGATATTTTTTTTCTTGACCTAAAAGCTGTTTTGGAAGACAACATCCTTCAAAAGCATTTTATGCTCCTCAAATATTAATGTTTGTTTCACACAGGAAATCAAAATGGCCTACAAGTTGGCAAAGCGTTTCTACTCCAATCCAGCCCAGTGGGCAAAGTGTCTGTTCAGTCACTGCTACAGTCTGTGGTTCATCTGTCTTCCTGCTGGCATGCGCGCGGCCCAGTCCAAACCCCGCGCCATGCAACAGGCCTTCAACGTCCTGCTCAAGATGAGGAGCTCTGAGGTGGAGGTTCTCGATGAGGTCGGTGCATGAGTCTACGAAGTGTTTTCTTCAGTTAAAGTTTATGTAAAAGACCTCTCGGTGAATGTATTAGGTTAACCAAGGTTTTCAAATCAGTTATAAACGGAGCCTTTGGCCTCTGACACTTGCTTTCTTGGTTAACATTTTCTTGAAATCAATTGTAATGACTCTCTTTATTGTTTTAGTTTTTAAGTCAAACAAAGCTACTTTAATAAGGTTTTAAATGTAAAAGTTTTAAATCTCTAAATTTGGACTAATGTCAATGTATGTACTTTACCCAGATTTTAGTATCAGTGTTAAACACAGTTATTGGCCTCTAACGCTTGCTTTTTTTCTAGGTGTAAGAGGTTAGAAAACACTCATACACCTAGAAACAAACTTTCTCCAAAGTTTGTTTCAAAATAACATCTATTTTAGTGAATAGATTTTTTGTCATTTATTTACATTCACATTCATTTGCAAATCCTCTTTTAATTAATTAAATCCACAATTTATTTGCAAATGCTTGTCAAAGCAGCTTTACAGATTAAGCATGTTTCTTTGGGGGGTGATATCATCAAATAAAGTTGTACGTTAGCATAAATTCTGATGCTTAAAATTCGCAAAACTAATGTGTGTTTCTGTGCAATGATAACGTGATCTTAAACATGACTATATATGTAAATCAGACAATTGTGTATGATGATCCAGAGCTCACGATACTAGAGACCTTTTAGTGAACGTGTTAACTAACCACATTTTTTGTATCGCTCATAAACCTTTTGTACTTGCTTTCTTGTGCACTTTAATAAGGAAATAAATGATATATTCTTCTGTCTAAAAGTTTTTTTTATTCTGTGGAGCTAACTGTGACCTTTAATCACATCTGATGTGTTTAACAGGTGTGTTATCGCGTGGTGATGCAGTTGTGCGGTCAGTGGGAAATGCCCGTCATGGCCGTGCGCGTCTTAATGGAGATGAAGAAGGCTGGAGTTCAACCCAACGCTATAACTTATGGATACTACAACAAGGTACATTTCATCACACTATAGAACGAGCATTGCATTACTTTAGGACTGTAGTACTTTCACACTGATAGTACGTTATATGGCAAAGAAAGGAATAATATTAAATGAATTTGTATCATATTGCAGTACATGTGGACCTGTTACTCTTACCCAGGAATTGCTTTCTCTGTATTTTGAATTAATTAAACTGCTTATTTGTATTTGTCAAGCACTTATAGTTTGCGGTCCTTTAGTTGTTCAAAGATTAATGTTGGTCAAAGAACCAAGAATGAAAATGTGATTTCACTTTCTATCAATATTTATTGGAACATTTCCCACCTTATCTTGATGTTTTTGGTCCTTGTTGCTCCAATGAACAGGAAGATTGCAAACTTCTGTCTGTTGCCCCGAAGAACCCATGTTGTCATGGTTACCGTAACCTCTAATTGGCTGTGCTTTATCCAGGCTGTTCTGGAAAGTCCTTGGCCGAGTCGTAACCGCAGCGGACAGTTCATGTGGACCAAAATGCGTAATCTGGTGCGAGGGGTGGTGCAGTTTAAACAGGCACTGCATGGGACAGCCCTTCATAAAGGACCTCCTTTGTTAACCCCAGGTTGGAATTCCTAACGTCTTAAACTGGCTTGTTCTTATTTCAATCTTTCTTTTCAACATGACATGGCTGAGTAAATGCATAACTCTTGCGTGCTCCGGACAACATGCAGGGTCACACGAGCGAGGATGTATAATGTCTGAAAGACCCCAAGACCCCGGGCGACATCACTGATAATGTGTTTAAGGACATGAGCAGTGTGACATGACTGTTGTGTGTTTCTACAGATGCGTCAGCGGGTACAACAGCAGGTGCTGATGGAGACCGACTCAGTCACTGCAGTGCCGACAGCTCGAATGAGACTGAACACGCGCTCTTCTCTCGCAGTCTTATCGCTGAAATTATCTCTGACTTTCACTACAATAAAGGTACTTGATAATATATTTTGTGCACATATCCATATTTCTATTTATTCCATAATGCACGAACCTTTTATATACCTTTAGTAACTTTGTATTAGCACCTATTGTACTATTGCTCTTTGTATGACATATCGCTTATTGCTCCCCGAAGTAGCTTTGGATAAAAGCGTCTGCTAAATGACTAAATGTAAATCTAATAATCCGAATATATTTATGTCTATGAAATGTATTTTCTTCAATAAATATGATACACTAATTGTGTTTCGTGTCTTTTAAGGAGGTCAGTCTGATCAGGGTTATGGATCTAAGGACGACCTGCCCCAGGACCCCACAGATTCATCTATAATCGCTCCGGTCATGTCTGGTGACCTCACTAACAGCAACAAAGCTGCGAAGGCCCAACAGGATGGTACTGTTTAACTTAATTTAGCTCCTTTTGAGATGTTTTATTGACATTTAACTAGGGTTGGGAGTCGAAAATCAATTCCAATTCTGGAACCGGAATCGCAAGGTATGGAATCGTGTAATATTAAATTAAAATGTCAAATCCTCTTAGCAATTCCTACGTTCACATTTTCGGACATTTTCGGTGCATGTGTTAACTTGTGGTCGGCTGATAACTTGATAAAAAGCTCTTGGGCAATTCCGTGAAAATGTCAACTTTACCACGAAATTTGTTTTTACCAAAGGTTTTTACTATACTAACATCACAGAAATGAACATTTGGTGATTCAGATACCCATGTCAGGTCTCAAAGTTTTAAAAACATTTGTTTCATTTTTAGTGCGTGGTTTTTCATTGACAGGTACAGTAAGTGCCATTTTCAGGATTGTCACATCCATAACGCATGTTTATTTCCCATCTTTAAAATGAGACATAGACCGATATTTTTATGTTTCAAATCTATTAAAAAGGGTTTAGTAAAATATAAACATTAACACTTTAGTATAGGGACCAATTCTCACCCTTAACTAATTGCTTATTCGCATGCCTATTATTAATATATTGGCTGTTTATTAGTACTTATAAGGCACATATTCTACATGTCCACATTCTACTTCCCTAATCCTACACAATACCTAAACCCAACAACTACCTTACTAACTATTATTAAGCAACACATTAGGAGTTTATTAAGACAAAAGACAATAGGTTTATGGTTTATTTATACCGAAAAATAAAGTGTGACCATATAAACAAATGGCTCAGTATATTGGTAATAAATACATTCTCTGAGCGTTTTCGTGTCACAACCATAACGCAGAAATTGCCCTCTTATGAAAACTCTATCATTTCACTACAGTAAACATAGTTAAACTATGGTGTTTTGTTGCAAAGCTATTTTCCATAGTCATTTCATCAGCTACAGTTTAACCATCAGGACATTTGTAGACAAATATGGTAATACAAATTGTATACACAAAACGGTGCTTATAAATATTTAGATATATTTGCAAACCAGTCAATAAGCCGGCAAAATAATCATTCAGGGTGACATCTAAATGTTTTACCAAATTTTCATGACGTTTGAATCAAAACTGGGAATCAATAAGCAGAATCAGAATTGATGAAAATCAATCGATACCCAACCCTACATTTAACTTCGTTTTGAAATAAATCGTGCAGCGTTTTCTATTCTAATACAGTACTATATTTTTCTCCATTTGTCTTTTAGGGGACGATATGGCCAGTTCTGTGGATAGTGTTGTGGCTGTGACCGAGCCCCCCAGCCCTGCTGAGATAGCGCCCCCTGTTGCCAGCATTGTTAAACTGTCCACTGGAAGCTTGGACAGCAACACGGGCAGAGGAGAAACTGGTCAGTCACTAGAAACGAACAGAGATATGATGCTTTAAACATTTAGATTTATGTTCCTCTGGTTTTATTTGTTAAATTGTGCTGTTTTATGTATGGTTAGAGTCTTGGATGTTCCTGAATAAACTATTTATAAGTATGCGTAAAGGTAAAATGATCACTTTTGTTTCGTTCGGTGAACTACAGCACTGGCAATATTTCTCACATATTTCAAATAAAAATAATGTTTCTATTTGCATTAAAGGGAGAAACGGTGACAAATGTTCGTGATAACCTATAAGTTTTATCACAGTTTTCATGTCTTTCACTTTTTTTTGCTGTTGGATGACTTTGTCACTCCTGAAGTTTGATTTTGTTGAAATTCAACAGACACTGGACTAGAATGACCACAATACATCTAGAAATGATGATTAAATGAAACGTATTCTTATTTAAAAACGTCATCTCATTGTGGAGCCAAACTCTTCATATATAGTTAAATATGTTATAAAAATAAATCTTTCTTTATCTCCAGCTGGTGTTTGCACAAGTAAGCTCTTCATGCCGCGTGTAAAGAGTGAAGACGTGGCCCTGCCTGTGGAGTCTGATTCTGGAAACCTGGACCCTGTGACGCAGACCCAACAGCAGCAGAGAGTAAAAGCCTTCGCCGAGCGCAGCTGCAGTTTCAGCGCCGAGAATAAAGCCGGCATGCTGCAAAAGAAAGGCAGTCTTGAGCTGAGCGTAGATAATATGGGTGCTGATGCAAAAATCCTCGCCGCCGCGTTCCCTGGAAGTCTGACCCCTCCGCCTTCTGCCACGACGCCTACGTTTAAAGAGTTTAAGATGGACCCTAAACTGTGCCCTTCTCTCCAGGAGGAAGAACACAGAAATAAACTGGAGAGCGTTCCCGAAACACTGAGTTCAGAGAAACTTGAGGAGAAAAATGAGGGGACGACTGAGGGAGTTGGGCGGAGCTTAAGTACTGGCTCCGCCTCCTCTAAAGTCATCGAGAGGGCAGATGTCGAGGTGGGGGCGGACCCTCTCTCTCTCTTCGCCTCGGAATCCGAGGATGCGGCATCTATAAACAGCCAGGAGTCCACGCGGGCCTTTCCAACCGTGGTGTCGAGGAACCTCGCCAATGAGATCGAGATGTACATGAGTCTCAAAAGCCCGCTGGGAGCCAGATCCCCCAGCATGGAGTTGAAACCAGAGGCAAACCCCGATCCGACCAATCCGGATTCTCTAGAGGTGAAATCATTGGAAAGGCGATCGAGCCTTCCGGCCGGTCAAGTCAAAGCACCCAGCGTCATGGAGACTCCGAAACGTAGCCCCGCCGTCACGCGCTCGAAGACCTTTGCTTTCAAGTCAGCCAAGACTCTGGGCTCTGCAGGTCAAAAGTCAGCATCATTGACCGCTCTTGTCAAGTCTACACCGAGCGCCTCGTTGGGTTCTATGATCAACAGCATATCAAGTATGAAGATGGACAACTTACTGGCGGGTCCTAAAGTGGACCTGCTGAAGTCAGGCATGAAGCAGGCGGCAAATGTGGCCAGTAAGATGTGGGACGCCGTGGCCTCTGCGTACTCGTACTCGGATGATGAGGTGAGAGTTCAAGATACTAGAATAGAAAATGATTTGTTAGTTTTTAAGCATCTTTATAATTGGAGATGACTGTTTAATACGAGTCTACTAGGGATGCACCAAACTTAAGACTCTGTGTATATTGTCTTGTGCATATTTTTCTTTCTTCTGGGTAAAAAAATAAAACACTTTCAAAATAAAGTATGTTAAGAAATATTTGATAGCAGAATAACCTTTGAAGGCTGTGTTTGTTGTATTTTCAACAAGTCATTCTGCGTACGAGTAATAATACTGAAATATAAATATAAACGAAGTATAAATTTGTGAGTTCTGTCGATGGTATTCAGCATGTTAAACTTCATAAAGAAACAGAAACGAGAATTAAAGCGAAACACAACTTTTTTATATGTGTACAGTGTGTCATAAATTGATCAATGAAAATAATTGTATTGTTAGTTCTGTGAAAAGATTTAATAATGCAGTCGTAAACTAGCTAAGTGTGTGTTTTTTGCTTTTAAGAAATCTGCATCCCCAGAATCGACCTAATGATCAGTCTTGTCTGGACTCGAACCTCTCTTGACATTTGCATATTTGTAATATTTTAGAAAATGTAGAAAATACAAAATATCCGTCAAAGTCCAAGAAGTGCACTTGTAGAAACGTATGAATACATTTTAACACACTTACATGATTTCAATGCCTGCTTAGTATTCAGAAATACAGATAGAAGCAGGCATTCTTAATGTCATAGAGAATGGAAAAGGTCTCATCAAGTAAATTGACTTCCTTTCGTGCAAAATAAACCAACTAATGCTATAAGTATTTAATAAATATTTCTCTTATCGCTCCCCGAACTCTTTGAAAGTCGCTTTGGATAAAAGCGTCTGCTTAATGACTAAATGTAAAATGTAAATAAATGTAAGTTTTAACGTGTGTGTGTTCCAGGACGATAACTCCCAGCCCAGAGACAGTTTCCCAGCTCGACTAGAAGAGCAGCTGTTTTCTGGAGAGGCGATGTCAGACAGTTCTTTGCCCAGAGGTCTGATGCCCAGTCTGGCGTCAAACGGACTCACACGCAGTAACACAAGCCTAGGCAGCAGCAGCGGGAGCAGTGACGCCGGCCGTCTTCAGCAGCAGCCATGTGAGCCACACAGAATAGTTTTTCTATAATAACCGTAGTTCAACTGTGATGTTTCTATTGAAACGATGTGACCAATATGTCACATCAACGTATTTTGTTACGTTACCTTAACCATTAAATTGAAGTTAAATCGTTTAATAGGCTATCGCAACTTTTTACAATTTACAATAGTGAGCTGCACAGCCAATTTGGTTAAACTTTTTTTCACAATACATGATTGTTGAAGCGTTAATCAATCCACCCAAAGAACATGGTTATAGTACACTTGTACTATAATAAAACTATGGTTCGTATTACTAAAGGATTAAGTCATTTTCGTCATCAGGAGGGTCTTCCGCACACCCCTTCCGCCTGCAGCCCATTTCTTCAGACCCGCGTACAACAGCGCATGCATGAGAAAAGTACACTAGTGTTCTAGGGGTCAATAAACACACAGAAACACTCTGCACATGTGTCGAACTCGGACGTCCGCGCTTAAACCGTGATTAGTATGCTCAAGAAGCTGTGGGGATGCGTAAAGTCAAGTATACCCGCTGCTTAAGGGGTGTATTTTACCTGTCTATCAACACAGAACTTGACATTCTTGACATCCATCGCATAATTTTATGTTTTAATCGCTGTGTACTAATTGTGTGCTCCTTTTTTTCTGATGCGAAACAAACACATCGTGTTAGTGACGTACGTTGCCTAGACGCATATTATTTTTGTTAACAATAACTTCGAATAGAACTTTGACTATATAATTTAACATTTCAGTGTAAGATTGCTAAACTCGTTCCTCTCTTGCTGTGAATTGTGGGTAAAATGTATTTGCGTGTGCACGCCTGAAACTCATTTCTCTGGGACATACTCATTTTATCTTTGAACACTATTAAAGACGTATTGTATGTGAATAAAGATGATTTCCAATTGTTTTGTTGCTCATCTTTTCGCTCTCTTTCTACAGTTTTGACTCCAGGTCGATCAATGAGAAGCGGAGACTCGGAGAGGTCTGAGCATAGTTCATCTCATCACGCCAGCACCTCCAGCATTTACCAAAACTGTGCTTTAGAGGTGAGAACAGCGCCCCCTGCGGATACCAAAATAGCACTGCAGCTTGCAAAACTGTATGCCATCCAATGCTTGTTGGGATTTTTTTTCGGCTTAGTTTTGTGGTTTCGCCCACAGGTTCTGATGTCCAGCTGCTCTCAGTGTCGCTCCTGTGAAGCTCTGGTGTATGATGAAGAGATCATGTCAGGCTGGACGGCAGACGACTCCAATCTGAACTCCACATGTCCGTTCTGTCAAATCTCTTTTCTTCCTCTGCTCCACGTGGAGTTCCACGACCTGCGTGTCACACCTGGGTGAGTAACAGTAAAGATTACAGTAGCATTTAACTGCGTTGGTTATATCTTTTCTTTACAGATTTTTGTTTTATTTTTGAGGGTATTAATAATAATATTTATATATAACTATGACACTTTGTACGTTTGGGGTCCAGCTTCTACCTGAAGATCAGCACATCAGGAGACAGCATTCACAGCTCCAGCACACAGCCGATCACTTCTGGCTCCTCAGAGGTCAAAGTCAGCAGTCCTAGTGACCCTTCTGATCTCACAAGTTTCCCAGAATCCCCTGAGGACAGGGAGGGCCCACCGGAGATGGTCGTCTCTCAAACTGGAACTCCAAAGATGTATGTAAACACGAATGCTTGATATATCAGAATAAATAACTGATGCTGTTTTTCGAGATGAACAGCAGTGCATTACTATGGTCAGACATGCTTAATACAATTACATTTACACACAGATTGGCTTAGAGAGAAAAATGACAACAACGGTCTATAACCAAACAGGCATCTTCATTTTTTTAAATAATTGCACTGGTATTTTGAGTATGGCCAACAACAAATCGGATACAAACATTTATGCAGATATATGTAAAACACAAATAATATGTGTTTCAGGGTTTTATTGTAAACTAAAACTATTAAAACAATAAAAAAATATGAATTAAAATAGAGGCCTAATACTTCCCTGAAAACAAAATTAGAAATGAAATTAGAAATGTCGCTCTGGTATTACAGAGAAATAAGTTTAAGTTAAAGTGATAAGAAGTGCACCCAAAAATGTAAATGCTGTCATAATCTTAAAATGTACTATTGAATCAAATATATTAATTCAGCAGCACACATTTAATAAAATGTCAAATTTAAGTCTAACAGAGCTGATCATGTTTGGTTTGATGAATGTGTCATCCGTCTTCGATTTTATTGTGACATCTGACTTTACAGCCTCGTGCCGGAGCCGGTACATTCGGATCCGCTGGGTCTAATGGAAAAACAAGACAAGCGTAACACCTCTTTAACCCGGAGTAACAGTGTGGGCGGCCCACTGCAGAGTCTGGACTCAACTCAACGGCCCAATCACGGCATATCAACTACCAGCCTGCCCAACAGTCTGCTGGAGGTGGCGGTGAGTGGCCATGGAGAGCTTTATATTTAATGTCAACCATGCTAGAAAAACACTTTAGCAATCAATCACATTGCACAGTCATGGCAACCGCTCAGAATACACTGTGATCATAGTGATAAGAATAACATCACATTCAGTTACTCCCAACATGCTTCACACACAAACCATATGACCAAAAACTACAGTTTTATCTGATCCTAACTCTCAAAGCTAAATGTCATTGGTCGATTCATTCTCCTTTATTAATTCTCGTAATTGTCATGTTCCAGGACACACTGGGTCAGGAGCGACCCAACCCGAAACCAGTTTCTGTGCCGTATCTCAGTCCGCTGGTCCTACGTAAAGAGCTGGAGTCCCTGTTAGAGAACGAGGGCGATCAGGTGTGTAAATTTCACATTCACAGGCTTTTATTAAACATGGGGGGAGGTAAGATGCTTTTGTAAGAGATCTTCTCTGATTCATTTCAGTTCTCTTTCAGGTAATCTATACCCAGACGTTCCTCAGTCAGCATCCCATCATTTTCTGGAATCTGGTGTGGTATTTCCGTCGTTTGGATCTACCCAGCATACTGCCGGGAATCATCCTGACCTCTGAGCACTGCAACAATGGAGTTCAGGTCTTAGCCTTCACTACATTTCTGTTCTATGAAAGTGTTAGCTGCTGCCAAACGATTAATCGCTTTCTGTGTACTGATTCATTACGATTAATCTGTTTCTGTTGACTGCTTCATTGCGATTAATCGGTTTCTGTGTACGGATTCATTATGATTAATCTGTTTCTGTGTGCTGGTTCGTTGCGATTAGTCCGTTTCTGAGTACTGATTCGTTTAGATTAGATTAATCCGTTTCCGAGTACTGATTCGTTACGATTAATCGGCTTCTGGAACTGATTCATTACGATTAGTCGGTTTCTGGGGACTGATTCGTTGTGATTAATCAGTTTCTGTGTACTGAATCGTTACTATTAATCTGTTTCTGGATCTGATTCATTATGATTAATCGGTTTCGGTATACTGATTCGTTACGATTAGTCAGTTTCTGAGTACTGATTCATTACGATTACTCAGTTTATGTGTGCTGTGCATAATAGTTTTCTATTTGTAAACACTGACACATGTATATATTTAAGAAAAAATATAAAATACCATTGTAACTGCAGTGTTGGCTGAAGTGAAGACTAATCTGTCTTCTCTGTTGTGCTTGTGTAGCTGCCGCAGACATCTCTGTCTCAGGACAGTAAGCAGGTGTATGTTCAGGTGCTGTGGGACAATGTGAACTTACACCAGGAGCCCACGGAGCCTCTCTATCAGCTCTGGAGGACCTTCTGTAAGTACAGCAGAGGCGAACATATAGTAATTTTATATTATATCTTTTAGTTGAATGCTAGCATCAGATCTTTTGGTTTATTGCTGGTCCAGAAGAACTTCCTGTTTCAGATCTTTAACACTACACAGACTTTTGTTCATCTTCCAATGAAATTTGTATTTTACTTTTTGTACCATTATTCATTGACTTTAAACATCTTGTATGTTCTTTTGAAGTGCGAAGAAGGGGAACTTTAGCCCCTACTGACCACCAGGAGACACGAAATCTGCTGAATAGCATTGTTCGTAACATCCAGACGAACGACGTTTACGGCCCCATCAACCTACTCCTCAGGGAGATCAAGAAACGGCCAGATGCTAAAAGACATAGGTTGGACATGCATAACAACATGCTAGATCTTTATTCCTATTTTGAAGAAATAGATTTTATTTGTCAAGTACATAAACATACACAGTGTATCTACGGCTCAATCCTTCTCGCACAGTATACAATACAATTATATGAGGAGTTTGGTTCCAAAATGGTTCCATGTTTTTTATTGTGCAGTCCAATTAATATCAATCAAACCGCAGTTGGTTTGTTTTGATTTAAGCCGTAATAACTACAAAAATACAGCTAACTAACACAATAAAACACAATAAAAAACATTTATTAATTATATTAATTAAAAACGGTATCATGTCATTTTGGAACCAAACCCTTTATATAGTTCATGGATAGCATTATCAAAAAATAGAAACAAGTCTGAAAAGATGCAATATGCAAAACCAAAATGTCAAAATCATAAAATCACAATACATTTTAAAGGGCCGGTGTAGGAAATTTAGCGGCATCTAGTGGTGAAGTTTTTACTTGCAATCAACAAATCTCTCCACCGCTCACCCCTTCCTATTGAAGCACTACGGCGGCTGACACGGGACAAATATATCCAAGGAGATAACGTATTTACGAAATGCGCTCGTAGACTAGTTTGTCCATTAAGGGCTACTGTAGAAACAACATGGCGAATTCCATGCAAGGGGACCTGCGCTGTATGTAGATAGAAATAGCTCATTCTGAGATAATAAAACACAACGCTTTATGATGTGAGGTCTTTATACACCTCTTAACACATAGTTATGTATACTATATTACATTTCTGTCAATAGATCCTCCTAAAAATGACACATGGAGCTTTACCAGTAAATATCTTCATACAGTCAGTAATGTTTGATATGAGTTTATCTTTAGCTCTGACCACCTCTTCTATACATCTCCAGGAGTATCTACAGGGAAATTTTGTTCCTGGCGCTTGTTGCCTTGGGAAAGGAGAACATTGACAATGGTATGTCAATTCTGCTAATCAACAAACTCTTATTACATTCGTGCTCGTTCATTTAACGTTTTTCTACTTTGCTGTTCCTCCAACAGAGGCCTTTGATCGTGAGTACCGTCTTGCATACGATCAGCTGAGCTCAGAGCAACTCAAAGCTCTGTCCGCCATCGACAGACCACCCAACGACAACATGAAGTGGTGTCTGCGGTTCTTCGGAACTCCCTTTATCTGATCTCATCTCAAGGAGGACGAGTTAGAGAACAGTTATTCCTTTCGTTTGCACCGTCACCCAAAAATGGTACTTTTGGTCATCTAGTCGAATAAAATGCATTGGCTCCTTTACTCTGAGAGTGTCATGGCGCCAGCTGTACTGCGAGTCGATGCGACCTTTTCTTCAGATGTCAAACACTGTCCGTTGTTTGCGAGCCCTTTCGAGAACGCAGCGGATGAACTCTATGGAGGGCGGTTGAATTTTCTCGCTGTAAGACTTGGAAGGTTTCTCGACGTTTCTTACTGGCACACCTGTGGAAGGAGTGTTGTAGATATGGAGAGACTGCGGTCTTGCGCGACGTGCACTTTCGGAAATGGTTGCTTTATCATTCTTCAATGTTGCGTTGTGTTTTTATATATATATTTTTCTATATTGGGATATTTGAACTCTGTTGCCTTTCTCAAATTGAGGGATCTTTGTTTAGATGTCTGTGGAGTCTTAAACATCAGACCTGTTGAGGTTAAAGAGAGAAGTTCATCTAAAAACTAAAATTATTTTATTGTTTATTCCTCACGTCATTCCAAACCTCTATGACTATCTTTCTTATGCAGCACACAAAAGAAGATATTTTGAAGAACGTCGTGTACCAAACAACATTGGACCCCATCACCCCCCCCCCCCACCCAATTAACTTCCATTGTATGGACATAAACCACTAAGACATTTCTCAAAATATCTTCTTTTGTGTTCTACAGAAGAAAGAGTCATACACATTTTGAGACATGAGCGCGAATAAAAGCTGACTGAATTTTTCTTTTGCGGTGAACGGTCCCTTTAACGTGGGTCTTGAACGTCACAGTGTGAGGCGTGAGAATGTGCGTGTATGTTGCGTATTAGCTAGATCACCTTAAAATGAAACACTGTGACAGGAGACAATCAGATTATTTCCAGAACATTCCAGAACGCATCTCTAATGTCTTAAAAAGAGGGTTAAATAAGTACGAACGATGATATAGTGGTGAACAGTTGAGTATTAATATACAACCTTTCAGATCTAAATGTTGGTATTAGACAAAAAATGCATAAAATACAATTGAGGTGTGAATTATTGAGCTCTAAATGTAAATGTAATTATGACCTTAAGAATCTGTTCATACTCACTCTTCATCTTAAATACACATGCGTGTGAAATGATTTAAACACACAGACTCTTGAACGTCAAAAAGGAAAACGTCCATAGAACCTCACAGGATCAAGTATATGTCTAAACTTTTTAAACTTGCTTTTTAATCGGGTAGATGACTTGAGTCTTAGTACTAGTGTCCATTAATTGTCTGAGCCGAGAACTCTTAAACTCCTGTTGTACAAGCAGATCCAAAGGATGTATAAACCTTCCAGTGACTGTCATTAGTAAATGAATCGGTAAATAAATCAAGAGAGTTATTGTGCCTTGTTATCAAGTCTCAAGGTAGGATTTATAAAATTAAGATTTATTTACGACTAATAAATTAACATGATAGAGTGCAATTGGTCTGCCTTAATTTATTTATTTGAATTCGTAGGCTTACATTTTTGTTTTGTGGAAAATGTCTTTGATAGCTTTAGTAACTATTTTCTCCCTGGAATCAGATACCATATGGAGAACATTAATATATGCTTTTATGTCAGCAAATGTTGTGATGCGTGATGGCTGTTTCTTCATCACTGCCCTATTGCAATGTGTCATTTTATTCTTGGATAAATATGTCACAACATAATATGTGTTCAACCCAGAACGACGGCAAGTCTGTATCTATGTGATGACAAATTGCATAAAACCGCACATAGTCATATCACGATCTCTTGTTAGTGTGAACGCTTGCATTGCATCTCAACCTATGAAAGTAAAACATGTCGTCATATCCAAACTGAGAATTGTCGGATGAATTCTGCTGCTTCGGAGAGATGAAGGTCTGACCCATAAACAGCTGATGTCATATTACAGTAACTGTTGTCTTATCATTTTTACGTGCAGGTTACAGACGAAACATTTCAATAATGGCCAAGTGATGACCTTCATTCTTATGCTATTGTAGCATTCCAACCTTGGATAATATGTACAATAATACTGTTTATATGAACGGACCATGAATATGTAGAATTAGCTTCAACGTGGGAAAATACTAACAAAAGCAAATAACTGTTGTGATGATTGTGAACTGTGTACATTTGAAAACTGATCTTAACATCCGCTCATGGTTATCCGTGGCCACGTAAAATTGTAGTATTGTTGGCTCACCAAAACCACGAGTGAGGACAGCTTTGTACGCAAATACAATATACACCTGTATATGTAGAACATGAATGACACCACAGATTATGAAGATGTTGAAATGATGCTGTTCTTCCTTTTCTGTGGAGTGGATGTGCATATGTCAGAACGGAATTCAGTCGCTGCAATAAATACATTTTGTCCTGATTTAATTGTGGCTAAAGTGTCTTGGAAACTCCCAATATTGCCGTGGCAGAAAGTATTTGACTACCTAACCATGATGTTCCGTCTCTAAAACAATATTGTTTTTGTCTGACTTTAGTGTCATGTGTCTTAAAGGGATAGTTCACCCAAAATCACTCTCATGTCATTTTATACCTGTATAAATGGTTCTGAAGAACACAGAGAAAGGTTTATGGAAGAATGTTAGTAATTTAGTAGAAACCATTAAATGGTCCACAATGACTAAATTCTTCAAAATATCAAATTTTGTGTTCAACGGAACAAAATAATACGACGTTTATTTCCTACTATGGTAGTGTATGATGTCCCAGAACTGAAAATCGCTAACGTTCTTCCAAATATCTTTCTCTGTGTTCATTCATAAATGTGTACCGTATGAACTGACATGAAGGCAAGTAAATGATGACAAATTTTCATTTTGGGTGAAAAATGCCAAGCTCGGTGTCAAGCAACGGCTTTTCCTGGAAATCCTTTCTATTGTCGTTACATTATTATGCAAATACTTTTCCACAGGTAAAACCCTCCCAAAAATGTGTTTATTTGTAAGTACAGAACAGTACAAAGGCCCCAAAAAGTAAATTTAACCCACACTTACAGTGTATGAGTGCCATACATTTGTCCAAGAACGTAACGACCAAATGCAGCTTATTTTAAAGGTGCACTGTAAAACGTTGCTGGAGTTTTTGCAGCAGGTTTGCCAGTAACTTACCGTACAAGTATTACTACTTAATATACTTTCCATACAGTACTGTTTTCAGTTGCTTTAATCAAAATTAAAACACTTTGATTTTTGAGATTCAAAATGAGCAAGAGACTAGCATTAGCACAGCAACACTACCTAAGCATTTTTCTCGTGTTTTCTGTCAAAATATTTAAAACTTCTTAAAATTATGATACATTTACATAATACGAAAAGTGACCCAAAAGATTTAGTCCTGTTTTATGTAAGAAAATGATATAAACTAGCTAAGTTTATGCTTAAAACAAAAGTGTACTGGCAAACCTGCTGCCAAATTACAGCAAAGTTTTACAGTGTAGATGTAAAAGCAACATGTTCATTGAAAACCGATTACAAAACTACAACTAAAATACACATATGGTTCAGACAAAAAGTTTTGTAAAACAGTAGGCCGACTCATAACCTACCAAAGCTTTGCATTAGCCTACACCGGTGTACAGCAGCTAAAGTTTGGTCATGTGAACTTCATTAAATGTGTCTAAAAACGTACCAAATTAATATGTGAATAGCGTTTAACCAATAACTCGTCATTATATGTCAACAATGATGGTCCGGAACTAGTTCAGATTTTATTACTAGTTTAGGGTCAAAGTTAACACCGCATAAACCTATTAAAATTGTCGTTTTGTCCACAAACGATGCTGCGCGAAAATCTAGAACAAGCGTCGCGTCGCGCCGCGCCGGTCGCGTCCGGTGTATACACGGTGTCAGTTTGCGACTGGCTTCCGACCCGTCATTTGCCCCCTATTCCAAATAATCCTTTTTTGTCTCTGTAAACAATATCGTTCCAAAAGCAACAAAAGACGTCCATCCCGAAACGCGTGAACGACGATGTCTTCCGAGCGCGGTTCGTCCGGGCCGCTCTGCGCATGCGCGGATCACATGTTGATCTGTTGTTATTTCCAGTCTTCCACCACAGTGCGTGCGGATGAGACGCGACGCGGGCGAGCGGCTCAAAACTCGAACCGGATTTCACCATGACATGCTCGGCGGCACCGATTAAAACAACCACCGGGAACGACGACAGTCGCCGTTTTGGCACGCGCGTTAAAGGGGCCGACGCAACTCGCGTGGAGACATTTGTGTAACTGAATAAGTTCATCCGCACGGGTCTTGAATTGGAGATGGACGTGCATTTGTGGGCTCATCTCCAGGCTGGCAGCTCGGATGTGGATTGGTGTGAAGGGAATTATCTCATCTATCCGGGAATAGCGGAGTTTTATAACACGGTACGTGTGTCTGTTGAGTTTGATGTGTCACATTGCGCGTTACTTCACGATCGACTGACACTTTGACGCAAACGTAACGTGCCCGACTGAGGTTTTTGACTCGTTTCTCTTCTTTTTCTACTACTTCCTTTTATTTATTTATTTATTTATTTTTCGACACGGTCCCAAAAAGTAAAAGACGATCAAACCATGTGACGAATGTATTTTAATATCATGTAAATTAACCGTGGCGTTCAAAATAATTTTACTACAGTAGCCTAAGTTTAGTCGAGGTCATCACTTCACACTTTATTTAGTGAAACTATTGGTTTCTTTTTCCTGTTTACAGTCCACAACAATTTGTTTGTGTGTTGAACTTGATAAACACAAGAGTTTCCATAGGGTGTGGTGATTTTGGGACACTTTGACCGCCATCTAATGTCCTTGGCCTGGATTCACACTACATCAAGACCAGGCTTAATGTCAAGCCAGAACTATTTTTGTATCTTGTGATATCATGTTTTTCTTTGGGTGACGTGTAAAGACATGTTGGTTTGACGTGCCGTTCAGGCTTGTTGACATTCACTGGTTGTTTCTTTGTCTCTTTTCAGATAAGCAATGTGCTGTTTTTCGTCTTGCCTCCCATTCTCATGTGCCTGTTCAGACAGTATGCCACGCATTTCAACAGCGGCATCTATCTCATATGGGCTCTGCTGGTGGTTGTTGGTAAATGTTCCTCTCTCTCTCTCTCTCTCTCTCTCTCTCTCTCTCTCTCTCACTCACTCACATTGACCAACAGTAGCTTCTCACACAGAGGTCATGTTGGTGAACTCCACTCTTCCTTCTCTTCTGGAATATTAGTGGTCTTCAGGAAGTAGCTGAGTGACGGGAGGGACTACTGAAGGAAATACTTTATCTCGCATATTTGTGTTTGCTGGGCAAAACTCCTTAATAGGAGTTATGTGAAGTACACATACATATTTGTAAAATAGTAGGCCGACCCATAACCTACCAAAGCTTGGCATTAGCCTACACCGGTGTACAGCAGCTAAGGTTTGGTCATGTGAACTTCGTTAAATGTGTCTATAAAAACGTACCAAATGCATCTGTGAATAGGGTTTAACCAATAAGTCGTCATGGATGCTGCGCGACAATCTAGAACAAGCCTGGCTTGTATTGTAATTCGTCACTAGCTTCAAGCAGGCATGGGCCGAATACCGGTTTTCAAGGTATATCGAGGTATGAAATGGTCAAGGTTTCAAAACCACAAAGATACTTTTTCTAAAGCATACACTAAAACAAATAATGAAGTCATGTAATGCAAAAAAAAAACATTTTTTTTAGTTTTGTGATTCTGTTTTGCTAAAGTTTATCATGCCGTCAAAATCTCATACCGGCCCATGCCTAGCTTCAAGGGACCAAAAAGTGTAAATTCTTTCATAGCTTACTCATCCTCATGAGTCATGTCATTTCAAACCTGTATGACTTTCCCTCTTCCGCAGAACACTGAAGAAGATATTTTGTTGGTAAGCAAGCAACATCGGTCCCTATTGGCTTCCATTGTATGAAAAAAAGGAGACGAGCATAAGGGCGTCTAATTTTGATGATTTACGGCAAAGAAATCCTGAAATATGAGTTTCTGTAGAACATGATTTAAATGACATAAGGGTAAAAAACATTATGACAGAAGTTGTATTTTTAGTGATCTATTCCTCTCCCCCCTTCGTGCTATGCAGTTCTCTTTAGTTAAAAACGTTTCTAGTCTCCCTTCAAACAAAAGGGTTCAAAGTAATGTTAACTAAGGCTGAAAAAAGATCCTCCGTAAGCTGTAGTGTTGTAGTGCGCTCCCTGTTCTCTTGTCGGTGGATTTTTCGTTTGTTTACGGAAGGCCCCGCAAACCACGAGTCATCTGTAAAATTCACATGACCCGAGTACATTCACACTGATGTCTTCGGCCTTTTAAGAATCCTCTGTTTAAACGATAAAAGCTGTCGTCCTCCAAGCATTAGCTTTCCCAAATCTTCCTCTCGCTGTTGTGTGAGCTTTCTGAGAACCAAAGCTTCGGTGTTATCGAGCATGTTTGGATTCCTTAGCAGAAATTCCTTGTTTTGTTATCAGTTCTCTTCTAAAAGCCTAGGTGAGGACGTCACATGGGAAATTGGTATTAAGATGTGTACAAAAGGTCGACTTTTGGAGCGAAAAGCACGGTGTATTAAAAGCTCAGTGTGGAAGAGCATGGGAATGTAGCCAGCTCAGCACAAACGCTGCTCTGTACAAATGCCTTAAGTTTTTCTGTTCTGGAGGAAGCTGCTGACATAATTCCTCCCGCCGCGATTTGCAGTCAAATAATACATTGAGTTTAGTCAAAGGAGTTTATTTCTTGCATTTTTAGGAACTTTTGAAAGACTTAATATAATAATAGTATTATTAAAATTATTAATATTGGTATTAATTGACATTATGAATTAGTATCAGTATTAATAGTGTTATTATTAATATTATTGCCGTAATAAATATTATTAGCTTAAACCTTGTGAAATAAAGTGAATTGAAAGATAAGGACACTGATTTCTTTTATGCATTTGCTCAATTAATAAATGTACTTGCTCAAGACAGTAACACATGTAAATTGCTGTATGTAAGACAAAGCGATTTCTTTAACATATCCTGTTGATGTTGTTTAGGTATTGGCTCAACTTACTTTCATGCCACTCTCAGTTTTTTGGGTCAGATGTTGGATGAGCTGGCCATATTGTGGGTGCTAATGTGTGCCATTGGCATGTGGTATCCCAAACGATACCTTCCCAAGATATTCCGTAGAGACAGGTGGGTTCCCATATCCGCTGGAAAATGTTGAACATGCCCGCTCTTATTTTGTTCAACTTAAGAAATGTGTACTTCCGTGTTATCTCATGCATACTTGTCCTATTGTGTCTCCCTTATCCTGACTACTCTTTTCCTTCCTGTCTCTAACACTAGGTCAAGGTTTAAAGTCGTCATTGGCGTTCTCTCAGGAATCACAACCTGCTTGGCGTTCATCAAGCCGGCCATTAATTCCATCTCTCTTATGGCGCTGGGAGTCCCGTGCACTGCACTTCTCATTACTGAATTGAAGAGGTCAGTACTCGTGGACACTGAAAGATCAGCATTAGATATTTATTGCGTTGCGCATTCATTTCAATTTACGTTGACTTCTTTGACATGGCTTGAGGAAGGTTTTATACTGGTCTGATACTTTAAAACTGTTACTTTGTATCAGAAGAGAAAAAGATTTGATGCCGTGTTACAGTAATGCTGCTTGTTTTCCAAATAGGGATAGAAGGAACATTATATTATCAATCCATTTTTATTCAAACTAGTACATAACCTTTCGAATGTTTATGATCACTTAACCGAAATGTGTTTTTTGATCTTATAAACCTTTTGATCATAAGGCCTACAGACACGAAAAAAAAGGAAGAGATCATTCCAAATTCCTATTTATTCAGCACTTCTGGATGAATTGTGGTCGTTCGAGTTGAATCTGTTGAATTTCGACACAATCAAACCTCTGGAGTGAATCTGAACTTTTCTCGGCAGTATTTGACGTCTCAAAAAATACAGAGCACCTTTTCTGTTATTTAAATTTTCTGCAAATAAATGCCAATAGAAAGAATTTGTATTTATAGTTTGGGAGAAATATTGCTGGTAGTTCACAGATGAAACAAAAATGACTTAAACGCATACCTATAAATAGTACATAGTACAGGAAAAACTGACATTTTGAGATGGTCTCTCTGTTTTTTCCGTGGCTGCAGGTCTGAATGCTATGTGGAATAAACGAATTACACATAACAAAAAAACGTGTTATTCATGTGTTGAAATGTACAAAGAGTTTAGCTCTTACACTAGTCACATTGTCACAAAAGTTCATATAGGTCAGTAAATATTTAGCAACATATTTTCAGACTGTCGGCATAGACGGTGACTGTTACCCTATTTTCTTGTGCGTAAACATTTCTCTGAAATAGGTCACGGTCACTGTCTGTGTTCAGAGTCGTGGTGTGTGGCAATAGTAAAAAAAACTGTATGATCAACAAAAAGACTTTAATTTGCTCAACAAAAGCAATGTGACTTTTGCACACACTTACTATTCTGTAAGTCTTTCCCAAAGCTGTCCATCACTCAACAGATGAAGTTACACATATCTTCCTGAAGAGATGAGCAGCTGCTGTTGTTTATCTGATAGCACCTGACTGTACACTCAGACCAGTACGATAAAGCCATAATATTATCTTCAATTCGAGCTGTCTCTTTAATACTGCATGTTTTTTTATACGTGTTGCTGCCGATTGGTCTGACATTTTTGACACGCCCACCAAACAAGAAAACTTCTCTCAAACCCGTTGCACACCGTTTCCAGGAAACCGTAGCAAAACGATGTGCACCGGTTTGACCTTGAACGTGTTTTACTATTAAAGGTGTAGACGGATGCTTGCGCCTGGCCTAAAGTTAACTTGCAGTCTGTGTTTGGTTATAATACAACAATTTATTTTATATCATATTTAATTTATATTCATATTTATTGCATATTAATTGTATTAAATTACTATTACTATGTTCTTAAAATGACATTTCGTGCAGTGTGTAATGTTGCTTTTTGTGAATGTAAGCAGTCAAGACGAAGTGGGACTGTACAATTTTAAAAGACAAACTTTAAAATCCGGACCGCTTATCACAAGCAAATAGACATTAACAAACATTAAACATCACTTGGACTGAATGTGCTCATAGTTCAAATGCTGTCAGTGTGCACATTCACATCCTGCAATAAACAAGTGACCTGAAATACGGCGTATGTTTACATTCAACCGTAAGTTTCTCCCATCTATCGTGCAAATTGTCATAGGGCGTAGGAAACTTGTAGAACACTATTAATATTACGAATGTTATCTGTTCGAAATCCTGTAAATTCGTTTTATTCCTGAAAGTAGTCTGCCGTGCCTTCGACATCGATGTTAAGATTGTCTTCGCATGTGAAATTAGCCGCAGTGCTTTCATGAGAGGAAAGTGAAAGCGTCAGTGAGCCGGATAAATGAAGATCAGACATGAAGAGATGTTGTTCGACACAAACACCCCCTCATTTCTAATTCTGGAGTTCGCCAGATGCTGCGTGCTGACAATAACACTGCAGGGTTTGATTTGACCTGTATCAGAAATCTTTGGTTTCAAAACACGTAGTTTGTACTATTTATCACCATTAGATCCATTTTCTGTTTACTTAAAATAGAAAATGATTAGTTTTCGTATTACTGTATATATCACATTACATTGACATTTGTTTTCACAGTTCATAAACAGTATATTATATACAGTATAAGCTTTGAAATGCATCGTTGCACAATGACGCAGAAATTAAATCTAACACAGATAGTGTAGCGGAGATCACATGTCACAAAGGTCTTCATAGCCGAGCAAGGCATTATTTATTGCTTTTTGGGTACAGTTTCCTCTACATATCGTGGCTAACTTCCTCTATCTCTCTGTCTCTCTTCCGTCTCGCTTTATTTCACAATTTCTCACTCCTGCCGTGCCAGCTCTCTTTTTCTCATTCTCAACCCAACGGTTTCATCATGTGAATCACTTCTCTTTACATCTTTCGCTTTTAAAAAGTGTTTTTGTCATTGACTGGTAATGACAGCGATTACGGCTATGCATGAAACATTCATCTGACAACCGCTGTGTTTGTTTCCTGTCGCAGCCAGACAGATTCGACCGGCTCTGCGTGTGGGCTACGTGTGGAATAACCCTGTCTAAAAGTCAAACATTATGACCGTTATTAGCTGAATAGAAAACAGAATGATAAATGATGCGTTCCATATGAAAGATCAACCGACCACTGGTCCTATATTAACCATCTAAGCGCATGGTTTAACACAGGGTTCACACCGAACGCGAATAAAGCGTTTTGCGTGAGTCATTTGCATACAAAGTAAATGCAAAGACGGATAGACATTTTATTAAAAGCAACAATCTATACAATACGTAGAATCCATATTATTGTCCATAAGCAAAATCAGATCTCGAGATCACATGTTGAGGTATCATTTATGTCCCTAGCGCAGTGGATATATTCACGGTAGTTTAATGTTTGCTCAAAACAATACAGTAACACGAAATAAAATACAGTGTATGATGTTTGTAATGCGTGTTTTGCTGTACTGTAGGTGTGATAACCCGCGTGTGTTTAAGCTGGGTCTTCTCTCAGGGGTGTGGTGGACTCTGGCACTGATGTGCTGGATTAGCGATCGCATTTTCTGTGACATGTGGTCATCTGTCAACTTTCCTTATCTACACTGCGTCTGGTAAGAGCACCTCCCTACATCTGGTCATCTCATTCAGTCGGCCCCTAGTGAGCGTGCTCCGTGTACAGCAAACACATATCAAATTTACTAGTTCTTCAATGAGTTACTTCAAGCTACTACAATACATTTGTATTTAAATGTTTTCATTTAATTGATTCATTTCAATTTCTGAATGAAAATGAAAGAGTTTTACATTTCTGCAATGGAAATATTCTCATTATTTTAAGATCACTTACACTTAAATAAATGTGTTGGTACTAAATATTAAATGTAAGCTTTATCTATCTCTTATTATACACTGCAGAGGAGAAATTATACATTTCAGAATAAGTTTATGAAGCCTAGATTCTTTCTTTGTAATCACAATTAATTTTTTATTTACATTTTGTTTACATTTTCTTATTTATTTTTTACTAAACCTCTCAAGTCCATAGCCAACCCAAACACAAATAGTACAAAAGTAACAGAACATTCATTTGTTTAAAAGTACAGTAGGTGATGTAATTGTAACTTTTATCCTTTGGACTTTAATGCCCATAAAACCCTGTCTATATTTCTTTCTTTAGTACTTTCTCATTGTCTTAACATGATGCCTCGTGTTATTTTCCTTTCTCATAATTCACCATTTTCACACCAGATCCCAATGATAATTAATTTAATGTTTAATCGATGTTTAATGGGTTATTCGAAACATTGATTCAACATTAATTGAATTATCTTTGCTATCTGGGTGTGTCAGATACTAGTTACTACCTAAGAACAATCTCATGAATAATTGTGAAATCAGTATAATCATTAGATCATAGATGTCATTTATTACTTGCTTTTTAACATTTAAGCCCTTCATTTTACAGGCATATTCTGATCTGCTTGGCTTCCTATCTGGGATGTGTGTGTTTCGCCTATTTCGATGCGGCAACTGAAGCCCCAGAACAGGGACCCGTTCTTAAATTCTGGCCCAGTGAGAAATGGGCCTTCATCGGGGTGCCATACGTTACTCTTCTCTGTGTGCACCGGAAGCCTTCCCTTAAGGTGACATAACCTGTGCTGTGTTCTGACTACACTTCAGTGCCGTGCTTTTCCAGGAGGATTTGTTTGCTTCGCGTGGAAAGTGTTTAATAATTAGTATTAATTATGTGGGAATTGAGATGAAATGCACAATTGACTTCAGCAGTGTTACATTTATTGGTTGTGGTGAGGTTTGCAAGCGCACAAAGTTGCACAGTAACACAATAGGCGAGTTTCTGTTGGAGTAAAGGATGTCAAATTTTTCTACACCAGCAATGAAACCTTTAAGTGTGAAAATGCCATTTTTGGTTGTACATTAACAGTTTAAAATCTCATTGTATCTTCACTTTTCTCAAGGTCATAAGTAAGGAATGATGGTCTCGGTGAATGACATAGGTCACCCTGAAGGGATTTACTGTACATGTATGATTTATTACACAGCTTATTGCCAAAATAAATAACTAAAGGGACATGATGAAATACAATTATTTTCATATGTGGAAAAATAGAGACTGCAGAGTTGTATACAATTCATACAGTTGACTGCTCAATGTTGCAACTGACCAATCAGAATCAATTATTTTGATGATGTAAGCATATATTTTTGTAAATATCAACATTTTAACAAAATATTATGATAAAATCATAATATTATATTATATATAATAATAATAAAAACCTACACTAACCTTCTTCTCTCAACAGGTAGTGGTCTGGCTTTTGTTGAAACTAGCTTTGTATTAGCACCTATCGTACTATTGCTCTTTTATGACATATCGCTTATTGCTCCCTGAACTCTTTGTAAGTCACTTTGGATAAAAGCGTCTGCTAAATGACTAAATGTAAATGATGACGATTAAATCTTTCGTCATTGTTTTCATTCATGTTTGGTGACTGACAAAAGACATTTTGTATGTGAACTCACGGACAACTAACCAGTTATGCCAAACTAGCTTACTAACCTTTAACCTTAACTTTTCATCATATTGCTCGCTGATGAATTGTAAGTAGTTTTCTCCAATAACGTTGAGGATAATCTGTCCAGTGCGCCCCACCTGTGGTAGGAGATTGAAGTTGAACGTATATAAATGAAAGCATATAAATGCGATGTAAACTGGATGTTTTATTCTTGATATTCTGAGCCATGTTGCACTTCTGTGAAACGACGACGTATAATTGAAAGACTGCATGAAAATCGTTAAGTAAGATGAATGTTCCATTGAGAATGATTGAAAAACGTTTGCCAAATGTAAGCGTCTCTAACTTTGAATGTCTTCCGAAATGTTTTTATCTCAATTCTGTATCCTAATGAAATCATGAATAGTTTTGCTTATAGACTGTTATTTAATTCTACTAAACTGGCTCTACAAATTGTTTCAAATCTTTCCAAAGGCCTTTTTCTGTGTCTGTCTTCAGCTGTCAATGGACATAACTCATCGATCACAAATTAGATTTTTTGAAAGACTGAACACCAAAAACACCTGAAATGTGCTAAATAAATACAAATCAGTGTCAAAATTTTTTTACAAACATTACTATTTCTACGCATTCTGCTGCTTTCCTCTCATGCCACAAATTGCATCTGTGTTTTCCAGAGAAACTGATGCAGCCTGTTGAGAGAGAGAGAGTTTTAGTTTTTAGATACTTTCTGCTCAAGCAATGCATAATATGTACTGTAAGCCGATGGCTGTAACATGTGTGATGTGTTCTTTGGTCTCTGCCACACAGACTCGGATGCAACACAGGGACCAAGTATACAAAGACTATTTATTTTTGTGACTTGTAACCAATTAATATTTTTAACCGTTGATTAATAACTGTTTGTAATCAGATGAGTTGTATTTTTTACACTTTATTTAATAAAAGTGTGCTCCTGATTAACAAGTTTCTGCATGTTTTTCTGCATGTGTTCTGAAGCACTTCTTGTGGAAAGGCCTATAAGATCTATCTAAAGATTTATGTGCTTTTTTAACATAATACTTACCTACTTTACATTTTTACTTTTTTGTTGTTGTATTATAACACATACGTTAGACAAGTATGTTATACAGGTAAATAACATTTCTATCAAAGCTCAGTTTTGACATTTTCCACCTCTTGAAATATTTTTATAGTTTAAGAAGGGTGTCTATCTAAAGGGACAGGGTGACTAAATAACACAATTAAAATGTTTGGGTGAACTGTCCCTTTAACTCTGGAGTAATTTAAGGAAACTGTATATTTTCCTAACAATTGCTGAATAGTATATACACTTTTTAAATATGGAGTTTCTTTATTTCTAGTTCTCATACTTCGTGGTCTCTGTATTTGAATTCAATGCCGGTCAAAACCACATCTGTGCGTATTACTGAATTGTTGGTCTGATTTGTGTGTTAAAGGGTCATATGACACATCTAAAACGAATATTATCATTTGTTTAGATGTAATGCAATGTGTATACACGATTTAAGGTTAAAAAACCTGTATTTTCAAAGCCTGGCTTTTTTCGTAATCTTGTTTAATGGAACAGCCCTCTGGTCTTGTCTTTTTCCCCTTTGTTATTCGTTCTCGACTACAACACTACTTAATGCCATGCATTACATTTCATCTTCCTTTTTTTCTTCAAGCAAAAGCTTAAAATGACACAGTTTATAAAGTCCTCCTTTGTACTGGAAGTTTAACTCTTATAAAGTAGCTTAAATTCACAAAGCATTAAATGGTGGAAAAGTTTTAATGTGTCCACTGCTACATAACAAATGTAGTGTAGAAAAGACTTTTACACTGATTTCTAGTACAACACAATAAACAATAACAAGAGCAATAAATATTAAATGAAACCACTTACAAAAATATTCAAATAAAGTGCACCACATAACTTTAACAGTAAAAACTACAGAGAAAAAACTGTTCTAAGATTTAAAGCACCATCAATTACGCCATACTGAGTCAAACATACAGTGAACTGCAAGACAATATTTTTGCTGGAATGATAAATAAAGCGTGAGGTTTATGACAATGTTTTTCTCTGAAGTCTCTCCCATACGCCGGCTCTGTGTGCAGATGTAAGGCAGGGTGTGATGATGTCCTTAACACTCTCCACTAGAGTTGAGCCGGATACTCGGCTGAAACGAGTATCCGGTACGGATAAAGCATATTTGCCGAGTACAAGTATTATACGAGTAATACGAGTCAATATCTGTGCTCGGATGGAATAAAAATCCTCATTGGGTAGCTGACTGTGTCTGCGTTCTGTGATAGGCTAGTCACAGCGCCCCTCCCTTACACATACAGATTTGCTGTGTCCCGCTCTGCTCACTCACACACAGAATGCTGAGAAGAGAACAGCTCTCTTTCTCTCTCTGTCTCTCCCTCAGTCACTCAGGTTCGCGGGTCTTTTCCGTTAACGTTTAGGGTTTCTTCAGCTTCAGGTTTGTTTTTTATTTCGTTTTTTTTTGCAGTACTTATTAACAGAGTTCTGGTAAACGTAAACGTTTGTTCAGACGTGGTGCTTGGTAGAACGCGACTAGCGTTGCGTCTCTGCCTGTCTGAGATTTTTTTTCTTTTTTTAACCGTCTGCTGACTCTAACCAGTTTTTTGACTTCAAGCAAAAAAATAAAGTAAGTAAGTTAGTGGTATAAATGCGTATTCTGATCAACGGGTTCTGATCAACCCATAGCAATTGCATGATTAAAAATAACATACTGGTTAAAGCCCCGCCCCTTTCAAGACAACCCGACCACTTCCTGGTTAAACCCCGCCCAATTCCATGTTAGGCCCCGCCCAGTCCGAGTACAGATACAGATACGGATAATTCATATGGTTAACAGATACAGATACAGATACAGATAATGCTGTACTCGCTCATCCCTACTCTCCACTCTTCTCCTAAACCGCTCTCGGTCTCTGGCCATCCGCATCCAACAAGAACCATCCCGAGCTGCTCTGCTAGCAAAACTCCAAGCCACTAGGGGGCATACGGTTACCTTCTCATTGAAACACACCTAAAACAAAGAAAGGGTTGGGTTACTTAACTAGAATCGTTTATATTCAAAACCTCATTTGCATGAGTCACATCTGCAACAAATCAACCTGGGACGTTTTATGGCCACCAGTTGACATGAAAGATCAATGTTCAGTGTTTTTAATCTCTTTTGCGCTTCTTTTTGTCTTTTAAAGGTCAAGTTTTCCATTAAATATTTACCTTCTTCCCCTTCTTTGTGCTCGGTTTTAGATAATGCTCCTCTTCATTTGTAGCTGGCTTGGTTTGTTTGATTTCTGAGCTCCGTGTCAGCTGGTTCTTGTTTGTGCTAGATGCAGTGCAGGAGGAGACGCTCAGAGGGTTGAAGGGGTCACTGCTCTTAAAGAAGGATTCCCAAAGCTCAAGGCTCTCTGTTGATGCTTCAGAATCTTCATCATCATCATCATCGTCATCTGACCATTCTGAATCGACATCACATTCTGTTTCCTCATGTGGAGGTTGTTCTTCATTATCCTCATCATCTTCCTCCTCCACTTCATCATCATCATCATCTTCTTCTTCATCATCTTCAGACTCCCATTCTGAGAGCTGGCCTTCATCCTCCTCTTCCTCAGAATCATCAATTGACCATTCAGCAGGCGCGCTCGACTCTTCATCATCTAGCTCCATCTCTGAATCGTTTATCTCCTTATCCAACTCGACCGATCTCAGCATCCCACTCATGAACTCCTCACCAGGCCTCTCCTGGCCCCCCACAACCACAATCTTTTTCAACTCGCCCGTCATGGCTGTGTTTTTTCCCACACAAATGGATAAAAACATGTTGGAGCTGAAAAGCTCTGTCAGACTCATTAAGCAGTTCTGAATGACCTGCCACAGGCGCAGTCTGATCTTCAGCAGCATGGAGAAGACGGACATTCTCCGATAAGCATTGAGAAGAAGATCTTTAGGTGTTCCTGACGGATTCAACTCTAAACTCATCTTGGATTGCTGGTATGGAGCCGTCTGAGGTAGATGACACTGATAAGACAGCGAATGATGTGGAGAAATGGTGAACGGTGCCATGGTAGTCGCTCTTACTCTGAAAAGTCAAACAACGGGAATATTTAGTTATAAATGTAGAACAATGCTTAGAATCTATAAATCACAAAAAAAAACGGTTTAACTTAAACATTAGACTTTCATCGCAAACTACAATTAGAATTTAAATGCAATAATTCAATTAAAATAATAAGATTCAATCGTGTAATAAAAATATATTAAGAAACGTTACATTAGTAATCCATTATTACTCCCAAATTAAAATAATCTAGTATACAATCGTATCAACTAAAGTTAATTGAATATTTTGTCAATTCTGTACTACACTATAATATTTAGCATTCAGTATGTGAGACTTTTAATAGTTTACTACAGTAAATACTAGTGTATGTACATAAACAAATGCATGTGTACATATTTATCGTATAAACAATACACACTTATCTATTTATATGTAAATGTTTATAATAATATATAAATAACTTGAATTGAAGCATTATTAGCGGAGATGTTGTTTGTGTTGTTTCTACGGGTTACTATGACACAACGTTACGTACGTGACGTGGTATTTTTGGTCATTCGTCAACGCAACGACATAGTATCACGGTAACCGTGTGTTTAAACAGGTAAACCGTCGTGTGGTTTTAATAATACAAATAATAATTCACTCAAAACACCGAAGTATAGACAATAACACGTCTTACTTTTCGCGTTTGTTCAGCCTGTCGCTTGGCAATCGCTCCAGTGAAGGTTTTGTTCTCCAGTGTTAAATTGGCCCACGTCGTCAACAACACTATTTGCGAAATATGACGATTTACGCTCGCTTCCGAAAATAAACTCCATTTTCTCTTTGTTCATAAACGTCTCTCGCTCGGTGTGCATTTCGTATATCTCATTCTTTATCGTGCCGTAATAGAAATACTGTTTCGACTGACGGAAAGCGCTTATATACACTGTGATGACGTTGCATTTGGAGGCGGTACTTTCGCCTTGCGGACGAATGTGAAATCACGTAGCCGCACATTCGTTACGTTTCGAGAAACGCTCGTGGTGGTGGGAGGGGCAGAAACAGGAACATTTGGTTCAGGCTGGATTGCATCATGGGAATGTCCAGAACAAAACATTCAGCCAGAGAATGTAAACAACAGCATGCAAAGCGAAATCAAGGGTGCTTTTGTGTAGATGTGTATTATGAAAGCATTTAACTCATGCTTGTTGCAATGGTGTCGTTGTTTGGTTTCGAGACAACAAAGTCATTCTTGGTTAAATGGTTCATCGATCGGTCCTTGTTGAAAAGGAGTAATTAGTCAATCATTTAATATTAAATAGAGGCGTGGTTTGTTCGAACTGTATTTGTATGGGAATTCATACAGTAGCTTGATATTTTAAATAAAATTCTCCATGTTATCTGTCAAATACCCAATGATTTTAGAGTTAAAGCTTCACTTTCTTGGCTCAGATTGTGTGTCGAATATTATGGGAATAGGATAAATGAAGTCTCACAACGTAGCCTAGTAAAATGTTCAGCGAGTAAGTTGAATGTCAACAACTAAAGACGAATTAAAAAAATGACGGGAAATAAATAAAAAACGACTTGTGTTCAAAAACTGCTCAACCCTTCAACATTAAACAGCTAATTCACGAAAGCTGTTGACCTATTTTGTAGCCTGTTTCTGACACTACAACCACAAGTCTTGTAAAGGGTTAACAGAAAATGTGATTATCCCATCTTGTGATCCCCTATCCATCCATGAAAGAAAGTGTGTTATATTTGCAAAGTGGGTCATATATGAACGCATACTCGGTACAGATCCTGCTGGAAAGCTCCTGGTGAGTATTATTATAGTATTATAGTATTATATGAGTATTATATATTAATGATATGATATATTATTATATTTGGGTAATTCCAACAGCACTTGAAACTGTTGAAGAGATACAAGTTGTTCATTACATTTCTTCTGTTAATGAGTCAATTGTGTAGGTGTGAATTATTTTATGATGAAGTTTTAACCAGTTTTCATATCCACTGAAATAAGCTGTCGCTTTTTGGTTACTGTAGTTATATCTTCTGAAAAGAAAGGAATTTAGTTTGGGGGAGTTCGGATGATTAATCCATACAGAAAAGCTCTCATTGGAAAACGAGAATTTCATGTTAAAGAATCTCTTTTGAATTTTAAAATTTAAAATGATATTGCTTTAATGATTCAATGTTGTGAAGCATGGACTCTCTTGATTCTCCTGTGTAAATGGGACACGCTTAACGTTGTTTATTTATTTTAAGAATCTTTTACAGTATGATATATTTGTATCTATAACGTTTTATTTTGCATCTACACTGCAAAAAACAGACATTATCTGGGCAGAAATATTCATAAAAATATTCTGTAAGAGAAAGAGAAATAAATAACAACAGTAGGTTTTGCATCTGTAAAGCTGTTGTTTATTTTTTTTAAAGCTGACCTTAAATATATTATACTGAGCCATACCTGAAGCATCATATTCTATAGTTTAGAGAAATGTGATATCTGTCATATATGCCATATTTCAAGTGGCTTACTTTCCTATTCTTAAAAGATAGTTGCCAATGCATGTATATAGAATAAATCTACCTCTAAAATATCTAGATCGCCAGTGATGTACCATTTTAACTTTTTACTTGCTTTTTAACAGATCAGTAATATATTGATCAGATCATGTGTACTGATGCTGTGGTGGTGGGGTGCTGACCATATTGAGGAGTGTGAGAGCAGCATGATGGACACGGGATCTCTGGCACCTGGGGGTCTCCAGAGACTCTCTTTAGCCTACCAGAACCTCTCTGAGATTCCCTACGACACTATCCTCCAACAACAGGACACCCTAGAGGTTCTGGACCTCAGTTACAATTTGCTGGAAGAGTATCCTTGATCATATGTTTGTGTACATTTTGCTGATGTGTGTTGGACATCTTAAGAGACGTTGTTACTGAAATAATTACATGTACTAATCGGTAAGATATTGAAAATGTTTAGTTATTTTTTTAATTCCAAAGGGTAAATCACATGAGGAGAGTTTGAATGAAAATAGTTTACGAGTATAGAGTACATAGACACGGGTCTTCTGCATTTCAAGTCCAAAGTTCTTGCCCTTAACCGGACTGCTGTTAACGGAACCCGGCTCTTTTGGGGGGTCTGGAAAAGCTCAGCACACTCATCCTGGACTGCAACAACTATAATTCACATGTCAAATTTCCCTATATGCCCAGTCTCACCGCCTTATGGCTCAACAAGAACAAAATCAGCAATCTTCCCATTATTGTAGAGGAGATCTGCTCCAAATTTCCAAATATCAGGTGAATTCCCATTTTTGGGGAAATGAATCTATCCACAAATCTCTTTTACCCAGCGTCTGTCCATAGGGAATGCATACATTGGTCAGTATATGCTGATTGTTTGTTTATTACTTCATTACAGATTTCTTAGTATGATGAACAATGAAGCAGCACCCAGTTATTTTAATGGAGGGAGTCTTACCCAGTATGTTGATTACAGGTGAGACAAAATCCATGAAACATTTTGGTTTGTTTCAATGATAAACCAAAGCCTACAAAATATATTCGACCGTAGTGGACATGTTTTGCTTAAGTTGACATTGAAATCTTACTGAATATACTGCAAATGAATTAATATGGCACACCAAACATCACAGTGTAGTCTAAATATAATGTGTGATTTGAATATGTAATATATCCAGTTCATTTGAATCATTCATTCAATGTGTTGATAACAGGGAGTATGTGATCAGTCAAATTCCCAGTCTGGAGGTGCTTGACGACACGGAGGTGCAGGAAAAAGAACGAGAGCTGGCCCGGAAAACCTATAGGATGCAGAGGATCCGAGAAGGCAGCAGAAAGAGGAAGGAGCTTCATCGCTAACAGCAAACCGTTAATAATCTCACATCATAAGCTTTCCCCAGGCTGTGTGCTAAACTATTTACGATACCACAACAATCTGAGCACTCATACCAGACTTCACATGCTTCAAAGCCTGCAAAATAAGTTATGAACCAAAACACGTTTGCACTGTGATTGAGACATAAAATCAATATTATGTTCGACATTTCAGAACATCTGAAGGCACTTTATGCTAAAATGCAATAATTGAATGAACAATATAATGTTGCCTTATTTTTTCAATCTATTCTTATTTTCGCATAAAGTGAATTGTGCAAACAAAAGTTTACAGTAAAGCTAAAGAACTATATTACTTAAGAGTTGCTTATTCTTTATATAGTTGATAACAAATCTGAACATTGCTTTCTTTATATTAATATCTTAAGGAAATGTGCCTTATAGAGGCTGAAAACCTCTGTGTGGTGTTTTTTAGAACAGCACAAGAGAAACAGAAAAACATCTGTATCCAATCTGTTGTCAAATCCTGTAAAGCTAGTTTGTCTACATAATTCATGCGGGACTCTATTGTGCACAGATAAAACAAATATTGGTCTATCTGTGTAAAACAGTCAAAAGTATTTAAAGAACTTTGTTTCTGCAAAGAATATAGAAACTGGTCTGGTTCATATTCCATGTAATTGTATAAACTGTGTAAAGTTGTTTGTGGTTTTGAAGAAAATAAACTAATATTATTTTCCAACAGATGCTAAATGACCAACTGTTGTATTTTATGCTGTGGCATGAGTTGTTAACATGTCTGTTCATCAACCAATGACCATAGATCATTCTCTAGATCATTCTGTCTACCAGGCTGTGTAGACAGTGTAGACATATGACGGTAGATGGGTCACGATACGATACATATTTCAATATGTTGCGATACTTTTTTTTAAATGCAAAAAGAAAATGGAGCTGCTGTGGACCAACTGGAGTATTTTAACACCCCACAACAGCTCATACCAGTATAGACACCAATATAGTTTCCATACAAACAATATATTGTAAGCACTGAATCCATTACATTTTCTTTAGTGTTTTACATTTACATTTATTCATTTGGCAGATGCTTTTATCCACAACGACTTACAAGTAGTTTTTATACAGTGGCACATTACTGAAGAGCAATCAGGGGTAAGGTGTCTTGCTCAAGGGCCCTTCAGTCATGACCTGCTGGCACTGAGATTTGAACCAGCAACCTTCTGATCACAAGCCCAACGCTCTAACCATTAGGCCACAGTGCAGTCAAACTCTTATATATAATATCACTTGAGTCTGTTATGGTATTGTATACACAGCAACAGCACAGTCATTCGTGTGAAATGGTTTTTACACAACAACTTAAAAGGCAAAGCATTCACAGTAAAGGATTAAAAACAAAGGCATGCCTCAAGCGTGATTTTTTTTGGAAATAATGAAAAAAATGTGTGTGTGTGTGTGGTGCTCGTATACCTGGTTTATGTATACAAATCTGTGTAATGACATGTGTATAACAATGAAAGCATGGTTAACTGTGTCCTCGTAAACTAAATCACTAAATAAATGTTTATTTTTTTAAGTAAACAAGATTTCTGCGATAGTGAGGCTTAGGGGTAAAGTAAGTGAACAGAATATACAGTATTACAGTATGAAACCCATTACGTCTATGGAGAGTCCTCGCAAACCACATATACAAGTGTGTTTGTGTGTATGTGTAGACTACGTGCCTCACAATTGAAGTCTATTAATGACCTTACTAATAATGGACAATAATGGACATTTTTATTAAAGAAATGAAGTACACTTGATAAGTCAATGAAAACCGGAAAGACAAGAGAAGGGTTTTAATGTCAGACTGAACATGTTTTAGGCCTCACTCTGTAGGCCTGAGCATTGCGGGCAAAATGGCGGACAACGTATGTACGTTACTACAAACAGACTCCTAAACACACTTTATTAAATAACTGATACAGTGTATTAAATGCAATAAATAATTCATACACAACATGAAATGCCTTAAAATGACTATTTATTGACATTTATAGTCGCAGCATAAACATAACAAATAACGTTACACTCACAATGATCCTCCATTCTCCACTAACATTAGGAGATTCGTACTCTGTCGGGCACACAAATGCAGCGCTCTTGTAATCCACAGATTAATAACAAAACATTGAATAATCGAATCCAAATTCACGTCAAATAAAATGAAGTTGACGTTGAGCCGCGCTGCTCAAAAACATCCGGTCAGAGTTCAGTTTGAACGACGCGCGCTCCTCGCGCTACAAACGTTCTAAACGTGACGTCACAGTGGTCTGAGCGCAGCTATAAATACTGACTGAAACCTGTTTGCTGCTCATTTTGCGCTTCGCTCGTTTGCGGTTTTGTATCTGTTGTGTTTACTGATGGGTCAGAAATTTGGCAAACGGATGACCGGAGTTGGTGATCGGAGCGGCCCGTACGGACAATGTACAGCGGCACCATCGACCATCGACCATCATTCATCTGTGCGTTTGGAAGAAATCCGGGACAAACACAGACGGAGAGCAGGTCAGGATGACAGAAAATAACATCGTTGCTTTATGTACTAATGTTCAGGGTCAACTCACTTATAAATCTGTTTCCGTCGTGCAGTTGTTTTGCAGTTGCTGTGATCCTAAATGAAAATGTTATTGGGATTATCACAACAAATCAATAGTTTATTAACGTTAACAGTACGTTTTGTATGAACTGTACGTTACCTTTACAATGTATTCTAACTAATGATCTGTTATTGTAAACATCTTTGTTATTGTCATATAATGTTAACAGGACACCTGTCGAGCAGGCTTTAACTGCATGAAATCACCTCAGTTTTATAGTTTGTGTGTTTTCATTTATTGTTAAGTTTGAGGTTTTACTGTATATATATATATATATATATATATCAGATAGTCCTCTTGTAACTCACTGGTTAAAATGAGGATGTTAAACATGTGCTGATGAATTATGAACAGATGAATTTGTTGAGAATCTGAGTGAAATGTGTCCTGCAGAACTCTCCTGTCACTTTAAAATAAAATTGATTATTAATGTAAGTGTTCATTAAAAGTGTTCAATTGATCTTGTGTGTGATCTGGTTCCTCTCTACAGAATGGATTTCTGCACAGGGTCTCAGTCTCAGTGACATGGAGATCCTCGCCACTCCAGTCATTGAGAATCCAGACCATTCTGATTCCCTTGACCGCTTGCTTTTCGAGTTGGATTTAGACAGCGATGCTGATCAGAATCCAGTCTGTAGTAAGTCGGTCCGGGATGAAGAACTCCAGCCGGCTCAAGCTCATATCGAGTCGGTCGGGGATGAGGACAACCGGGAATCTTCAGTCAGTCCGTCTGAAGAGAAGATGGACGAAATTGAGGAGCCCAGTCTGTACATGCAGGGTTAGTTTAACCAACACAACACAACATACATCTACACAATTTTGTATAATATAAGGAAAAATATTGTTCGGATGAAGTATTGCTGATGCTTGGTGTTTTATGTAATTTATCTTTTAATAGAGATTAACTCCTGCATGTATGCTATCGGTGAAATGCTGTCAGAATGTGCTTTTGGAGCCGTCTACAGAGGGACACGTGTGCAGGACGGCTTAAAGGTTTGATTTTTTACTTGCAGTAACTAACCAGCACACAGTTTTTCTTCTGTTTTGTGTTCATCTATTTAACATCTCACTCTGTCCTTTACAAACCTTCTCAATGTCTCTTTTGTCCAGTTTGATCATTTTTTTCTTTGTTGGTCAGGTGGCACTGAAATGCATTTACACAAACAGGCATCTGGATTATATCAGCATCGTAAGTCGTACCTATTATTTTTCTTATGTACGATGTTTTATCTTACATACACACAATTCTACTGTCTTCAGCTTTTTCCAAAGTCGAGATGTAACTGAGAACTCAATGTAATGATGGTATTGTCTTTCGTCTAGCCTGGTCATCCTGTACCCCTTCCACGTGAGGTGGCTCTACAGATGCTTGCCTGTGAGAGGTTCGAGATTCCTGAGATTGTCCAGCTCTTGGACTGGAAGGAATATACGGACCGCTACGTCATGATCTTGGAGCACCCGTCTCCCTGCCAGTGTTTGAATATGTTTATTGCGAGCCAAGGGGGGATGCTCCAGGAGGAGTTAGCGAAACACATCATGTTTAAGGCAACTTTAGCTGCCTGCCTATGCTGTATTAAGGGGGTTTTCCACCGTAATATTACGCTGGATAACCTTCTTATAACAACAGACACCATGAACGTCAAACTGATTGACTTTGGGTGTGGCGATCTACTTAAAGAGTCGCCCTACTATACGTTCAGAGGTATGTCAGACACGTTTAAATGAATACTTTGTAGAAATAAGATCAGCGTTCAGATTCAGTGCTAGGCTTGCTTTTAGTGTTTTTGTACACAGTAAAATTACATGAAATCTTTTTTCTTCAGGCACAAGAGAATATGTCTGCCCTGAGTTTAATAAAACCGGGAAGTACTATGCATTGCCGGCGACGGTGTACTCACTCGGAGTGCTGCTGTTCGCCATGTTGTGCGGGAAATATCCGAGCAGTAATGACCTGTTCTCCATCAATGAGGGGACCTGGAACAAAGGCTTCTTTACTGACGGTGAGCTCTTCATCAGACCAACTGGAGTGTTGAATTATACTAGTTTGACTTACAGAATTGATGAATCAGAGCAGGCGTGAAGTTTAATGTGACATTAATATAAACTCACAGTTTAAGGTTATTATCTTTCTGAACAGAATGCTGCCGTCTGGTTCGAGACTGTCTGCAGGAGGATCCAGAGAAACGTATTGAGCTGGAAAAGATCTGTTATCACGATTGGTTTCAGGTACTAAGATGTTTATACACCTGACACCCAGCAGAAAAGGGTTTTAGTGTTAATGACCACTTAGCTTTTTCAGCATCAGCCACATACAGTAAAGAACTGACTACATGTTCTGTGTAGAGGTTTCAGTTGTTGAAAAAGTGTTTGTTTCTGCATGTGTTATTTGTTGTTGGTTTATTCTAAAATCGTGAAGTTGGCAAGTCAATTTGTGTCAATGTCATATGTAGACAATTCACCCCTCATATAATGTTCATTTCAGGGCCAAGAGCCTGCAGACGACCTTGATTCTTCTTTCAACTTTGGCAGCCATGTTCTGCCTGATGAAGAGATGCGGTTGTTGATTGGGGGTGAGTTTACTTCCATAATTCCAATATAACATAAAACAGATTAAGTCCGAGTCCTTTATTTTGATTGGCCAATAGCTGTGTTTCATTCACACTACGACTTAGTGTATCACTAACACACTCTTAGCAATTGTTGCTATTATATGTTATTTATTGCTATTATTTATGTTTTTGCACACACACATACTGTATATTTTAAAGTAAAATACATGTGTATATATAATGACATATTCAGCAACAATATTCTGGTTCGGTTCACGGGGACTTTAAGTGTTTCTAATGTTTGGTGAATCATGTCTGCTGCATTTCTCTTTTAACAGAAATCAATGGCTGCCGGTATGAGATCGGCAGAAAGCTGGGTCAAGGAGGTTTTGGCACCGTCTTTGAAGGGACCCGTGTGCGGGATGACTTACAGGTGTGAGTTTTTTCTTTTTTTATTCTGTCTTGTGCTCATTTTACTCTACTCGTTTTATTATTTTAAAGCTTAATGTATCCAGTGTTCACGACTTCAGTGCTTGATCTATTGCAACCAGACAAAAAACATGCTCTTTACTGTTGTAAATGTATTGTAGTACAGTTGTGTTCAGAATGAATGCCAACACAAATCCATTTTTCTCATGTTGATCAGGTGGCAGTGAAATTGGTCCTGAAGAACGAGTTTGTAACCAATGATTATGTCTTCATTGTAAGTAGCTTGTGTTATTATTCAATTGCAAAGATGTTCATAATTTTTTTATACGTACACAAACCTAAGTTTATTTGAGACTGCGCAAAATTCTTGTTTGTCAGTCATCTAATCATGATAATAATTCTTTCTTCTAGCCGGGTTATCCTAATTCCCTTCCTCGAGAGGTCGGGCTTCAGATACTTGCCTGTATGGGAGAATATGTTCCTGTGATCGTCCAGTTTTTGGACTGGAAGGACTCTCTGGACTACTACGTCATGGTCCTAGAGCGGCCTTCTCCCTGCATGGACGTGAAGGCTTTCGTGAAGAAAAATGGAGGCACTGTCACCGAGAACATAGCGCGGCATATCTTGTTGCAAGCGGCCGAAGCCGCTGAGATCTGCTGCAAACGGGGGGTTCTCCATAGGGACATAAAAATGGAAAACCTCCTGATTAACCCGAACACCATGGAGGTCAAAATAATCGACTTCGGGTGCGGCGATCATCTCAAAAGCTCACCTTACAAGCAGTTTATGGGTATGTTTTATCACTATTCTTTCTGAAGGGTGTTTACATAAATACTAAGATGATATTTACAGATGGGGCTCTGCTCACTTTTGAGACATTACATTTTTCATGCTTTTGTTTAGGCACATGGACCTACGCTAGCCCTGAATGGCTAAAAAACAGCGAATATCATGGAAAGCCGGCGACGGTGTACTCGCTCGGAGTGCTGCTGTTCGTCATGTTGTGCGGGAGATTCCCTGGCCTCCGTGACCGGTTCTTGATCAATGAGATGTTATGGAACAAAGAGGGCTTGAGTGAAGGTGAGCTCTTCATCAGACCAAGTGGCGTTCTGAATGATAAAAAATAGCAAGTTGTATGATGAAAGAATTGAATCAGATGATACACGAGAGCAGGTGTGAAGTTTAAAGTGACATTCAGATAAACTCACAGTTTAAGGTTATAATCGTCTCTTCCATCTTTCTGAACAGAATGCTGCCGGTTCATTGTAGAATGTCTGCAGGAGAACCCAGAGAAACGTATTGATCTGGGGATGATCCGTTACCACAGCTGGTTTCCGGTACTAAGATGTTTATACACCTGACACCCTGCAAAACAGGGTTTTGGTTTTTGTTATTGGTTTATTCAAAAATCTGGAAGTTTGCAAGTCTGTATGTGTCAGTATCATATATTTAGACCATACACAACTTATTCTACTGTTCATTTTAGAAACAAGACAACCCTGGAAGCCATGACGTCATTCAGTTTCCAGATGATCCTGGATCTAACTTCGATGGTCATGTGGACATTTTAATCCCACAAAATTCAGACAATCAGTCATACACTTCAGACAGTCTGTCTGAAGAGAAGTCGGAGGATGATGATTCGTCCAGCATGATCGCTCTGGGTGAGTTTACTTCCATAATTCCAACATAACATAACTTCTAAAACAGATTTAGTCTGAGTTCTTGATTCTGATTGGCCAATAGCTGTGTTTCATTTACACCATGATTAAGTACATCACTAACACACTCTTAGCAATGTAAACATTCTGTTTCAACGCATTCAGCAACAGTTATTGTTAAATAGTTTTGGTTTAAGAATTGCTAATGTTTGGTGAGTCATGTCTGCTGCATTTCTCTTTTAATAGATATCAATGGCTGTCACTATGACATCGGCAAAAAGCTGGGTAAAGGCAGTTTTGGAGCCGTCTTTGAAGGGACCCGTGTACAGGATGGCTTAAAGGTTCGATTCTTTCTCTTTTTTTCCTGTCTTGCTTTATGATATCTCACCCTGTCCTTTTCAAACCTTAATGTATCCAGTGCCCACAACTTCATTGCTTGATCTATTGAGACCAGACCAAACTGGAGTAAATGCTTTACTGTTGTAAATGTATTAATAGTACAGTTTGGTTCAGGATGAATGCTAACACAAATCCATTTTTGTTTTGTTGATCAGGTGGCATTGAAATATGTCGATAAGACCAGGAATATTATCGAGGATTATATCTACATTGTAAGTAGTTTGTGTTATTATTCAATTGGAAACATCTTTATAATTTTTTAAAGTATACAAATCCTTCTTTGTTAATCGTCTAATCATAATAAAAAATTGTCTTTCTTCTAGCCGGGTTTTCCTAGACGCTTTCCTCGAGAGATTGGTCTTCACTTGCTTGCCAGAAAGGGAGATAATGTTCCTGTAATCGTCCAGCTTCTGGACTGGCAGGATTATCCAGAGCAGTACGTCATGGTCCTGGAGCGCCCTTCTCCCTGCGAGGATATGGGTGCGTTCCTGTATCACAATGCGGGCACCATCACCGAGTTCATGGCGCGGATTATCTTTAGGCAAGCGGTCGAAGCGGCTCAAGTTTGCTGCAAACAGGGGGTTCTCCATAGGGACATAAAACTGGAAAACCTCCTAATCAACACCAGCACCCTGGAGGTCAAAATGATCGACTTCGGGTGCGGCGATCTTCTAAAAAGCTCGCCTTACAACACATATATGGGTATGTTTTATCACTTTACAAAAATACTAAGATTATATTTTCAGATAGTGCCTCTGCTCACTTTTTTTGCATGCTTTTTTCTAGGCACACAGATCTACACTTGCCCTGAATACAGTGAAAGGGGCGAGTACCATGGCAAGCCAGCAACAGTGTATTCGCTGGGCATACTGTTGTTTGCTATGGTGTGCGGACAATTTCCCAGCTCTCTTGACATTCAACAGATCAATGATAGGACATGGAGCAAAGACGGCTTGACTGCAGGTGAGATCAGCATCATTCAGACTGTTATTCAGTTTTGGACAAATACAATGAAGCAGAGCAGGTGCGAAGTTACATTCAAATTGATTCACAATTTCTTCTTTTTGCACAGAATGCTGCAATTTTATTCAAGCCTGTCTTCAGAGGAATCCAGATAAGCGGATCCATCTGGGTGAGATTTTCAAGCATGTATGGCTTTACACTGCTACATGGTTTTGAGTTACTGTGCTATATTGTTTTAGTTACTGTGCTAGATGGTTTTGAGTTACTGTGCTATATTGTTTTAGTTACTGTGCTAGATGGTTTTGAGTTACTTTGCTATATTGTTTTAGTTACTGTGCTATATTGTTTTAGTTACTGTGCTAGATGGTTTTGAGTTACTGTGCTATATTGTTTTAGTTACTGTGCTAGATGGTTTTGAGTTACTGTGCTATATTGTTTTAGTTACTGTGCTAGATGGTTTTGAGTTACTGTGCTATATTGTTTTAGTTACTGTGCTATATTGTTTTAGTTACTGTGCTAGATGGTTTTGAGTTACTGTGCTATATTGTTTTAGTTACTGTGCTAGATGGTTTTGAGTTACTGTGCTAGATGGTTTTGAGTTACTGTGCTCTTTTGTTTTAGTTACTGTGCTAGATGGTTTTGAGTTACTGTGCTATATTGTTTTAGTTACTGTGCTAGATGGTTTTGAGTTACTGTGCTATATTGTTTTAGTTACTGTGCTAGATGGTTTTGAGTTACTGTGCTCTTTTGTTTTAGTTACTGTGCTAGATGGTTTTGAGTTACTGTGCTATATTGTTTTAGTTACTGTGCTAGATGGTTTTGAGTTACTGTGCTATATTGTTTTAGTTACTGTGCTAGATGGTTTTGAGTTACTGTGCTATATTGTTTTAGTTACTGTGCTAGATGGTTTTGAGTTACTGTGCTATATTGTTTTAGTTACTGTGCTATATTGTTTTAGTTACTGTGCTAGATGGTTTTGAGTTACTGTGCTATATTGTTTTAGTTACTGTGCTAGATGGTTTTGAGTTACTGTGCTATATTGTTTTAGTTACTGTGCTAGATGGTTTTGAGTTACTGTGCTATATTGTTTTAGTTACTGTGCTAGATGGTTTTGAGTTACTGTGCTATATTGTTTTAGTTACTGTGCTAGATGGTTTTGAGTTACTGTGCTATATTGTTTTAGTTACTGTGCTATATTGTTTTAGTTACTGTGCTAGATGGTTTTGAGTTACTGTGCTATATTGTTTTAGTTACTGTGCTAGATGGTTTTGAGTTACTGTGCTATATTGTTTTAGTTACTGTGCTAGATGGTTTTGAGTTACTGTGCTATATTGTTTTAGTTACTGTGCTAGATGGTTTTGAGTTACTGTGCTATATTGTTTTAGTTACTGTGCTACATGGATTTGAGTTACTGTGCTATATTGTTTTAGTTACTGTGCTACATGGATTTGAGTTACTGTGCTATATTTTTTTGAGTTACTGTGCCACATGGATTTGAGTTACTGTGCTATATTGTTTTGAGTTCCCTTTCTGTCGGTCTCTCGACGTTGTGTCGACAGAATGGGGTTTGACTTGAGAACCTACCTTCTCTGACTGACTTGAACAGGCCAATGAAAATTGGCGAATGAAATTTGCATGCCGGACTCCGCCCCCGGATATCCGGGTATAAAAGGGAGCCGGCGTGCCTCATTCATTCACCTTTTGTTCTTCGGAGCCTTCGCATCCTGATGCTGACGACTCTGCAGATACTATTTACGTGTTGCTGGTCTTACGACGTGGTGCAGCGGACTGTCCCTTTTCCTGTGACTTCCCCTGGGCGTCTCGGCAACTTCCAAGGCATCTCTCTAAAGAGCGAGCCCTTTTCAGGGCTCAATATTTCTTCAGCGCGGCATGTCCCGCTGTGCTCGTGGGTGCGGCGCACTCATCGAGGAAGGGGACGGACACGATGTCTGCCTCGTGTGTCTGGGACTCCAGCACGCTGAGGCAGCGTTTGTGGATACATCTTGCCCGCACTGCGGGCGGATGGTAATTCAGACGTTGCGTTCACGGGTAGCTGCGTTCTTCCGAGAATCAGCCGCCACCTCGAGTGCTTCCCGTTCTGCGGCAGCAGTGGCATCAGCCCTGCCGTCCGTTTCGGCGAGCACCGAGGGTGATCGGGGAATTACCGTAAGCCTCAATCCGTCAGCCATCGGCTCGCGGACCGTTCACGCCCCGCCTCGCTCGTCTGGCCGTCCCGGAAGAGGCGGTACGCCGCCTTGTTCCTCCGTCACGCACTCGGACACGGGGCGTGGCGACGATGAGATGTCGCTCGCAGCATCGGAGGGCGACCTCTTGGCATCCGACCCCGACGATTCCTTAGAGCTTCCCCCTCCGGGGGGTCGAGCTCAGGATGAAGCGGACGTCGAGATGTCAACTATGCTTTCCCGGGCCGCCGCGAGTATTGGGCTGCAGTGCACTGCACCGCCTCTTCCCCAACGCTCGCGGTTGGACACGTGGTATCTGGGGACCGGCCGTGACTCTAAGCCACGGTCGGCGCCGGTACCATTCTTCCCGGAAGTGCATGAGGAGCTCAGTCGGACCTGGAACGCCCCCTTCTCGGCGCGTGCACGTCAGACTAGCTCGGTCGCCCTGACTTCCCTCAATGACGGGGCAGCTAAGGGCTATGTCGACATCCCTCAGGTGGAACGTGCAGTCGCGGTGCACCTGTGCCCGCAGACAGCTGCCACCTGGAGAGATCGACCAAGGCTCCCTTCCAAGGCTTGTAAGTTTTCGGCATCGCTGGTGTCGAAGGCTTACAACGCTGCGGGTCAAGCTGCCTCGGCTCTTCACGCTATGGCCATCCTGCAGGTCCATCAGGCCAAGGCGTTGAAGGAGTTGCACGAGGGAAAGTCCGACCCAGGGATTATGCAGGAACTCCGCACTGCCACTGACCTCGCTCTTCGGGCGACGAAGGTGACGGCGCGAGCCCTGGGTCGTACGATGTCCACATTAGTGGTCCATGAGAGACACCTATGGTTGAACCTTGCGCAGATGCGGGACGCTGAGAAGGTTCGCTTTCTCGACGCCCCCATCGCGCAGGGTGGGCTGTTTGGTGATACGGTCGAGGACTTCTCCCAGCAGTTCTCGACTGTAAAGAAGCAGACGGAGGCGATAAAACATATCCTGCCCCGCCGCGACCCGGCCGGCTATCGTCCGTCGAGGTCCCGCGCGGCGTCTGCTTCCCAGCAGCCCCGCCCCTCTTCGACTCAGACTCCGGCCCCAGCGCCCCCTGCACAGGCGGCCTCCCGGAGAAGGACGTCGAAGAGGAGAGCACCATCCCGTCACCAACCTCCGAGGAAGCAGAAGCGTTCCTGACGGGGTGAACCCAGGGAGATCGAGTTCACCGGGCCCGACCCAAGCAACTACATCGCTGGAGTGTCGGATTGGGACGGTACCTGCCCCGTCCCAGCAACACCAGCCGGGCCCTTTTCAGGGCCTGGTGCCCACATTCTCACGAAAAGAGCTGTCTCTCTCCCTGGGTCTTTTTCACAGCCGCTCGCACCCTCCGCAGGACGGTGCTCGGCAACCCCACGTTGTGTTTCGGCGAGACACACGGTTGGGTATACTCTCAGTGGCCACCAGCACCCTCAGTCAGACGGTGCGGTATGCCGCGATATCGCCCGACAGGCACCTCGGCAGAGCCGCTCTCCTCCCCGGGGTCCCCCCCGCGTCGAGGGAGCCGTACTGCCAGCCATCGAACCACCCCCCACGGGGGCAATGACTCAGATCAAACCTCTGGTTCCCCTGTCTCGGCACCTGGGAGCCTGGTTGGCTCTTCCCAGACCAGCACGGTGGCTAGAGCGAACGATCCGTCTCGGCTATGCGATTCAGTTCGCCAAGCGCCCGCCCAAGTTTCGGGGCATCCTCTTCACATCAGTGGGAGTAGATGCTCCCGTGCTTCGGGCCGAGGTCGCTACCCTTCTGGCGAAGGGGGCGATCAAGCTCGTCCCTCTGGCCGAGATGTACTCCGGATTTTACAGCCCGTATTTCATTGTCCCCAAGAAAAGTGGCGGGTTGCGCCCCATCTTGGACCTGCGTACCCTGAACAAGCACCTACACAAGCTGCCGTTCAGGATGCTAACGCAGAAGCGCATTCTGACGTCCGTCAGGCGTCAGGATTGGTTCATGGCGATCGACCTGAAGGACGCGTACTTCCATGTGTCCATCCTCCCTTGTCACCGGCCATTCCTACGGTTCGCTTTCGAGGGACAGGCATATCAGTACCGCGTCCTCCCATTTGGTCTGTCCCTGTCTCCTCGAGTCTTTACGAAGGTCGTGGAGGCCGCGCTCACTCCCCTCAGGGAGCAGGGGGTGCGCATACTCAACTATCTCTAGGTAGTCCCAAACTTTTTTTCACAGTCCACATCGTCATTGGACCAACAGGCACGTGGAAACGGCTTCGGGGACGCTGCGCGGGGAAGCCCCCTGATTTTTCGGGGGTCCGACGCCCGGCACCACGTCGGAGGGGACCGCCCCGAGCCGACCTGGGGCGGAAGCGCGCCCCCTCGCCCAAGGGGGTCCGTACGGGGGGCGCGCCAAGCGAAGAGCTCCCCAGCCGCGCTTCGGCACACATCCACATGGTGGCGCCAAGCCCGTCCGCGGCCCATTTAAAGCCATTGGGCCCGATCCCATTGCCGTAGTCCAGGGGTGGGCTTCTCTCGCTTACCCCGGGAGACCACGAACGTGATATTCGTCCCGCTGACCATCTATCTTCGGCCGGTGGGCTAGGGACCCCAAATCCTCTCGCTGATTGGTCCCTCGGTTGCCGGGCCACGCCCCCGGCCACGCCCCCCGTACCACCAAAGCACTATTTGTCCACTGACCAACTATTGTTGCCAAAGCGGTCGGGTGCCCACCAGGGTCGACCCCCGCCCCCCCCGTACCACCAAAGCACTATTCGTCCACTTCCCGACTATTTTTGCCAAAACGGTCAGGTGACCACCGGGGTCGACCCCCGCCCCCCCCCCCCCGCGTACCACGGAGGCCCTATTTGACCACCTACCAGCTACTGTTGAAAAGGAGAGATGTCCACCTGCGGTTTATTTGAATGGCCCGCACGTAATAGGTTGGTGGACACGCTTTAGAATAACCTATACGCATTAACGACCCTGTTAGTCTGTTGGTGCACTTAAATAGACACGCATATGTAAGCAGCAGCTCACAGAATGCTTATTTATGCTTAAAAAATGAGTTTCCACCAACTCACTACACGTGGTGCATTCATATAGACTGCAGGTGGTCACTTCCTTTATGACTTAGTGAAAAACGGGGGAAAAGTCTACGTGCATTAACGACCCTGTTTGTCTGTTCGTGCACTTAAATAGACGTACACGTGTAAGCAGCAACTGGCAAAATGCTTATTTATGCTTAAAAACGAGTTTCCACCAACTCACTACGCGTGGTGCGTTCATTTAAACTGCCCGTGGTCCCGCCCACCGGCAGTTTATAGTAATGGGCGACGCGTATTAAGTTCGCGGACACACTTTATAGTAATCTATATGCATTGACGACCCTGTTAGTCTGTTGATACACTTAAATAGACACACATATGTTAGCAGCAACTCACATAATGCTTATTTATGCTTAAAAACGAGTTTCCACCAACTCACTACGCGTGGTGCATTCATATAAACTGCGCGTGGTCACTTCCTGTATGACTTAGTGAAAAACTGGACAAAAGTCCACCTGCAGTTTATATTAATGGGCGACGCGTATTAAGTTCGCGGACACACTTTATAGTCATCTATATGCATTAACGACCCTGTTAGTCTGTTGGTACACTTTAATAGACATACATATGTTAGCAGCAACTCACATAATGCTTATATATGCTTAAAAAATGCATTTCCACCAACTCACTGCGCGAAGTCCATTCATATAAACTACGCGTGGTCCTGTCCACCTGTGGATTATTTTAATGGGCGACGCGTATTAAATTCGTGGACACACTTTAGAATAATCTATATGCATTGACGACCCTGTTAGTCTGTTGATACACTTTAATAGACATACATATGTTAGCAGCAACTCACATAATGCTTATATATGCTTAAAAAATGCATTTCCACCAACTCACTGCGCGAAGTCCATTCATATAAACTACGCGTGGTCCTGTCCACCTGTGGATTATTTTAATGGGCGACGCGTATTAAGTTCGTGGACACACTTTAGAATAATCTATATGCATTGACGACCCTGTTAGTGTGTTGGTACACTTTATTAGACATACATATGTAAACATCAACTCACATAATGCTTATATATGCTTAAAAAATGCATTTCCACCAACTCACTGCGCGAAGTCCATTCATATAAGCTACGCGTGGTCCTGTCCACCTGTAGATTATTTTAATGGGCGACGCGTATTAAGTTCGTGGACACACTTTAGAATAATCTATATGCATTGACGACCCTGTTAGTGTGTTGGTACACTTTATTAGACATACATATGTAAACATCAACTCACATAATGCTTATATATGCTTAAAAAATGCATTTCCACCAACTCACTGCGCGAAGTCCATTCATATAAGCTACGCGTGGTCCTGTCCACCTGCAGTTTATTTGAATGGGCGACGCGTATTAAGTTCGCGGACACACTTTATAGTAATCTATATGCATTGACGACCCTGTTAGTCTGTTGATACACTTAAATAGACACACATATGTTAGCAGCAACTCACATAATGCTTATTTATGCTTAAAAACGAGTTTCCACCAACTCACTACGCGTTGTCCATTCATATAAACTGCGCGTGGTCACTTCCTGTATGACTTAGTGAAAAACTGGACAAAAGTCCACCTGCAGTTTATATTAATGGGCGACGCGTATTAAGTTCGCGGACACACTTTATAGTCATCTATATGCATTAACGACCCTGTTAGTCTGTTGGTACACTTTAATAGACATACATATGTTAGCAGCAACTCACATAATGCTTATATATGCTTAAAAAATGCATTTCCACCAACTCACTGCGCGAAGTCCATTCATATAAACTACGCGTGGTCCTGTCCACCTGTGGATTATTTTAATGGGCGACGCGTATTAAATTCGTGGACACACTTTAGAATAATCTATATGCATTGACGACCCTGTTAGTCTGTTGATACACTTTAATAGACATACATATGTTAGCAGCAACTCACATAATGCTTATATATGCTTAAAAAATGCATTTCCACCAACTCACTGCGCGAAGTCCATTCATATAAACTACGCGTGGTCCTGTCCACCTGTGGATTATTTTAATGGGCGACGCGTATTAAGTTCGTGGACACACTTTAGAATAATCTATATGCATTGACGACCCTGTTAGTGTGTTGGTACACTTTATTAGACATACATATGTAAACAGCAACTCACATAATGCTTATATATGCTTAAAAAATGCATTTCCACCAACTCACTACGCGTGGTCCATTCATAAACTGCGGGTGGACACTTCCTGTATGACTTGGTGAAAAACGGAGAAATGTCCACCTGCAGTTTATTTTAATGGGCGACGCGTATTAGGTTCGCGGACACACTTTATATTAATCTATATGCATTAACGACCCCGTTAGTCTGTTGGTACACTTAAATATACATACATATGTAAACAGCAACTCACAGAAGACGGAATTATGCCCTTAAAGTGGTTGTCCACCAACTTAATACACGTGTGCCATTCATATAAGCGTAAAGTGGTCGAATTACCAAAAAAACTACAACGGACTACAAATATGGCACACGACCGGAACCAGCTTCCGGTTTCGTGCCATGTTTGTAGTCCGTTGTAGTTCTTTTCTTTATTCGATTCCCCAGGCGTTTATAATCAATTATATGAATAAACAACGACGCGATTCACATATTAAACTTTATTAGACACACATATGTTATTATCAACTCGTCGAAGGCTGTATTTTGCCTTAAAATGGGTCGTCCACCAACTTAATACACGTGCTCCATTCAAATAAATTGCTGGTGGTCGCTTCCTGCATGACTTGGCGAAAAACAGAGAAACGTCCACCTGCCGTTTATTTGAACGGGCCACGTGTATTAAGTTGGTGGACATAATACTTATTAGCAATGTTTAACTAAAAAATATACATTTATATGTTTCAAAAACCACATTATTCAAAGAGTACACTCTATTGTACGCATATATGTTGGTATCGAATCGTAAAATGCTCATTTTGACTATTAAGATGTCCTCTTTTATGTTCAAGGCTTCATTTTCAAGCCTCGTCCATTGAAATGAATGGGTTGCAGAGTAATACATAAAAAATGATTAAAAATACTTTTCGGGCACCCAAGCGTTTGGCCTTTGACTATGTCGCTTGTGGGACTGTGACGCAAGTGACTGTGATGTTTGGGGTCTCTCGGGACCCCCGGGGCCTTTGCGGTAATTGCCCTTGTATACATTGCTCAGTGCATGAACTGAAGCGTACGCGCGCCGTTATAACATTGCGTGCATGCTCCTAGGCCTGCTCTATGCACGATGCATTCGGTGACGTGTACAGCGCATGCGTGCGTCACAGTCTGCTGTTATAGCAGCGCTTGTATGCGTCGCGGCCTGCTCTATGCACGATGCATTCGGTGACGCATACAGCGCATGCGTGCGTCACAGTCTGCTGTTATAGCAGAGCTTGTATGCGTCACGGTCTGCTCTATGCATGATGCAGTCGGTGACGCATACAGCGCATGCGTGCGTCACAGTCTGCTGTTATAGCAGCGCTTGTATGCGTCACGGTCTGCTCTATGCACGATGCATTCGGTGGCGCAAGCAGCGCGTGCATGCGTCACGGTTGATTTCATAACAGCGCACGCATGCGACACGGTCTGCTCTATGCACGATGCATTCAGTGACGCATGCATGCATTCAGTGACGCATACGCTCTCCCTATTTTGACCTTTTGACACCCAAACAAAGTCACAGAGTCGGCCGGCTTTTCCGCACGACGGGTGGATGATGGACGGTTGGTCGTGACCCGGTTTCGGATCGGTTGACCCTGTCGATTCATATAAATTGCATGTGGTCCTGTCCACAAACCTAATACGCAAATTTCATTCATATAAACTGCATGTGGTCCTGTCCACCTGTAGATTACAGTAGTAGTCCGCACATATGAAGTTGGTGGACACACTTTAGAATAATCTATATGCATTGACGACCCTGTTAGTCTGTTAGTACACTTAAATAGACATACATATGTAAACATCAACTCACAGAATGCTTATTTATGCTTAAAAAATGAATTTCCACCAACTCACTACGCGTGGTCCATTCATATAAGCTGCACATGGTCATTTCCACAAACCTATTACGCATAGTCCATCCATATAAACTGCCTGTGGTCATGCCCACCTGCAGTTTATTTGAATGGGCGACGCGTATTAAGTTCGTGGACACACTTTATAGTCATCTATATGCATTAACGACCCTGTTAGTCTGTTGATACACTTTAATAGACATACATATGTTAGCAGCAACTCACATAATGCTTATATATGCTTAAAAAATGATTTTCCACCAACTCACTACGTGAAGTGCATTCATATAAGCTGCCCGTGGTCATTTCCACAAACCTATTACGCGTGGTCCATTCATATAAGCTACACGTGGTCATTTCCACAAACCTATTACGCATAGTCCATTCATATAAACTGCCCGTGGTCATGCCCACCTGCAGTTTATTTGAATGGGCGACGCGTATCAAGTTCGTGGACACACTTTATAGTCATCTATATGCATTAACGACCCCGTTAGTCTGTTGGTACACTTTATTAGACATACATATGTAAGCAGCAACTCACAGAATGCTTATTTATGCTTAAAAATGAGTTTCCACCAACTCACTACGCGAAGTGCATTCATATAAGCTGCCCGTGGTCATTTCCACAAACCTATTACGCGTGGTCCATTCATATAAGCTGCACGTGGTCATTTCCACAAACCTATTACGCATAGTCCATTCATATAAACTGCCCGTGGTCATGCCCACCTGCAGTTTATTTGAATGGGCGACGCGTATCAAGTTCGTGGACACACTTTATAGTCATCTATATGCATTAACGACCCTGTTAGTCTGTTGGTACACTTAAATAGACATACATATGTAAGCAGCAACTCACAGATGACGGAATTATGCCCTTAAAGTGGTTGTCCACCAATTAAATACGCGTGTGCCGTTCATATAAGCGTAAGGTGGACGATTACCAAAAAAACTACAACGGACTACAAATATGGCACACGACCGGAACCAGCTTCCGGTTTTCTGCCATGTTTGTAGTCCTGCATAGTTCTTTTCTTTATTCGATTCCCCAGGCGTTTATAATCAATTATATGAATAAACAACGACTTGATTCACATATTCAACTTTATTAGACACACATATGTTAGCAGCAACTCACAAAAGACACGATAATGGCCTTAAAAACGAGTTTCCACCAACTCACTACACGTGGTGCATTCATTTAAACTGCCCGTGGTCCCGTCCACCTGCAGTTTATATTAATGGGCGACGCGTATTAAGTTCGTGGACAAACCCCCAAAAGGTGGTTGTCCACAAACCTATTACGCATAGTCCATTCATATAGACTGCCCCTGGTCCCGTCCACTTACAGTTTATTTTAATGAGAGACACGTATTAAGTTCGTGGACACACTTTATAGTCATCTATATGCATTGACGACCCTGTTAGTCCGTTGGTACACTTAAATAGACATACATATGTTAGCAGCAACTCACATAATGCTTATTTATGCTTAAAAACGAGCTTCCACCAACTCACTACGCGTGGTGCATTCATAAACTGCCCGTGGTCCTGTCCACCTGCAGTTTATAGTAATGGGCCAAGCGTATTAGGTTCGTGGACAAACCCCCAAAAGGTGGTTGTCCACAAACCTATTACGCATAGTCCATTCATATAGACTGCCCCTGGTCCCGTCCACTTACAGTTTATTTTAATGAGAGACACGTATTAAGTTCGTGGACACACTTTATAGTCATCTATATGCATTGACGACCCTGTTAGTCCGTTGGTACACTTAAATAGACATACATATGTTAGCAGCAACTCACATAATGCTTATTTATGCTTAAAAACGAGCTTCCACCAACTCACTACGCGTGGTGCATTCATAAACTGCCCGTGGTCCTGTCCACCTGCAGTTTATAGTAATGGGCCAAGCGTATTAGGTTCGTGGACAAACCCCCAAAAGGTGGTTGTCCACAAACCTATTACGCATAGTCCATTCATATAAACTGCCCCTGGTCCCGTCCACCTACAGTTTATTTTAATGAGAGACACGTATTAAGTTCGTGGACACACTTTATAGTAATCTATATGCATTGACGACCCTGTTAGTCCGTTGGTACACTTAAATAGACATACATATGTTAGCAGCAACTCACATAATGCTTATTTATGCTTAAAAACGAGCTTCCACCAACTCACTACGCGTTGTCCATTCATATAAACTGCAGGTGGACACTTCCTGTTTGACTTAGTGAAAAACAGAGAAATGTCCACCTCCAGTTTATTTTAATGAGCGACGCGTATTAAGTTCGCGGACACACTTTAGAATAATCAATATGCATTGACGACCATGTAAATCTGTTGGTACACTTAAATAGACATACATATGTAAGCAGCAACTCACAGATGACGGAATTATGCCCTTAAAGTGGTTGTCCACAAACATAATACGCGTGTGCCGTTCATATAAGCGTAAAGTGGTAGAATTACAAAAAAACTACAACGGACTACAAATATGGCACACGACCGGAACCAGCTTCCGGTTTTCTGCCATGTTTGTAGTCCTGCGTAGTTCTTTTCTTTATTCGATTCCCCAGGCGTTTATAATCAATTATATGAATAAACAACGACGCGATTCACATATTCAACTTTATTAGACACACATATGTTAGCAGCAACTCACAAAAGACACGATAATGGCCTTAAAATGAGTTTCCACCAACTCACTACACGTGGTGCATTCATTTAAACTGCCCGTGGTCCTGTCCACCTGCAGTTTATATTAATGGGCGACGCGTATTAAGTTCGTGGACACACTTTAGAATAATCTATATGCATTGACGACCCTGTTATTCTGTTGGTACACTTTATTAGACATACATATTTAAACATCAACTCACATAATGCTTATTTATGCTTAAAAACGAGTTTCCACCAACTCACTACGCCTGGTGCATTCATAAACTGCCCGTGGTCCTGTCCACCTGCAGTTTATAGTAATGGGCGACGCGTATTAAGTTCGTGGACACACTTTATAGTAATCTATATGCATTGACGACCATGTAAATCTGTTGGTACACTTAAATAGACATACATATGTAAGCAGCAACTCACAGATGACGGAATTATGCCCTTAAAGTGGTTGTCCACAAACCTAATACGCGTGTGCCGTTCATATAAGCGTAAGGTGGTAGAATTACCAAAAAACTACAACGGACTACAACTATGGCACACGACCGGAACCAGCTTCCGGTTTCGTGCCATGTTTGTAGTCCTGCGTAGTTTTCTTCTTTATTCGATTCCCCAGACGTTTATAATCAATTATATGAATAAACAGAGACGCGATTCACATATTAAACTTTATTAGACACACATATGTTCGCAAGAACTCACATAATACTTATTTATGCTTAGAAACGGCTGCGGGTGGTCACTTCCTGGTTGCCATATTTGTAGTCCTTTGTAGTTTTTCTCGTTACTTAGTTTCGCCAGGCTTTTCTTGTTTACTTTTCTCCCGACGTATTTATATATACGACTAAAGAACCACCTTATTACCTTAGTACACTTTATACAACGTACATATGTTATTATCGACTCGTAGAAGGCTGTATTTTGCCTTAAAACGGGTCGTCCACCAACTTAATACACGTGGTCAATTCAAATAAACGGATGGCGGTCGCTTCCTGCATGACTTGGCGAAAAGCAGAGAAACGTCCACCTGCAGCTTATTTGAACGGGCCACGTGTATCAAGTTGGTGGACATAATACTTATTAGCAATGTTTAACTTAAAAATATAAATTTATATGTTTCAAAAACCACATTATTCAACGAGTACACTTTATTGTACACATATATGTTGGTATGGAATCATAAAATGCTCATTTTGACTATTAAGATGTCCTCTTTTACGTTCAAGGCTTCCTTTTCAAGCCTCGTCCATTGAAATGAATGGGTTGCAGAGTAATACATAAAAAATGATTTAAAATACTTTTCGGGCACCCACGCATTTGGCCTTTCACTATGTCGCTTGTGGGACTGTGACGCAAGTGACTGTGATGTTTGGGGTCTCTCGGGACCCCCGGGGCCTTTGCGGTAAATGTCCTTGTATACATTGCTCAATGCATGAACCGAAGCGTACACGCGCCGTTATTACATTGCGTGCATGCTCCTAGGCCCGCTCTATGCACGATGCATACGGTGACGCATACAGCGCATGCGTGCATGCGTCACAGTCTGCTGTTATAGCAGCGCTTGTATGCGTCACGGTCTGCTCTATGCACGATGCATTCGGTGACGCGTGCATGCGTCACGGTTTGATGTGGTAACAGCGCATGCATGCGACGCGGTCTGCTCTATGCACGGTGCATTCGGTGACGCATACATGCATTCGGTGACGCGTACGCTCTCCCTATTTTGACCTTTCGACACCCAAACAAAGTCACAGAGTCGCCCGGCTTTTCCGCACGGCCGGTGGATGACGGGCGGTCGCTCGTGACCCGGTTTCGGGTCGGTTGACCCTGTCGGGGCTGCGTCCACGAAACACATATGCAAAGCCATTCAAATAAGCTATACGAGGAAATTTCCAGGAAGGTCCGAGGGGTCCCGTATTCTAGATTCTGGCCCGTCGGGCGGCCCCCGACAACATACCGAGAGCACATCGCCCTGGAGGATCAGGGAACGTTTTTGCACCCAATCACAATATTAAGCTCACAGCCTTGTCTCTCATATAACACTGAACAGCATTATGAAGGCTTAGTGTTGGGGGAGGTGGATTTTTCACCAAGGTCTAAGAACTTTGGACGTTTGGGGGATAAACGGGGGGCTTCTAGACATATATAATCTAAAATGTCCAGACCCTTCGGCCTATCGTTTCCCAACGGGAGGGCTCCCACCTACCATCTATGCCAATGCGTTTTCATTAGCTGCTTCGTGGACGACTCTCCCTATTTTGACCTTTCGACACCCAAACAAAGTCACAGAGTCGCCCGGCTTTTCCGCACGACCGGTGGATGACGGGCGGTTGCTGGTGACCCGGTTTCGGGTCGGTTGACCCTGTCGGGGCTGCGTCCACGAAACACATATGCAAGAGCCATTCAAATAAGCTATACGAGGAAATTTCCAGGAAGGTCCGAGGGGTCCCGTATTCTAGATTCTCGCCCGTCGGGCGGCCCCCGACAACATACCGAGAGCGCATCGCCCTAGAGGATCAGGGAATATTTTTTGCACCCAATCACAAGATTAAGCTCACAGCCTTGTCTCTCATATATGCCTGAACAGCATTGTGAAGGCTTAGTGTCTGGGGAGAGGTGGATTTTTCACGAAGGTCTAAGAACTTTGGACCTTTGGGGGTTAAATGGGGGGCTTCTAGACAAAAATAATCTAAAATGTCCAGACCCTTCGGCCTATCGTTTCCCAATGGGAGGGCGTCCACCTGCAATCTATGCCATTGAATTTTCGTGGACGACTCTCCCTATTTTGACCTTTTGACCCCCAAACAAAGTACCAAAGCCGCCCCGCTTCTCTGGACGATCGGTGGATGCGTGACGCATGCACGTGTGGTTATTTAAGCGCGTGCATGCGTCACGGTCTCTTATAGACTCTTATAGCATGACGCATATGCGTAGAGGCCTGCTCTGCGCGTGACGCATGCAGTGACGCATGCGGCGCATGCACTCGTCACGGCCTGCTCTACGCACGATGCACGCAGCGGCGCATGCACTCGCCACGGCCTGCTCTACGCGTGACGCATGCAGTGACGCATGCGGCGCGTGCATGCGTTGCGGTCTGCACTCTGTGCATGACGCATTCAGTGACGAATGCCGCTCGGCTGACCCTGTCGGGGCTACGTCCACGAAACACATATGCAAAAGCCATTCAAATAAGCTATACGAGGAAATTTCCAGGGAGGTCCGAGGGGTCCCGTATTCTAGATTCTCGCCCGTCGGGCGGCCCCCGACAACATACCCAGAGCGCATCGCCCTACAGGATTAGGGAATGTTTTTGCACCCAATCACAAGATTAAGCAAACAGCCTTGTCTCTCATATAGGCCTGAACAGCCTTTTGAAGGTTTAGTGTCGGGGGAGGTGGATTTTTCACGAAGGTCTAAGAACTTTGGACATTCGGGGGATAAATGGGGGGCTTCTAGACAAAAGTAATCCAAAACGTCCAGACACTTCGGCCTATCGTTTCCCAACGGGAGGGCGTCCACCTACAATCTATGCCAATGCGTTTTCGTGGACGACTCTCCCTATTTTGACCTTTTGACCCCCAAACAAAGTACCAAAGTCGCCCGGCTTCTCTGGGCGATCGGTGGATGCGTGACGCATGCGCGTGTGGTTATTTAAACGCGTGCATGCGTCACGCTCTCTAATATGCACGATGCATTCAGTGAGGCATGCAGCGCGTGCACGCTTTACGCTCTGGTCTACGCAGTGACGCATACGGCGCACGCACGCGTCACGGCCTGCTCTACGCGTGACGCATGCAGCGGCGCATGCGTTACGGTCTGCTCTACGCACGACGCATGCAGCACACGCGTCATTGCTTAGACAGCCTGATTAGACCTTCGAGGACAAACCGAGCGTTCTACGAGTTGCTGCTAACACACGTGTGTCTAATGAAGTGAACCGACCGAATAATGTGGTCGTTGATGCATTTAAATGAATATAAAGGCACATTTTTGCTAATAAGTGGGTCGTCCACCAACTGACTACACGTGGCTCATACATATAAATTGCTCGAGGAACTTTCCCGCAGGGCCTCCGGAGGGTCCGACGGGCCCGAAACATCACAGGCACTTGCGTCACGGTCCCCCGAGAGACATACCGAAAAGGCAAAAGTCCTGGTCCACCAGAAGTATTTTATAACTTTTTTAATGTAAAAGAACAACCCCCATTGATTTCAATGGCAGACACTGTTTTAGCTATGTACTCATCCCATTTTAGTCCACACCGAACATTTTATGAGTTGTTTCCTAACCTGTGTGTGTGTGTGTGTGTGTGTTCACAATGAACAGTGTCGTTTCTGACACCTGAAAATCGACATATACACTTTAAATATTGTTAAAAAGCATGCTGTCCACCAACATACTACACGTGGTCCACTCATATAAACTGCACGTGGACAGCGATTGCATTTTCTAGTTAGAACAGACTACAAAATGGATCACATCATTTTCTAGTGTGTTTGCGTTGATATTGTTGCTTTTTAACGATGCCACAGGCTTACGTATTCGTAAAACGATGATTTTGACCTAACATGTGGTATCTGCTAGGTCGAACGCCATGCTGTCCACCTGCAGTTTATCGAATGGGCCAGGAGTAAATGGTTGGTGGACGTCGCACATTTTGGCCGTTTTAAACGTGTAAATATGATTTTTTTGTTTTAAAAACCACACAGCTCGATTGTCAAGCCCCCTCGGAGAAACATATGTCAGTCCCGGGTGTCAGAACGCGGGTTCTGGTAAAAGTAGTTGGGAAGCGGACGAATAGCGGTTTGGTGGTAGGGGGCGTGGCCTCGGAAGGGTCTGCAGGGTCGAAGTTCAAATCGGCACCCATAGTTGATCAGGGGACGAATAGTTGTTTCGTGGACCCTGGCACAGGTGGGCGGTACCCCGGCACCCGCCTCCCATGCAAACAAATGAGCCGTGGTACTCGTATGATGTCGGAGGACAAGCGGGGAAGCACAAGTACATGGGATAAACCTGTGAGGTACGCGTATGATGTTCGTGGTCAGGGGGCTGGGGTCTCTTCGAGGGGTGCCATGGCGCGAGGGTGCCCCTACAGGTGTCCCCACAGCCCCTATCCGGGGACAGCAAAAAAGGAACTGGCATTACCACAGGGTAATCTGAAATCACCCACTCCCCCTTTAGATAACAGGCTTGTGTCAGGTTTTTTCACACTACGATCCATCCCCACACTATGCGTCAAATGGCCCGCTAAATGAATGGACCTTTTTCCACGAACCCCCTATTTGTACTTCCTCGACGACTGGCTCATCTTGGCGCACTCGCGAGATCTGTTGTGTACACACAGGGACCTGGTGCACCGGCACCTAGACCATTTGGGGTTACAGGTCAACCGAGAGAAGAGCAAGCTCTCCCCTGTGCAGAGCATCCTTTTCCTCGGTATGGAACTCGACTCTGTCTCCATGATGGCACGTCTTTCTTCCGAGCGTGCCCAGTCGGTGCTGACCTGCCAGAGGAGCTTCAGGCAGCAGCCAGCGGTCCCCCTGAAACGTTTTCAGAGGCTCCTGGGACCCCTCGGGTTGATGCACATGAGACCGCTACAGCACTGGCTACAGAGCAGAGTTTCTTGGAGTGCGTGGCACACCGGCAGCAGGCGCGTCCCGATCACGCCCTTCTGCCGGCGCACCCTAACCCCATGGTCTTCAATGACCTTTTTGCGGACAGGGGTCCCTCTTGGGCAGGTTTCGAGGTGCGTCGTGGTGACGACCGACGCCTCCCTGCAGGGTTGGGGTGCTGTGTGCAACGGGCACGCAGTGTCGGGTCTCTGGACGGGCCCCCGCCTGCGCTGGCATATCAATCGCCTAGAGTTGTTGGCGGTGCTGCTTGCACTGAGGAGGTTCCTTCCCCTCGTGCAGGACAAGCACGTGCTGGTCCGGTCGGACAGCACGACTGCTGTGGCGTATATCAACCGACAGGGTGGTATTCGGTCACGGCAGCTATCGCAACTCGCCCGACGCCTCCTCCTGTGGAGCCAGCAGGTGACGAAGTCCGGTTCGGGCAGGCACAGGTGGACCTGTTCGCCTCCCTGGACACCACCCCTTGCCCGCTTTGGTACTCCCTGACCGAGGCCCCCCTCGGCACGGATGCTTTGGCGCACAGCTGGCCGCGGGACAAGCGGAAGTACGAGTTCCCCCCAGTGAGCCTCATTGCACACGTCCTGTGCAAGGTCAGGGAAGAGGAGCATCAAGTGCTACTAGTTGCGCCTTACTGGCCCAACCGGACTTGGTTCTCGGAGCTAATGCTCCTGACGACAACTCCCCCCTGGCAGATTCCCCTGACGAAGGACCTTCTTTCTCAGGGGAAGGGCACGTTGTGGCATCCGAGACCAGACCTCTGGAACCTCCATGTCTGGCTCCTGGACGGGACGAGGAGATCCTGAGTGGTCTACCCCCAGCGGTGGTGGAAACCATTACTCAGGCTAGGGCCCTGGCCACGAGGCGGTTATACGCATTGAAGTGGCGCCTCTTCTCGTCCTGGTGTTCTTCTCGTGGAGAAGACCCACGGATATGCTCGATCGGGAGCGTGCTGTCCTTCCTGCAGTCGAGACTCGAGAGCAATCTCTCCCCTTCCACGCTGAAGGTGTATGTAGCCGCTATTGCCGCTCATCACGGACCAGTTAGTGGGAAGTCTCTGGGACAGCACGACCTGGTCATTAGGTTCCTGAGGGGCGCGAGGAGGCTGAATTCAGCCCGTCCGCGCTCCGTTCCCTCTTGGGACCTCAATGTGGTCCTGGCGGGCCTCCAGAGGCCCCCCGTCGAGCCCCTCGGAAATGCCGCTCTTTCTCATCTCTCGATGAAGACGGCTCTCCTAGTGGCGCTCGCCAAGAGGGTAGGGGACCTACATGCATTTTTCGTGGCCACGGATTGCCTAGAGTTCGGGCCTGGTCAATCTCACGTTATCCTGAGACCCCGGCCTGGCTACGTGCCCAAAGTTCCCACCACTCCCTTTCGGGACCAGGTGGTGAACCTGCAGGCGCTCCCTTCTGGGGAGGAAGACCCAACCCCTTCCGTGTTGTGTCCAGTGCGCGCGCTGCGCCTCTGCCTGGACCGCACGCAGAGCTTCTGGAGCTCTGAGCAGCTTTTTTGTCTGTTTTGGGAGATCAGCACAAGGGGAGGGCTGTCTCCAAACAGAGGTTGGCGCACTGGATCGTGGACGCCATCAATGGCTTACCGATCACAGGATCTCCCGTGCCCGCTTGCAGTGAGGGCACACTCCACCAGGGGTGTGGCCTCCTCGTGGGCACTGGCTCAGAGCGCCCCTCTGGCAGATGTATGTAAAGCTGCGGGTTGGACTACGCCCAGCACCTTCGCGGGGTTCTACAGCCTCAGCGTGGAACCGGTATCTGCCAGAGTCTTACGAGACACCGCCAGGTAAGTCCGGCAGCCGGTGGGCGTACGCCTGCGGTAGCACTCCTCCATAGGTGAGACGTGGTGCTATCCAGCCTCCCCTCTTCTCCCCACGTGGGCGAAGAGTAGGCATTCCATCCCTCACTAAGCACTCCTCGGCGGCGGGCTCGGCGGAGCAGCCCTGCCTCCCTTGGCCTGTTTCTGAGCTCTAGCAGTGACTCAAACAAGGCCTAGTGCTCCACACGTAGTAACCCCCCCACAGGGCGGTTCCGTCTGTTGTCTTCTCATGAATGGCTCTCAATCGATGGCCCATGACCTCTCCCAGGTGTACTTCACCTGCTCGCGACACCATCTCGTGTCTGCATGTCTCCCACGTGCTCTCCCCTATCCGGTGAGACCGTGTGTGAGTCTCCACTAAAGCTCCTCCCTGCGGTAGGAAGTGGTCTCCGTAGCGCGTTCCCTCAGGGGGGAATGACGCTTCCCAGTGGCCTTACGGTGCCGGGCGGCTTCTCGCTGTTAAGAGAACTAGGCCGCCGTCCGTGACACTCAAAACAGAATTTACTTTGCATTACGATATGTCTAAACGCTTTCGCTATAAAAAACACACATGCACACAAAGCGGTCCTTGAAGACAAAAGAACCTGAAGAAGCGTTCGTATATATATATAAAGCGTATTTATAACCTGCAGGTGTTGGTGTAATTAACTAAATGACCTGCCAAGGTTATTTAAAGCCAAAATAATTTTTGCCGTGTTTGACACACGTGCTTCACAACCGGTCGAACAAAGACGTTCTCCCATAGCGTTTGAAATGCAGTGTTGCCAACTCCTCAGTAAGGAAAGTAGCTATTGGCTGTCCTAAGTCGCCAAATGATGTCATCACATCTTTAAAATGTATTCTGGCTGTTGTATATAGGCCTCCAGGGCACCACACAGATTTTATTAAAGAATTTGGTGGGTTCTTATCAGAACTAGTACTGGCTGCAGACAGAGTCCTTGTTGTTGGTGACTTTAACATTCATGAAGATAATGATACAGATGCTTTAGGAATGGCTTTTAAAGACATTCTTAACTCAATGGGCGTTAGACAACATGTTTCAGGACCCACTCACCTTCGTAATTATACGTTAGATTTAATACTGTTTTACGGTATAAATGTGGACAACGTTAAAAAACATTTCGGATCATTATCTGGTATCATGCTTGCTTCACTACCGAATGGTGGCAAATCAAACTCCAAGTTACAAATATTGTAGAACAATAACTTCGACTACAAAAGGTGCGTTTCTTGATAATATGCATGAATTGTCTCAAATCTCTAGCATGAGTAATAACGTTGAAGATCTTGACTTTACCATTGAAAATATTAATGCCACCATCCAGGGCCGGATTGGGGACTCATTTTCAGCCCTGGAGTTTCATGCCTTAGACCGGCCCACTTTAGTTTACGACTGACTATATTAAAATAATGATAATTAAAACCTAAGTCTGCAATAGCGCACTGTTCTCTACAGCCTTGAATTCATTGTCATTCAGTGAAAATACAGTAGCCTAAGTTTTGCTTCACAGTGAAGATTTATTAGAACAGTAAATAGCCGGACAGTATCAGAATCTATTTTCTTTAAGAATTAGTGTTCATAAATATCCAAACATTGAAATAAGGAAAAAATATAAATTACAAAAGATTAAAATAAAATGTATTGCACTGTCTAATGACACTATAATTTATTTTAATGAAACGTCTGCTTTACAACTTCAAATATTTTTTCAAATATGAGAACATTAATTAAATAATAAAACTATTTGACTGTTATCTGACTTTTTTTCACAATGATTTCGAATGATTGTTTCATCTCTTTTTCCTTTGCATAAGTGTAGCTTCAAGGAAACATGGACAACCCTAAAACGTTAATTAACGCGGTCTTCGAACCGACGTCGGTCCGAATGGGGGACGGGTGCTCTAACAATGAGCTACCTTGCACCTATTGAGACATGTGAATTGTTTGCAGACAACTTTGTTTTGCACGGCCGCTAGCGTCTTGCACTGCTCCTATTCCTAAATACCTTAACGTTAGCTTACCGGCCGTCTCGTCGTCTAAATTTGTTTTGAGAAAAAATGTGGTCGGCTTAGAACATTTGGCCGCGTCAGTTTCCAGAGCTTTCTTGCTTTTTATTCTGGCCTTTTCAGCGCCGCCTTTGCGCTTTCTGTCATCCATTTTTTTTTCTGACGGTTTTTTATTTTGAGCAACTTGCAGTGGCGCTGTCGGGGGCGGGGCCAGGGAGTCAAAAGATAATCACGTCATCATTAACCTGCAGGCTGCGCTCTGAGTTGGGCTGGGAATAAATATGAAATAAAAAAGAGTGGGGCTGCGATAAAATAATAAATAAAAAGATTAGGGCTGCTGTGAGTGAAGGCAGCCTAGGGAAAGCCACATTTCAACCGTGCCATGACAATACCGGCCCTCGCGGCCAAAAAAACTGACCGGCCCACCGGGAATTCTCCCGGTGCTCACGATTAGCCAATCCGGGGCTGCCACCATCTCAGAAATGCTAGACATAGTTGCTCCTCTGCACTTAAAGAAGATTAAAAATGACCGACCCGACACCGTGGAATAATGAACACACTCAGGCTCTAAAGAAAGCGGCACGAAAAATGAAATTACATTTATTTTCTACTATAGATCACAAAGAACTATCTAAAATCATTAGATCATCTAAATCAACTGCATGCATGCTAGACCCTATACCTACAAATCTACTGAAAGAGATGCTCCCAGAAATGATAGATCCTCTACTTAGCATTATTAACTCATCTCTGACATTTGGACATGTGACTAAAGCATATAAGGTGGCTGTTATAAGGCCCCTTGTCGACCCTGTAGAACTAGTTAAGTACAGACCTATTTCGAATCTACCTTTCTTATCTAAAGTTCTGGAAAAAGTAGTCTCAACTCAAATATGTTCCTTCCTCCAAAGGAATGAGATTAATGAAGATTTCCAGTCTGGATTTAGAGCACATCACAGTACAGAGACTGCTCTGATTAGAGTTACAAATGATCTGCTTATGGCGTCTGACCGAGGTTGTATCTCCTTATTGGTGCTGCTTGATCTTAGTGCTGCATTCGACACCATTGACCACAGCACACTCCTACATAGACTCGAAAATTATGTCGGTATTAAAGGAAATAGCTTTGAAATGGCTTAGATCTTATTTATGCGACCGTTTTCAATATGAAGCAATAAACAATAGGGTATCACGCAAATCGCAAGTCCAGTACGGTGTACCACAGGGCTCAGTCTTAGGGCCTATTCTCTGCGCATTACACATGCTACCTCTAGGAGATATAATAAAGCGACACGGAGTAAGCTTTCACTGTTATGCTGATGATACGCAACTTTATATTTCCTCGAAGCCTCATGAAACACAGCAATTCCATCGAATAGTGGAATGCATCGTCGATATAAAAAAGTGGATGAGTAGCAATTTTTTATTACTGAACTCGGACAAAACTGAAGTGTTACTTATCGGACCGAAAAACGCCCTACATAACACCTAAGAATACTGCTTAACTATTGATGGATGTTCCATAAAACACTCACCTTCAGCTAAGAATCTTGGCTTTATATTCATTTACATTTACATTTAGTCATTTAGCAGACGCTTTTATCCAAAGCAACTTACAGATGAGGAAACATTGGAAGCAATTATAACAAACATAGGCAACAAAATACATAAGTGCATCAAACTAGTCCATTAAAGCCTAGCACAGTATAAAAAGCTAAGAATAGTGAGGTTAGTAATTATTATTTTTTTTTTATAAAGAAGGAAAGGGAAGAGAATTAGGAAAAATCAATCAGCGACGTGTTGACGGAAGAGAAGCGTTTTTAGGCGTTTTTAAAAGATGGCAACCGAGTCTGCTGATCTTGTAGCAGCTGGTAGATCATTCCACCAATGTGGAACAGATCCAGAGAAGGTACGGGAGAGTGACTTTTTTCCTTTTTGGGATGGTACCACTAGTCGTTGTTCCTTTGCAGACCGCAGTGATCTGGCAGGAACATAGATCTGCATTAGCGAGTGGAGATACGATGGTGCAGATCCGGTGTTGGTCTTGTAGGCCAGGAGCAAAGCTTTGAACTTTATGCGGGCGGCAACAGGGAGCCAGTGTAACCTGATGAAGAGCGGAGTTACATGCGCTCTCTTCGGTTCATTGAAGACCACTCTTGCCGCCGCATTCTGGATCATCTGGAGAGGTTTGATTGTGCAAGCAGGAAGTCCAGCCAGAAGCGCATTGCAATAATCCAGTTTGGACAGGACAAGAGCCTGGACTAGGACTTGCGTAGAGTGCTCCGATAGGAAAGGTCTAATTTTCCTAATGTTGTAGAGGATGAATCTACAGGACCGGGTGGTGCTGGCAACATGACTTGTGAGGTTAAGCCGATCATCGATTACCACTCCCAGGTTTCTGGCTGTGCTGGACGGTGTAATCGTTGATGAGCCTAGTTGAATGGCAAGGTTGTGGTGAATCTTTGGGTTGGCCGGGATCACAAGCAGTTCCGTTTTTGCAAGGTTTAGCTGCAGGTGATGATCCTTCATCCAAAGCGAGATGTCACTCAGGCATGCCGCGATGCGAGCAGCGACCGTCGGATCGTCCGGTTGAAATGACAAGTAGAGTTGTGTGTCGTCGGCATAGCAGTGATAGGAGAAGCCATGCTTCTGATTGACCGAGCCGAGGGATGTCATGTAAATGGAGAAGAGTAGCGGTCCAAGCACTGAGCCCTGTGGCACCCCCGTGTTGAGCTGTTGGGACGCGGAGACCTCATCTCTCCAGGATACTCTGAATGACCTACCCGAGAGGTAGGACTCAAACCATTGCAACGCCATTCCAGAGACACCCATAGCATTGAGAGAAGCCAGGAGGATGTGATGATTGACAGTGTCAAAGGCAGCAGACAGATCCAGTAGGATGAGCACAGATGACATGGATGATGCTTTTACCAGTCTCAGGGCTTCGATGACTGAGAGCAGTGCAGTCTCTGTGGAATGACCGGTCTTGAACCCAGACTGATTGCTGTCCAGGAGGTTGTTTTGCATGAGAAAGGAGGAGATCTGATTGAACACAACTCGCTCCAGGGCTTTGGCGATGAAGGGAAGAAGGGAGACAGGCCTGTAGTTTTCTAGCAGTGTAGGGTCCAGGGTGGTTTCTTTAGAAGCGGTGTGATGCGTGCCTCTTTGAACGCTGTGGGAAATGTCCCAGTGGTGAACGAAGAGTTGATGATGTGGGTCAGAGCAGGCACAACCGTTGGAGAGATGGCCTGGAGGAGATGGGTGGGAATGGGATCCAGTGGGCAGGTGGTAGGGTGGTTGGAGCCAATGACCTTTGAGACATCAGCTTCAGACAGAGTAGAAAAGGCACACACGTGTCAGGGATGTGGGCGGGTTCGACAGATGGTGGCGTAGAGAACGGGCTGCTGATGGCAGTAGTTTTCTTTACGAAGAACGATGCAAAATCAGCAGCTGTTAACTCCGATGAAGTTGCGGGAGCAGGCGGACAGAGGAGAGCAGAGAAGGTTTTGAAGAGCGTTCGAGAGTCCCGAGAGTTGCAGATCCTCGAGTGGTAGTAATCTGTTTTTGCAGAGGTGACATCTACAGAGAAAGAAGAGAGAAGGGATTGGTAGAGAGAGAGGTCTGCAGGGTCTTTTGACTTGCGCCGATAGTACTCTGTCATTTGAGAACCAGGTCGCCAACACCTGTAAAATTGCGTTTTTCCATCTTAAAAATATATCTAAACTACATCATATGCTGTCACCACCGAGTTTGGCTGCTGCACTATCGCCTATCATTATTCTGCAAATGTCTTGCGCTGCATGCAAAATGAGAGTCTCGGCGATTGTACGCGGTTTACCCATTTACTGATTCTTTTCGCATACGATGCCTCCAAACACTGTTTAGACACTGTTTAGAAATGGTTGCCTGTTGCTGATGGAGGCCATCAAGCTTTCTTTTAAAATATTCAGCCGGTTTATTTTTCATGCCATCATGCTTTGTTTCGAGGTGCCTTTTTAATTTGCAGGGCTTCATACTGTGGTTTGCCGGCACCTCGGCACACACAACACACTGAGGTCTCAGATCAGCCATGACTGTAAACCCAAACTGCAGGTATGCTTCATCGTGCCTTTGAACCTTTTTTGCAGCCGGTGGTGTGCCGGTTGGCTTGTTGGTCCTCACAAGAAATGTCTCCATTTTTGTTATGTTAAGTTTAGGCAATATGTAACTGTGTGTGTGGCTATGTTGAGAGACGTATCCGGGGCTAATCAGTTCGGGGACGATCTTTAATTAAACAAACAAAATAATAATTTTGCAGACAATTCAGATTTTATTTTAATACTTCACGATTGTAGTCCTCGTCAGTGTGTGTCTCAGTCGCGTGGGTAGTTCCAGCTAAGTGTAGCTACTGCCTAGCAGTTAAAACATTTTTTCGCTTTTGAGAAAAAAAAAGTCGTCAGGAGGAAGATTTGTTTGTGTTATAATCAGTGCTTGAAGTGAGGGGAACGGTGGCGGTACTCTCTTTGCATTGGCAAATCATGACATTTTTACAGTGAAAAAACAAACTTGGAGATATTGCTGTTACAACAATTTATTGTTATTTATTTATAAACAACATATAAATGTATTTAAACAGGTTTGTGTGTGCGTGGCTGCGTGTGATCATTTCAAGGCAAGGCAAGGCAAGGCAAGTTTATTTGTATAGCACATTTCATACACAATGGCAATTCAAAGTGCTTTACATAGAAGAAATTAAAAATATCCATTTGATAAAACAGTTAAGAAATAAGAAAAATAAAAGTAACCAGTTAAGAATAAAAAATACAATTACAAAGTTTAGAACAAATAAGAAAAATAAAAATTAACCAGTTAAGAATAAAATAAAATAAAATATAGTTTAGAACAGATAATAAATAAAATAAAGTACAGCACAAACAGTCGGACGGTCAGAGGCACAGTGGCACATTAATCAAATGCAAAGTTAAACAGATGTGTTTTGAGTCTGGATTTGAATGTGGCTACTGTGGGAGCACATCTGATCTCTTCTGGAAGCAGGTTCCAGCTGCGGCTCGCATAATAGCTAAATGCAGACTCTCCTTGCTTGGAGAGAACCCTTGGTATTTCTAGCTGATACGATCCTAATGACCTGAGTGTTCTTTTGGGTCTGTATTCAATGAGCATATCTGCAATGTATTGAGGTCCTAGGCCATTGAACGATTGATATACCAGTAATAAAACTTTAAAATATATCCTATATGTAACTGGTAGCCAGTGTAAAGACCTGAGGACTGGTGTGATATGATCATATTTTCTGGCTGCTCAGAATCCTTGCCGCAGCGTTCTGTATGAGCTGCATCTGTCTTATGGTCTTTTTGGGGAGGCCAGTAAGGAGTTATTACAATAATCCACCCTGCTGGTGATGAAAGCATGCACTAGTTTCTCTAAGTCTTGACTGGAAACAAAGCATCTAATTCTTGCAATATTTTTCAGATGATAGTATGCTGATTTAGTTATTGCTTTGACATGACTACTGAAGCTAAGATCTGACTCTAGAGACACACCGAGATTCCTGACTTGATTTTTTGTTGTTTGACCTTTAGAGTGAAGGTACGCGTTCACCTTGAGAACTTCATCTTTATTTCCAAATGCAATGACTTCAGTTTTGTCTTTGTTTAACTGAAGAAAGTTTTGGCACATCCAACTATTTATTTCATCAATGCATTTGAGCAGGGAGTCAATGGGGCTGTGATCGTTAAGCGATAGGGCTAAGTATATCTGTGTGTCGTCTGCATAGCTGTGGTAAGCAATTTGGTTATTTCTCATTATTTGGCTCATTGGGAGCATGTACAGGTTGAATAGGAGAGGCACAAGAATTGAGCCTTGAGGGACTCTGCATGTCATGGATGTCCACTCAGACTTATGGTCACCTATACTCACATAATAACCTCTTGCTTCTAGGTATGACCTGAACCATTTTAGGACTATCCCAGAAAGCCCCACCCAGTTTTCCAACCTGTCTATAAGTATGTTGTGATCGACCGTGTCAAATGCAGCACTGAGGTCGAGTAGGACCAGCACGGATAATTTGCCTGAATCAGTACTTAAGCGAATTGTCGTTTACTATCTTAATGAGCGCTGTCTCTGTGCTGTGATGCGGGCGGAACCCAGATTGAAAATTGTCAAAGTATCCGTTTGAGCTTAAGAATTTGTTCAGCTGGTTGAAGACAACTTTTTCAATTATCTTACCTATGAAGGGAAGATTTGAGATCGGTCTATAGTTGTTTAATATGGTCTTATCCAGATTGCTCTTTTTCAGGAGGGGTTTGACAACAGCAGTTTTCAGGGAGTTTGGGAAACTTCCAGAGAGAAGTGAGGCATTTACCACATCAAGGAGATCTACTTCTAAACAGTTTAACACACTTTTGAAAAAAGATGTGGGAAGTGCGTCAAGGGCGCAGGTTGATGTTTTAAGGTGTTGAACGGTTTCTTCCAAATTTTTGCCATCAATTTCTTCAAAATCAGACATTGTAACTACTTTCTCAGGTTGTGGTGTGATCTGCCCGACCCCAGCGCTACTCAAGGATGTGCTGATCACCTTTCTAATATTATTGATTTTAACAGAGAAGAAAGATGCAAACTCACTGCACTTGCTGTCTGAGAGCATTTCACTGGGAATCTGGCTTGGGGGGTTTGTCAGTCTGTCTACAGTAGCGAAAAGAGTCCTGGTGTTGTTTAAGTTGCTGTTTATAATATTTGAGAAGAAAGTCTGTCTAGCTTTGCCTAGTTCCATATTGAAAGCATGGATGGTGTCTTTGTAGATGTTATAATGGACTACAAGTTTTGTCTTCCGCCACAAGCGCTCTGCTTTTCTGCATTGTCTTTTCATATTTTGCACCGCTGTTGAGTTTCTCCAAGGTGCTTTTTGTCTACCACTCTTCCTGACTTTCACAGGGGCAATATCATCAATTACACTTTTAACCTTCGAGTTAAAAGAATCAAGGAGAGAATCAACAGAGTCAGCAGATATGCTTGGTGTTAAAGATATGGCCTTCATAAATAGTACACTAGTGTTCTCATTTAAGCATCTCTTCTTGACAGACACAGATCTAACTTCAATGGCAGGAGAGATCAATATATCAAAGAAAATACAGAAATGATCAGATAGTGCTACATCCTTAATAACAATAGATGAAATTTTTAGACCCTTACTGATAAGTAAATCTAGAGTGTGTCCGCGATTGTGTGTGGGTCCATGTACATGCTGAGTCAGGTCAAATGTTTTTAAAACAGTTTTGATTTATTTTGCCATATTGTTTCTGCATTATCTATGTGAATGTTAAAATCTCCGGCAATAGAGAAACAGTCAAACTCTGAGGAAATTGTTGATAACAGTTCTATAAAGTCCTCAGCAAAGGATGAAGAGTATTTTGGAGGTCTGTAAATAGGGATTAGTATAATGCGAGGAGCACCTTTTAACACAATACCCAGATATTCAAAAGACGTGTAATTTCCAAATGATATTTGCTTACATTGATAGACATCTTTAAAAAGAGCAGCTACTCCCCCACCTCTCCTAACTGATCTGCAGACACTCATAAAAGTAAAGTTAGGAGGTGATGCTTCATTGAGGACTGTTGCACTGCAGCTGTCTTCTAGCCAGGTTTCATTTAGAAACATAAAATCCAGGTTGTATGTGGTTATTAAGTCGTTGACTAGAAGTGATTTGTTTTTAAGTGAGCAGATGTTTAAAAGTGCTAACTTAACAGTCTTGCTTTTTGCCCCCATAGCAATCTTGGTTTGACGTGCAATGGGCACCAGATTAGTCTGGTTTGATCTACGACTATTGAAGGCCTTAGACTTTCTGTCGTGTGATAGCACAGCAATAGAAAAAGATACAGGCACACTGGATTCCCGCTTGTTCTGTAAACATTTGATAAAGTTACTGCTATCAGAGCGGGGACCCGACACATATCACTTAGAGCTGGTATTAGTTGTTTTTGGTTGACCTCGAGCAGATGGAGGAGGGTGTGGGCCCTGGCGTTGTGGTAGAGGCCGAAGAGCTCTCACAGGAGGAGGGCGAAGGCGAGCTGGGCCTGCAGGCTCTGGTGGCCGTGGGGCTTGTCGTTTTTTGGTCGATATTTGGGGGCTTCCAGCAAGTTTGGTTCCAGCATACACCAGTTTTTCCATTTTCTCTGAGAAGCACAGAAGTGGAGATGCTGGGGAGAGAGATAACGTGTCTGGTGAGAGGGGCTGTATCTCTGGTGTTATCAGAGGCTGTAATACGCTGTCCTGGTTTCCCTGGCTGTTTTCCAGGAAGTCGTCCTTGGGTGCTGAATCTTGGAGCAGTTCTAATATGTCACAGTCTGTCTGTGTTGAGCTCGGTGGGCAGGGCTCAGCTGAGATGGTGTCCATGAACTGAGTGGTGTTATCATTGTGTGACGTGTCAACAGCATGTCCAACCAGGTGCTGAGGTGAAGACATGTGGTCATTCACACTGTGTTCGGGTGTGTGTGTGCAATTCTGGTTGAGTGGATTGGCAGAAGGATGACTGAGGGAGAAGAAGATATTGTCCTTAAGCACTCTTGAACCCAGTTTGTTTAGCTGGTGGCCATTTTGTTGAAACAGTTGCCTCTGACTCCAGAAAATATTGAAGTTGTCAATGAAGTTCACTCCTTTTATATTGCAGGTTTTTTGCAGCCATGTATTAAGCCCAAGCAAACGTGAAAACCTGTTTGTTCCTCTTGCTGGGTGTGGTCCACTGATGAATGCTTGAACATTCAGTGTTTTTAGTGTTTCAATGAGTTCATTGAAGTCCTTCTTAAGAAGTTCTGACTGTTCTTTATGAATATCATTTTTCCCCACATGAATGATGAGTCGATTTACAGTCTTATGTTTCATCAGAATGTTCTGAAGTTCCCTGTTTACATCAGAAGTTGTTGCTTGTGGACGGCAGCATGTAGTTGTATCCCTGCTACTAATGTTTCTGATTATGGAGTCACCCACTATCAGAGTCCTGGGCTCAGCTGCGCTTTGAGCTGAGTGCCGCTGTCTGTTCGACCTTGAGCGCCTGTTAAAATCAGAGTTAGCTGCTGGCTGATTTAGTTTGTGTTCAGACACATTCATCAAATTTGGGGATTCCTCATTGAATAATACTTCAAATCTGTTCTCAAGATGTATGGGCGGTGTTCGGAGACCAGTGTTTGCAATCCTTGTAGCCATATTTGGGGTAGAGGATGCTGCTGCGGCAATATGTGATACTCGTGACAGTCTGATATCTCGAGTGCCTTTAGGTCTCGCTCCCTGTTTATGCCATCTATTTGTAAGTCGATCGGCTTGTTTCTCTACACTCAGAAAGGCCGGTCGAGGAGTACTAGATTTATGGGACTCACCGGCTGTGTGCTGAGGGCGTCCATGACGGAGCTCTGATTTGTGTTCCGTCTGGATTGGTGGTCCCACAAGTAACTTTGTTTCAAGAACTGCAATCCTTTGTAAAAGTTTGTGGCAGTTTATGCAGCAAGTAGATTCCAGAGAAGGCATTTTCTCTTATCCTTATGAGTGTAGACAGTTGTGTTTTCTCTTCCCCGGAATGTAAGCTTTCAGTTGGAGGCTGGTCAAATAAGATAATTCGGATTTTTGTAGTAATACGTTTGAGCACTGTGCCGAAGTTAAAATTAGGTGATAAAAGGAGATAAAATATAAAAGTATAAAAGCGACAGCGTAAGCGCGGAGAAGTAAGCAGGAGCGTCCGACTGCGACTTGACTCCTCCTCAGTCCTCAAAGAAAACGAAAGCAAAGCTTTAACTGTAGCTTATATTCTGACTCGTTTATTCGGTTTTTACACATATATAAAACTAAATACGACCTCACGTTTTATACGTTTGCAGCCTCTGAAACTTCCGTCCGTTCGATTTTCAGCATTTTTTCGCATTCGTAGCAAATATTTGGAGGGTTTTTTGAGAATTGAGAGCCACCAAGTGACGAATTTGAAAAAACGAATAAGAAAGTTTCGGACTCAGTCAGGGCGAAAGGACCTTAAACTTGTGAGGCTTGCGCAGCTTCTCGCTATATGGGGAGGATGCAGCAGTGTTGCCAACTCAGTAAGGAAAGTAGTTTTTATTTTGGCTTGGTTTTTAACCTACAACAAGTCACAGTAAAACATGAAAATGTTTAACCATAACATTTAAAAACTAAATGCTTACACAATCTAGATTAAAAAAATTTAGACTGAGACATGATGAGCTAGCAAGCTAATTTAGCTTATGTCACAGAGATGCACACACACAGTGGACGAGAATATAGTGACTGAGGTTGTGTGAGTAAAAAAAAGGAAATGTATTTTTGTGAAGTGATTTAATTAGTTTAGACAAAGAACATTTTATGTCCCAGCCAGCGGCGGCTTCCTGCACATGCGCGCGATCATTTGCAGTCTGGACGCGGAGGGGTGAACATCTCCTGCTCTGACTGCAGCCGGGGGAGAGGCTGCTTCGCGAGGACTGAGCCGCCTGTGAGTGCTTTGGTGCGGGCGTGCGGCTCACGGTAGCACCCGCTGCTCGTTGTGAAGATTAAGAACGATATGTGCTTCACGTCAGAGAGTCTCCAATAACTTCAGAAAAAGTCGTTAGATTTGTTGCTAGTCGCTTTTTTGAAAATGTGTCGCTAGAGGGGCCTGAATACTCGCTAAATATAGCGACAAAGGCGCTAAATTGGCAACACTGTTGAAACGCAGCATCGAGAGTAGCTTTTGATAGGGAACTCAAATTCAGGCAAAGTTTTGGTCGGTCGTGATACTTCTTCGTGAAAACAAAAGTAAACTTTTAAATACTAGTTCTGCACAGAAAAGAATAACAGACTTAAGCTTTATTCTTATTAAATACAAAAAACACTGTACATCTGTTGCTTTTAGGAAATGTCTTTTCTTTAAAATGTCACTGCAAATGCTGCTGTCTAAAGGCTGAAGGTGCGCTCATCACATCACAGGGCATGTCTTGCCAGCTTGCTCATACATGTTATATTTTAGTAATATGTCATTAAGTTTTATGTTTTGCCCTAAAACACCACTTCCCGAACGCTTCCGTCTGTAATTTGAACATTAATGATTCCAACAATACCGTAACAATATTAATCAACCGAAGCTCTCCTACGCCAGGTTTGTCGGACTGGTTTGTTTGTCGGACACAATGGCGGTCAGTCAGGGGGCACATAATATCGCCGTTATGATTGTTCAGTTTGCCTGTCAATCAAACTGCTCGCGAATGGTCAATTGTAAATAATACATTTGTATCTGTATTTTCTGACATCACCTCAGGTTTTGTTTGGTAACTCATAAACATGCGTTTTCTGTAAAGCTGTCAATTTAATGAAGTTGTGCAAACTTTTTCTAAAAATAAATGTATTTTTAAATAAAGCAGATTCTAACGGTAGAACTGCACTTCTATTTATCAGAGGTTCCCAGCCTTTTTGACTCCCAATTGATATTCAACAATATTCAAAGCCCCCCTCCCACTCACAAACCCTAAAAATTTCTACCCAATTAAATAATTTAGAGCTTTCCTGGGTCTTCATTGATCATCCACTCCACAAGATCCTTCGCTACATCATCCTCCAGGTGTTCTAGTTTATATTTTCCCTGCAGAATGTTGTACCCACAGGCGGCACCTTTGCCGAAGGGATGATGGCCTCTCGAGAGAATGTAGTACACTAACATCCTAGCAACCTTAAAACAGGCCGCAATGTTACCATTAGAGGACATTTTGAATTTTTATGGTTTTTCAGACAAACTTGTTTTTAAAGTTCATTGAATCTTTGACTTACCTGAATGTCAGAACTTCTTTTGTAGCCACTGTTGCTTTCTTCATCGATTGCTTCTTTTGCCTTCGAGAATTTAGTTCCAGCGATGCTTGTTCGTAAAGTGGTTTCACTCTGTTTCAGTCTACAACTTATGCCAAAATCAGCCAGTCTGGCTTTCCCTCTTATGTCTGTGAACACCGTAAAATCAGTCAGTTTTTGAAAAAGGTTTTTACACTTAAACTCAAATGTAGTTCCTACCAATTAGAACATTCTGGGGTTTGATATCCCGATGAAGCACTTTAGTTTGTTGGCGGTGTAGGACTTGTAGACTGCGGAGCACTTCCCTCACAAGTTCTTTCAAAACACAAGTCCTCTGAGAGCCTTCGACCGGTAAGTGATCTTGGATGTATTCCTCAAGTGTGTACTCACAAAGCTGAAGAATAAGGTATCCAAAGTTGTCATCTTCTGCAAAGTCTATATAGCGCACAATTGACGGATCATCAAGTTCTGGAAGTCGCAAAAATGTCTCCTCATTCTTGAGGTCCTGGTAGTTGGACTTAATCATTCGTTTCACAGCCACCTCTGTGCCGTCATCTCTTAGACCGAGGAAAACTTGTGTTCCATCACTTCCTTTAGCGATCTTAAATTCATCACTAAGTACAAGAGTAAAGCTTTGTATTCTATAAGTTTTGTTAGTATTAATTTTAGAAAGTTTTTTAAAATGTTCGTTCCAGCGACGACTGATTGGATGCCACCGTCTTTCTGCTGGAGGATTATCAACATGTTGTTTGAAGAGCTGCACACTTGAATTCGTCTCCTCGATAGGAGTCATTGGTTCTTGGCGCTCCCCTTTTTTTGACTCCATGTCTTGCAGATTTTTCTTCTTCTTCTTTTTCTGCTTTCTGGCTGAAGGAGACACTGCGTTTTCCTCACATAATCTATCCACCGCACTAAAACTTGGTGGATGTTCAAGTGATGTGTTCAGTATTTTAAGTTTTTCTTTCATGATTTCATCCATCTCCATTTCAGCAGCAATAAGTATCCTCTCTGGTACTGGAGACAATCCACATTTTGCAACAACTTCTGGAGCAAAGTCATTCACCTGAGCAAACACTCCATAGGTGGAAAGACTAATTTGACTTGAATTAGATTTTGTAAGAGGCATTAGACCGTTGCATATATTTTCATATACAGAATGACTTCTATTTAGTTTTTGCTTATAGGTTTTTTGCATCATGACATCAAGTACTGTTGTATCAACTGATTGACTCTGTCTCCCTGTGCATTTCCAAAAGGCTGGACACTTTTTGTTACAATTGGCACAAGTTCATTGAATATTTGAGGAGAAATCCTTTCACTGACACAAAGCAGCATTTAAGCAATTAAATGCACTGGCCAAATAATTATTCCTACACTGTAAAAATTAAAACATGCTATTTACTTAAAAAAATTTAGGTAACATTATTACACTTATTTATTTTAAGTATTTTTTAAGTATTTCTTTTTTTGTGGAATTTACCTTAATAAATAAAGTAAAATTCCCTTAACTTTTCAATCAACGGCACATGACGACTTTCTATCATTTAAGCAATGTGCTTTATTTATTTAAGTTGTCTCACAAACATTTTTAATAAAATTCCCTTAACTTTTCAATCAACGGCACATGAGGACTTTCTATCATTTAAGCAATGTGCTTTATTTATTTAAGTTGTCTCACAAACATTTTTAGTAAAATTCCCTTAACTTTTCAATCAACGGCACATGATGACTTTCTATCATTTAAGCAATGTGCTTTATTTATTTAAGTTGTCTCACAAACATTTTTAGTAAAATTCCCTTAACTTTTCAATCAACGGCACATGAGGACTTTCTATCATTTAAGCAATGTGCTTTATTTATTTAAGTTGTCTCACAAACATTTTTAATAAAATTCCCTTAACTTTTCAATCAACGGCACATGATGACTTTCTATCATTTAAGCAATGTGCTTTATTTATTTAAGTTGTCTCACAAACATTTTTAGTAAAATTCCCTTAACTTTTCAATCAACGGCACATGATGACTTTCTATCATTTAAGCAATGTGCTTTATTTATTTAAGTTGTCTCACAAACATTTTTAGTAAAATTCCCTTAACTTTTCAATCAACGGCACATGACGACTTTCTATCATTTAAGCAATGTGCTTTATTTATTTAAGTTGTCTCACAAACATTTTTAGTAAAATTCCCTTAACTTTTCAATCAACGGCACATGATGACTTTCAATCATTTAAGCAATGTGCTTTATTTATTTAAGTTGTCTCACAAACATTTTTAGTAAAATTCCCTTAACTTTTCAATCAACGGCACATGACGACTTTCTATCATTTAAGCAATGTGCTTTATTTATTTAAGTTGTCTCACAAACATTTTTAGTAAAATTCCCTTAACTTTTCAATCAACGGCACATGATGACTTTCTATCATTTAAGCAATGTGCTTTATTTATTTAAGTTGTCTCACAAACATTTTTAGTAAAATTCCCTTAACTTTTCAATCAACGGCACATGACGACTTTCTATCATTTAAGCAATGTGCTTTATTTATTTAAGTTGTCTCACAAACATTTTTAGTAAAATTCCCTTAACTTTTCAATCAACGGCACATGATGACTTTCTATCATTTAAGCAATGTGCTTTATTTATTTAAGTTGTCTCACAAACATTTTTAGTAAAATTCCCTTAACTTTTCAATCAACGGCACATGACGACTTTCTATCATTTAAGCAATGTGCTTTATTTATTTAAGTTGTCTCACAAACATTTTTTTTTTTTTTTTTTAAACATGTTTATTGTGCAAACTTCCAAGCATGTTACAGACAATAAAAAGGTCAACTGTAAATAAGAAGTCTGGCATTTTTTCCATTTTTTTTTCCCTGGGGGTAAATCTTTAAAAAACATAGATGAGAAAAAAAAAAAAAAAAAAAAGGGAAAAGGAAAAGAAAAACAGTGACAACAACAATATTAAATAATAATAACAATAGTAATGAAACATTCAAAAACAAAAACAGAAAAGGTATTCGGACAAAATTAAGAGTCTAACAAAGTTAGGGAGTTAACATAAGAAAGAAATGGGTCCCATGTACTATGAAATCGTTTCACAGATCCTCTAACTGCATGCTTAATTTTTTCTAAATGAAGAAAAGACATTAAATCTTTTAACCAAGAGGTTGAGCCAGGGGGATTAGGACTCTTCCAATGCAGCAATATACGTCGCTTGGCTATGAGGGCAGAAAACGCAACAAGGTCAGGGGGCACACCAAAGATAGCAATTAGAGGGCATGGGGTCAGGGGGATGCCCAGAATTACAGAGAGGGAGTTGAAGAAAGACGACCAGAAGGAGTCGAGCTTAGGGCAGGAGAAAAACGTATGTGTGTGATCTGCAGGGGAAAGGGAACATCTAATACAAGATTCATCCGTGTCAGGGAAAAATCTCTTTAGCCTGACCTTAGTGTAGTGGATCCTATGTACCACTTTAAACTGAATGAGGCTCAAACGAGCACAAGTGCAAGTGGAACTGATTCTAAGCAGTGACTCTCTCCACCAGTCCTCGTCTAGTGCCAGCCCAAGCTCTTTTTCCCATGTATCCTTTAACCATAGAAGGGAAGATACTTGCGAAGAGAGTAAAAGATTGTAAATTGGTCCAATACTGTTTTGTGACGCTGATGAAGACATTATATCATCTAAAAGAGTCTCCTCGGGTAGGTTAGGAAAAGATGTAAAATTAATTTTAACAAAACTACGAAGTTGGAAATATCTGAATCGACCGTGAATAGATAAGCTAAATTTAGTAACAAGGTTTTCCCAACTACCAAATATTTTGTCTAGGAAGAGATCACAAAAAGAGACCAGACCTCTCTTTTTCCATAATTTAAAAGTTGGGTCTAGCAAAGAAGGTAGAAAGAGGTGGTTATTGCAAATAGGGGAAAGGACAGAAGGAGATTTTAGTCCAAAATGTTGCCTGAACTGTTTCCAGATTTTTAGCGAAGAAAGTACAACAGGGTTATTAGTATACTGAGAAGGCCGCGTTGTAAGTGGAGCAAAAAGCAGTGCGGGTAGAGATGAAGTGCAAGAGCTGGCTTCTATAATGCACCAATTAGTGTCAGGGGAATGATACCAAGTTTTTAGCTTTTGGAGATTAGCAGCCCAATAATACAACTGAATATTAGGGAGTGCAAGGCCTCCATCACGTTTGGGCCTCTGGAGAATTGATAATTGAATTCTGGGGGGCTTGCCCACCCAGATGTATGAAAGTACAGTGGTGTTAAGTGATTTAAAAAAAGATTTAGGGAGAAAGATCGGGAGAGTCTGAAAAAGAAACAGAAACCGAGGTAATATGTGTCACGAAATGGTTTTGGACAGAACCCAGATGCAGGCAGACGAAGGTATAACAAAAAATGTTTATTAAATAAAACACCCGCAAGGGGGTAAACATGAACAAAAACACTAGAAAAAACAAACACCTCCAACGAGGGGGACAAAAGGAAACAAAGTCCTTAATAATAAAATAATAAGTCCACAAACTATTTGCCTGGAGTCGTGTAATCCCCAGTCACAGCTCAACATAGACATCCACATTAGACAACCAATATAAGACAAAGACAATGCACCAACACTGAACAGAGAGAAACTGAGACCATATAAAGGGAGACACTAACGAGGAGTGATTACATGGGGAGAGTGGTGACAGCTGATGGGAATGAAACCCTAACGAGGTGAATTACAAAACAGACAATGGGAATGAAACCCTAACAGGAGATAGGAGGGTGGGGCTGAGAGACATAACAGGAAGACACGTGGCATTAAGTAACAACATAAAGCCACATGTCTCCACACATAACACAACAGAAACACGAAAGACGTGGCAATGTCATGACTCTGCCCAGGGAGCTAGAAAGCTCGAGACAGGAAGGACAGAGTCCTAACATTACCCCCGCCCCCAGAAACGCCCCATGGCGTCTCAAGGGAGAAACTTCAGCGGGCCAAAACACAAAAGCACAAAGACAAACACCACAAGCACAACACAGAACAAACTAAAGGGAACATAAGGGAGGCTATGAAGGGGTTCGGGTGGGTCAACAAAAACAACAAACATGGGAGGGGGGGTGGGGGAATGGGAGGCCAAACCTTGGGGACACCAGAAAAGGGTGGGACAGGTTGAGGAGACTTGAAACAACCGGACGAGACCGGCGGGGACTTGAAGCAACCGGACGAGACCGGCGGGGACTTGAAGCAACCGGACGAGACCGGCGGGGACTTGAAGCAACCGGACGAGACCGGCGGGGACTTGAAGCAACCGGACGAGACCGGCGGGGACTTGAAGCAACCGGACGAGACCGGCGGGGACTTGAAGCAACCGGACGAGACCGGCGGGGACTTGAAGGGGCTAGGGAGAGGTGTGTGTCCAAGGGGGAAAAAAGTTTGAGGTGATGCCGGCCGGAGAACTGGCTGAGGCACCGGCTGGAAGTCCGCCTGCGGAAGGGCAGGTCCGGCCGCCTGCGGAAGGGCAGGTCCGGCCGCCTGCGGAAGGGCAGGTCCGGCCGCCTGCGGAAGGGCAGGTCCGGCCGCCTGCGGAAGGGCAGGTCCGGCCGCCTGCGGAAGGGCAGGTCCTGACGCCTGCGGAGGGGCAGGTCCTGACGCCTGCGGAGGGGCAGGTCCTGACGCCTGCGGAGAGGCAGGTCCTGACGCCTGCGGAGAGGCAGGTCCTGACGCCTGCGGAGAGGCAGGTCCTGACGCCTGCGGAGAGGCAGGTCCTGAAGCCTGCGGAAAGGCAGGTCCTGAAGCCTGCGGAAAGGCAGGTCCTGAAGCCTGCGGAAAGGCAGGTCCTGAAGCCTGCGGAAAGGCAGGTCCTGAAGCCTGCGGAAGGGCAGGTCTGGCCGCCTGTGGAAGGGCAGGTCCTGACGCCTGCGGAAAGGCAGGTCCTGACGCCTGCGGAGAGGCAGGTCCTGACGCCTGCGGAGAGGCAGGTCCTGACGCCTGCGGAGAGGCAGGTCCTGACGCCTGCGGAGAGGCAGGTCCTGACGCCTGCTGAGTCGCTGGCTGTGAACCCAGCTGGAGAACCGGCAGGAGCGCCGGCTGGGCTGGGTTACGTGCCCCCCTCCGTTGCCTCTTCCTCTTCTGCCGAGCCAATCTCCTGGTAGTGGGCTGGAGGAAGGAGGTGAAGGACGGGGCTGGCTCCGCGTTGGAGGCCTCCGAAGAGGACCCCCAGGACTCTCTCCTTCCACGCTTGCCCCAAAGACTGGTGGTTGGTGGAGAGGTTGCAGGGTCCGAGAAGGTAGTCACGACTCCGAGCTTCAGGGCGAGACCCTCAGTGATTGGGCCCAACGGAGAAGAGACCCTCGGTAGGACGGAGACCCTGGGCTCCGGTCGGCTCATGGCGAACCGGAGTACGCCCTCAAAGTCCAGAGGTCTCAGCCTCCTCATCTCCGCTGGCGATAGGGGAACCCTGAGGCCGCTGTTGAACGCCGCAGTCACCTCCTCCTCCCCGAGGAGCACCTCCCCTGCGGCCTCCAGGAACCTGTCCAGGTACACATCCAGGTCCAAGTTCCCCTGGCGAATGCTGCATAGGGGACGAGGCTGGCGAGACCTTGCAGCGAAAAGAACTGCCTGCTGGGTTCTTCTGGGTTGGTGCATTCTGTCACGAAATGGTTTTGGACAGAACCCAGATGCAGGCAGACGAAGGTATAACAAAAAATGTTTATTAAATAAAACACCCGCAAGGGGGTAAACATGAACAAAAACACTAGAAAAAACAAACACCTCCAACGAGGGGGACAAAAGGAAACAAAGTCCTTAATAATAAAATAATAAGTCCACAAACTATTTGCCTGGAGTCGTGTAATCCCCAGTCACAGCTCAACATAGACATCCACATTAGACAACCAATATAAGACAAAGACAATGCACCAACACTGAACAGAGAGAAACTGAGACCATATAAAGGGAGACACTAACGAGGAGTGATTACATGGGGAGAGTGGTGACAGCTGATGGGAATGAAACCCTAACGAGGTGAATTACAAAACAGACAATGGGAATGAAACCCTAACAGGAGATAGGAGGGTGGGGCTGAGAGACATAACAGGAAGACACGTGGCATTAAGTAACAACATAAAGCCACATGTCTCCACACATAACACAACAGAAACACGAAAGACGTGGCAATGTCATGACTCTGCCCAGGGAGCTAGAAAGCTCGAGACAGGAAGGACAGAGTCCTAACAATATGTTCATTTTAATTGTTTCGATGCGACCCACTAGTGAAAGAGGTAGTGCCCTCCATCTCTGGAGGTCTGATTTAATCTTCTCAATCAATTCCACAAAGTTATTCTTATAAAGTGAGCTAAAGGAGTGTGAAATGTTTACACCCAAGTATTTAAAGCCACTAAGAGATAAATGGAAGGGTAGCGCGTCCGGAGGAATCAATTTTGCTGACTGGTTAACAGGGAAACATACACTCTTTGTGATGTTCAGTTTATAACCAGAAAATCTTCCGAAGGCCTCTAGCAGATTTACTATTCCGTCAACACAGTTTACTGGGTCTTGAACATATAGCAATAGATCATCAGCATATAGTGCTACTCTGTGTTCGATACCTCCTCTAATTATGCCTGAAAATAATGTGGACCCTCTCAGGGCTATAGACAGAGGCTCTATAGCGAGTGCAAAAAGCAATGGTGAAAGGGGGCATCCTTGGCGTGTGCCACGCGAGAGAGGAAAAGGAGGCGAGGTTTCGGAATTTGTTTTAACTCTTGCCACTGGAGCAGAGTAGAGAAGACGAATCCATGAGACAAATTTAGGGCCAAATCCGAATTTTTGGAGGGTTGTGAACAAGTAATGCCATTCCACCCGGTCAAATGCCTTCTCCGCGTCGAGCGAAATAACCATCTCAGGGCTTGGAGAGGCAGAGGGAGACAGAATCACATTTAGAAGTTTACGTACACTGGATGACAGTTGACGGCCCAAAATGAAACCTGTTTGGTCATCTGATATAATATCAGGGAGGCAGGTCTCAAGTCGGCATGCCAGTACCTTTGCCAGTAACTTGACGTCAGTGTTTAGCAAGCTAATTGGTCTGTAGCTACTACATAGGTTTGGGTCCTTATCCTTTTTTAGTATGAGGGATATCAGCGCCTCGTTCAGTGTTGGCGGCAAGACTCCCTGCTCTAATGAATCATTGAAAACATCTAATAGTAAAGGAGCAAGCTGTGCAGAAAACTTCTTAAAAAACTCAGCGGAGAAACCATCTGGACCGGGGCTCTTGTTATTCTGCATCAGAGAAATGCAAGAAGTGATTTCTTGTATGCTGAGTGGTTTATCCAAATTTTCTGCTGTTTCCCTACTTACCGATGGTATATCTAAGTTATTAAGAAAAATTTCCATGACAGAGGTATCAGGGGGAGGTTCTGATTTGTAAAGGTTAGAATAAAACGAACAGAACTCCAAATTTATGTTTGTTGGGTCTGTAGTCAGTATCTGGGAAGAGTCATATATTTGGGAAATAAAGTGAGAGGCATGCTGATGTCTCAACTGCGAGGCTAGAAGACGACTGGCTCTGTCCCCATGTTCATAATAAGTTGCTCTTGTCCGTTGTAATAAGTGTTCTGCTTTATTTGTTGTCAGGAGGTCAAATTCGGTTTGTAACTGCAGACGTTTAGTTACCAGAGCAGGATTTAGGGAAGAGGCATGTTGTCTATCAATGGCTAAAATAGAGTCTATAAGTTGTTGCTGCCTCAATCTTCTGGATTTAGACAAATGTGCACTTAAAGAGATAATACGCCCACGTATAAAAGCTTTTAATGTTTCCCATAGTAGCGATGGGGAGACGTGTTCAGACCTGTTGGTCTCTAAAAAGAAATTTATGTCTGAAGATACATAGTCGCAGAACTCTGCATTCGCCAACATACTTGTGTTCAACTTCCAGCCTCCTTGACGCCTATGTGAACCCGAGGGAAGACATATCTCAAGTCTGTGAGGAGCATGATCAGAAATTACTATGGCAGTGTAATCTGTAGATCTGACGAGAGGTAAAAGGGCCTTATCAATAAAGAAAAAATCTATGCGGGAGTAAACTTGATGGACAGTAGAGAAATAAGAAAAGTCTTTAATTTTAGGGTGAAAGAAACGCCAAGGATCAACGCACCCCACCCGATCCATAAGTGTTAATAGAGTCTTAGACATAGCTGTTGGCATGGTCGATCTGGGCTGTGAACGATCGAGGCTTGGATCAACAACGCAGTTGAGATCTCCTCCTAGTATAAGATGATGAGAATCTAAATTTGGCAGATGGGAAAATAACGTAGACATAAAGTCTGGGCTATCCCAGTTAGGTGCATACACACTGATTAGCACAACCGGCGTTTGATGAAGGATACCAGCAACTATAATGTAACGACCACCAGGATCAGAATGTATATGATCGGGGACAAACTTGATTCGTTTATGTATTAAAATGGCTGTGCCCCTGGATTTACTGTTGAAGTTGGAGTGGAACATTTGACCAACCCATGGTTTACGAAGCCTAGAATGGTCAATTGTACGTAGGTGAGTCTCCTGCAAAAAAACGATATCAGCGGAAAGATATTTTAAGTGTGAGAAAATTCTGGAACGCTTTATCTGCCCCCCCAAACCCCGCACATTCCAAGTAATAAAGTTGATTTTATGTCCGGCTGTACCCCCTGGCATTACAGAAGCACCTGTCATTTATAATATGTAAGGTAGATAAGACTGAGTTTAAAAAAGAGTAGTTTGGGAACCGAAGGTATAGAAAGAAAAAAGAACGGGGAAAACAAAAGCCGACAGGAAAAAAAAAAAAAAAAAAAAACACAAGATATCCCCCCCCCCCTTGAGTAATACCAACGAGTGTACATACAACCGGTTAAGCATGAGATGTCTTATGCTCCCAACATTGTTTTTTTGCATATCCTGAATATAACAGTTAACCGAAAGGAAGAAAAAAAAGAAAAAAAAAAATACAGCCTGAAAAAAGTATCGCAACCGCGAGCTTCAAAAGGCTAACCTCAATGACATAGCAGTACACAGGTGCCTATACAGTTGTAGCTGTATTGCAAATAGACTGTAAATTATAAAGTGGCATTGCTTAGTCCCAAACCTAAAACAGCCTTAATCATGCAACCAGAAACGGAAAGGGCCACTGGCTGCTACTGTCGCAACGAAACAAAATGAACATAGCTTTCACAGCAGTCCAATAGAAGACCGACAGAATATATACTAACCAGAACAGCAACACCTGAATATATTTTTACTCCGCTGCTGAAGTCTCCTTGGCTGGAAAGTTCTGTCGGTAGAAAGAATCCGCAGCCTCGGGAGAGTTGAAGACGTGCTCCCTGTTGTTGTGGGTGATTCGGAGGCGCGCCGGATACAACATGCCGAACTTTACTCCCCGTTGGTAGAGAAGCCCCTTGACCGGGTTAAATGCTGCTCGCCTTCTCACAACCGCTGCGCTGAAATCCTCAAAGATTTTGATTCTATGGCCGTTGTAAGAAGAGTCCTTGTGTGACTTTGCCCACCTTAGAACAGCCTCCTTCTCCATATAGCGATGAAACCTGACAATAATCGGGCGTGGAGGGTCTGCAGGCTGCGATGCGCGCGGTCCAACTCGGGTGGCCCAGAAAGGAGGTCCCCCAGCAGGTACGCGAACATCCCGTCCATATAGGCCCTAGCATCCTTTCCCTCCACGTTCTCCGGGAGTCCAAGCACTCGGACATTTTGGCGCTTTGAGCGGGACTCCAAGTCCTCCACTTTCGCTTTGAGCTCTGTATTCTCTTTCATCACCGATCCCAGGTCAGACTGGAGCCCGCTCACATCCAGTTCTAGCTGCGTAATCCTGTCACTGTGGTCGGATAAGCTAGTCTCCATCTCTTTTATAGTAGAGGTTTGTTCAGCCAGACTCAGCTGGAGCGATTCGACCGACGAACGGATAGGTTCCAGGGAGCTATTTAGTAAAGCTGTGAGTTCGCCGGTCATATTCCTCCTCAGCTTTTCAAGTTCTAAGACAAGCGTCTCCGTCGTTAGTGGTGCTACATAGTCTTCCGCCATACTGCTACAAGTTTTAGCACTCTGTCGTTTTTCAGCTTTACTACTTGATTTTCCTGCTTTACTCATTTTGCTTCACGAGTTCCGTTTTAAAACAAAGTAGTTGTTACAGGATGAAGTACTATGCGACGGTAAAAGGTATTTAATGAATAAACTAAATCGAAAGGATGCGGAGCTCGGACAACGTGCGTCTTACCACCACATGGCTTGACCCGGAAGTCTCACAAACATTTTTAGTAAAATTCCCTTAACTTTTCAATCAATGGCACATGATGACTTTCTATCATTTAAGCAATGTGCTGTATTTATTTAAGTTGTCTCACAAACATTTTTAGTAAAATTCCCTTAACTTTTCAATCAACGGCACATGACGACTTTCTATCATTTAAGCAATGTGCTTTATTTATTTAAGTTGTCTCACAAACATTTTTAGTAAAATTCCCTTAACTTTTCAATCAACGGCACATGACGACTTTCTATCATTTAAGCAATGTGCTTTATTTATTTAAGTTGTCTCACAAACATTTTTAGTAAAATTCCCTTAACTTTTCAATCAACGGCACATGACGACTTTCTATCATTTAAGCAATGTGCTTTATTTATTTAAGTTGTCTCACAAACATTTTTAGTAAAATTCCCTTAACTTTTCAAACAACGGCACATTACGACTTTCTATCATTTAAGCAATGTGCTTTATTTATTTAAGTTGTCTCACAAACATTTTTAGTAAAATTCCCTTAACTTTTCAATCAACGGCACATGACGACTTTCTATCATTTAAGCAATGTGCTTTATTTATTTAAGTTGTCTCACAAACATTTTCAGTAAAATTCCCTTAACTTTTCAATCAATGGCACATGATGACTTTCTATCATTTAAGCAATGTGCTTTATTTATTTAAGTTGTCTCACAAACATTTTTAGTAAAATTCCCTTAACTTTTCAATCAACGGCACATTACGACTTTCTATCATTTAAGCAATGTGCTTTATTTATTTAAGTTGTCTCACAAACATTTTTAGTAAAATTCCCTTAACTTTTCAATCAACGGCACATGACGACTTTCTATCATTTAAGCAATGTGCTTTATTTATTGAAGTTGTCTCACAAACATTTTTAGTAAAATTCCCTTAACTTTTCAATCAACGGCACATGATGACTTTCTATCATTTAAGCAATGTGCTTTATTTATTTAAGTTGTCTCACAAACATTTTTAGTAAAATTCCCTTAACTTTTCAATCAACGGCACATGACGACTTTCTATCATTTAAGCAATGTGCTTTATTTATTTAAGTTGTCTCACAAACATTTTTAGTAAAATTCCCTTAACTTTTCAATCAACGGCACATGATGACTTTCTATCATTTAAGCAATGTGCTTTATTTATTTAAGTTGTCTCACAAACATTTTTAGTAAAATTCCCTTAACTTTTCAATCAACGGCACATGATGACTTTCTATCATTTAAGCAATGTGCTTTATTTATTTAAGTTGTCTCACAAACATTTTTAGTAAAATTCCCTTAACTTTTCAATCAACGGCACATGACGACTTTCTATCATTTAAGCAATGTGCTTTATTTATTGAAGTTGTCTCACAAAATTTTGTAGTAAAATTCCCTTAACTTTTCAATCAACGGCACATGACGACTTTCTATCATTTAAGCAATGTGCTTTATTTATTTAAGTTGTCTCACAAAATTTTGTAGTAAAATTCCCTTAACTTTTCAATCAACGGCACATGACGACTTTCTATCATTTAAGCAATGTGCTTTATTTATTTAAGTTGTCTCACAAAATTTTGTAGTAAAATTCCCTTAACTTTCAATCAACGGCACATGACGACTTTCTATCATTTAAGCAATGTGCTTTATTTATTTAAGTTGTCTCACAAAATTTTGTAGTAAAATTCCCTTAACTTTTCAATCAACGGCACATGACGACTTTCTATCATTTAAGCAATGTGCTTTATTTATTTAAGTTGTCTCACAAAATTTTGTAGTAAAATTCCCTTAACTTTTCAATCAACGGCACATGATGACTTTCTATCATTTAAGCAATGTGCTTTATTTATTTAAGTTGTCTCACAAAATTTTGTAGTAAAATTCCCTTAACTTTTCAATCAACGACACATGATGACTTTCTATCATTTAAGCAATGTGCTTTATTTATTGAAGTTGTCTCACAAACATTTTTAGTAAAATTCCCTTGACTTTTCAATCAACGGCACATGATGACTTTCTATCATTTAAGCAATGTGCTTTATTTATTTAAGTTGTCTCACAAAATTTTGTAGTAAAATTCCCTTAACTTTTCAATCAACGACACATGATGACTTTCTATCATTTAAGCAATGTGCTTTATTTATTTAAGTTGTCTCACAAACATTTTTAGTAAAATTCCCTTAACTTTTCAATCAACGGCACATGACTTTCTATCATTTAAGCAATGTGCTTTATTTATTTAAGTTGTCTCACAAACATTTTTAGTAAAATTCCCTTAACTTTTCAATCAACGGCACATGACGACTTTCTATCATTTAAGCAATGTGCTTTATTTATTGAAGTTGTCTCACAAACATTTTTAGTAAAATTCCCTTAACTTTTCAATCAACGGCACATGATGACTTTCTATCATTTAAGCAATGTGCTTTATTTATTTAAGTTGTCTCACAAACATTTTTAGTAAAATTCCCTTAACTTTTCAATCAACGGCACATGACGACTTTCTATCATTTAAGCAATGTGCTTTATTTATTTAAGTTGTCTCACAAACATTTTTAGTAAAATTCCCTTAACTTTTCAATCAACGGCACATGATGACTTTCTATCATTTAAGCAATGTGCTTTATTTATTTAAGTTGTCTCACAAACATTTTTAGTAAAATTCCCTTAACTTTTCAATCAACGGCACATGACGACTTTCTATCATTTAAGCAATGTGCTTTATTTATTTAAGTTGTCTCACAAACATTTTTAGTAAAATTCCCTTAACTTTTCAATCAACGGCACATGACGACTTTCTATCATTTAAGCAATGTGCTTTATTTATTTAAGTTGTCTCACAAAATTTTGTAGTAAAATTCCCTTAACTTTTCAATCAACGGCACATGACGACTTTCTATCATTTAAGCAATGTGCTTTATTTATTTAAGTTGTCTCACAAAATTTTGTAGTAAAATTCCCTTAACTTTTCAATCAACGGCACATGATGACTTTCTATCATTTAAGCAATGTGCTTTATTTATTTAAGTTGTCTCACAAAATTTTGTAGTAAAATTCCCTTAACTTTTCAATCAACGGCACATGACGACTTTCTATCATTTAAGCAATGTGCTTTATTTATTTAAGTTGTCTCACAAAATTTTGTAGTAAAATTCCCTTAACTTTTCAATCAACGGCACATGACGACTTTCTATCATTTAAGCAATGTGCTTTATTTATTTAAGTTGTCTCACAAACATTTTTAGTAAAATGCCCTTAACTTTTCAATCAACGGCACATGATGACTTTCTATCATTTAAGCAATGTGCTTTATTTATTTAAGTTGTCTCACAAACATTTTTAGTAAAATTCCCTTAACTTTTCAATCAACGGCACATGACGACTTTCTATCATTTAAGCAATGTGCTTTATTTATTTAAGTTGTCTCACAAACATTTTTAGTAAAATTCCCTTGACTTTTCAATCAACGGCACATGATGACTTTCTATCATTTAAGCAATGTGCTTTATTTATTTAAGTTGTCTCACAAAATTTTGTAGTAAAATTCCCTTAACTTTTCAATCAACGACACATGATGACTTTCTATCATTTAAGCAATGTGCTTTATTTATTGAAGTTGTCTCACAAACATTTTTAGTAAAATTCCCTTGACTTTTCAATCAACGGCACATGATGACTTTCTATCATTTAAGCAATGTGCTTTATTTATTTAAGTTGTCTCACAAAATTTTGTAGTAAAATTCCCTTAACTTTTCAATCAACGACACATGATGACTTTCTATCATTTAAGCAATGTGCTTTATTTATTTAAGTTGTCTCACAAAATTTTGTAGTAAAATTCCCTTAACTTTTCAATCAACGACACATGATGACTTTCTATCATTTAAGCAATGTGCTTTATTTATTTAAGTTGTCTCACAAACATTTTTAGTAAAATTCCCTTGACTTTTCAATCAACGGCACATGATGACTTTCTATCATTTAAGCAATGTGCTTTATTTATTTAAGTTGTCTCACAAACATTTTTAGTAAAATTCCCTTAACTTTTCAATCAACGGCACATGACTTTCTATCATTTAAGCAATGTGCTTTATTTATTTAAGTTGTCTCACAAACATTTTTAGTAAAATTCCCTTAACTTTTCAATCAACGGCACATGACGACTTTCTATCATTTAAGCAATGTGCTTTATTTATTTAAGTTGTCTCACAAACATTTTTAGTAAAATTCCCTTAACTTTTCAATCAACGGCACATGACGACTATCTATCATTTAAGCAATGTGCTTTATTTATTGAAGTTGTCTCACAAACATTTTTAGTAAAATTCCCTTAACTTTTCAATCAACGGCACATGATGACTTTCTATCATTTAAGCAATGTGCTTTATTTATTTAAGTTGTCTCACAAACATTTTTAGTAAAATTCCCTTAACTTTTCAATCAACGGCACATGACGACTTTCTATCATTTAAGCAATGTGCTTTATTTATTTAAGTTGTCTCACAAACATTTTTAGTAAAATTCCCTTAACTTTTCAATCAACGGCACATGATGACTTTCTATCATTTAAGCAATGTGCTTTATTTATTTAAGTTGTCTCACAAAATTTTGTAGTAAAATTCCCTTAACTTTTCAATCAACGGCACATGACGACTTTCTATCATTTAAGCAATGTGCTTTATTTATTTAAGTTGTCTCACAAACATTTTTAGTAAAATGCCCTTAACTTTTCAATCAACGGCACATGATGACTTTCTATCATTTAAGCAATGTGCTTTATTTATTTAAGTTGTCTCACAAACATTTTTAGTAAAATGCCCTTAACTTTTCAATCAACGGCACATGATGACTTTCTATCATTTAAGCAATGTGCTTTATTTATTTAAGTTGTCTCACAAACATTTTTAGTAAAATTCCCTTAACTTTTCAATCAACGGCACATGACGACTTTCTATCATTTAAGCAATGTGCTTTATTTATTTAAGTTGTCTCACAAACATTTTTAGTAAAATGCCCTTAACTTTTCAATCAACGGCACATGACGACTTTCTATCATTTAAGCAATGTGCTTTATTTATTTAAGTTGTCTCACAAACATTTTTAGTAAAATTCCCTTAACTTTTCAATCAACGGCACATGACGACTTTCTATCATTTAAGCAATGTGCTTTATTTATTTAAGTTGTCTCACAAAATTTTGTAGTAAAATTCCCTTAACTTTTCAATCAACGGCACATGACGACTTTCTATCATTTAAGCAATGTGCTTTATTTATTTAAGTTGTCTCACAAAATTTTGTAGTAAAATTCCCTTAACTTTTCAATCAACGGCACATGATGACTTTCTATCATTTAAGCAATGTGCTTTATTTATTTAAGTTGTCTCACAAAATTTTGTAGTAAAATTCCCTTAACTTTTCAATCAACGGCACATGACGACTTTGTATCATTTAAGCAATGTGCTTTATTTATTTAAGTTGTCTCACAAACATTTTTAGTAAAATGCCCTTAACTTTTCAATCAACGGCACATGATGACTTTCTATCATTTAAGCAATGTGCTTTATTTATTTAAGTTGTCTCACAAACATTTTTAGTAAAATGCCCTTAACTTTTCAATCAACGGCACATGATGACTTTCTATCATTTAAGCAATGTGCTTTATTTATTTAAGTTGTCTCACAAACATTTTTAGTAAAATTCCCTTAACTTTTCAATCAACGGCACATGACGACTTTCTATCATTTAAGCAATGTGCTTTATTTATTTAAGTTGTCTCACAAACATTTTTAGTAAAATGCCCTTAACTTTTCAATCAACGGCACATGATGACTTTCTATCATTTAAGCAATGTGCTTTATTTATTTAAGTTGTCTCACAAACATTTTTAGTAAAATTCCCTTAACTTTTCAATCAATGGCACATGATGACTTTCTATCATTTAAGCAATGTGCTTTATTTATTTAAGTTGTCTCACAAACATTTTCAGTAAAATTCCCTTAACTTTTCAATCAACGGCACATGATGACTTTCTATAATTAAGCAATGTGCTTTATTTATTTAAGTTGTCTCACAAACATTTTTAGTAAAATTCCCTTAACTTTTCAATCAACGGCACATGACGACTTTCTATCATTTAAGCAATGTGCTTTATTTATTTAAGTTGTCTCACAAACATTTTTAGTAAAATTCCCTTAACTTTTCAATCAATGGCACATGATGACTTTCTATCATTTAAGCAATGTGCTTTATTTATTTAAGTTGTCTCACAAACATTTGTAGTAAAATTCCCTTAACTTTTCAATCAATGGCACATGATGACTTTCTATCATTTAAGCAATGTGCTTTATTTATTTAAGTTGTCTCACAAACATTTTTAGTAAAATTCCCTTAACTTTTCAATCAATGGCACATGATGACTTTCTATCATTTAAGCAATGTGCTTTATTTATTTAAGTTGTCTCACAAACATTTTTAGTAAAATTCCCTTAACTTTTCAATCAATGGCACATGATGACTTTCTATCATTTAAGCAATGTGCTTTATTTATTTAAGTTGTCTCACAAACATTTTTAGTAAAATTCCCTTAACTTTTCAATCAATGGCACATGATGACTTTCTATCATTTAAGCAATGTGCTTTATTTATTTAAGTTGTCTCACAAACATTTTTAGTAAAATTCCCTTAACTTTTCAATCAATGGCACATGATGACTTTCTATCATTTAAGCAATGTGCTTTATTTATTTAAGTTGTCTCACAAACATTTTTAGTAAAATTCCCTTAACTTTTCAATCAATGGCACATGATGACTTTCTATCATTTAAGCAATGTGCTTTATTTATTTAAGTTGTCTCACAAACATTTTTAGTAAAATTCCCTTAACTTTTCAATCAACGGCACATGACGACTTTTTTATCATTTAAGCAATGTGCTTTATTTATTTAAGTTGTCTCACAAACATTTTTAGTAAAGTTCCCTTAACTTTTCAATCAACGGCACATGACTTTCTATCATTTAAGCAATGTGCTTTATTTATTTAAGTTGTCTCACAAAATTTTGTAGTAAAATTCCCTTAACTTTCAATCAACGGCACATGATGACTTTCTATCATTTAAGCAATGTGCTTTATTTATTTAAGTTGTCTCACAAAATTTTGTAGTAAAATTCCCTTAACTTTCAATCAATGGCACATGATGACTTTCTATCATTTAAGCAATGTGCTTTATTTATTTAAGTTGTCTCACAAACATTTTGTAGTAAAATTCCCTTAACTTTTCAATCAACGGCACATGATGACTTTCTATCATTTAAGCAATGTGCTTTATTTATTGAAGTTGTCTCACAAATAAGGTTAGTAATATATCCTCATTTGTATTGATGAAAATGACTTGAAAATAAAATGTAGCCTACTGCCAAGTCGTCAAAGCAGTTTTAAGACTTAAACAAAAAAACTTCAATTTTCAAGATAAGTGAAAATGGTCTTTTTGTTCCACAAACGTGTGGGAAAGTTTCACATTCCGGACTTTTTATAACAATTTATAGCAAAACGTGATGTAACAAAACCATGTAGAACAATCTCAAACGCTTAATCCCGTTTTCATCTAAGTCATGAGGAGTTTGTTTTTAAGTGATAGTAATTTGCCGGACAACTTGCACACATCGAGTTCCAAGAGCAGCTTTTGAAAGGCCTCAAATGTGTTCTTCAGTTTTTTTCGGGTAGGTGAGGTTTAGTGCATACGTGAGGCCAAGAAGAACAGCACAGGCTCTAGCCAAATTGCCTAAGCCAGCCATTACTTGCACCCCCTCCAAGATGATGCTGATGTCATCCTGATGATCTCCTTTGCAGATGACAATTTTCATTATCTGCTGCAGTATATCTTGCTGCACATCTCCGTTGTCACACTGTAAAACAAACATTACATGAGTTGTTTTATACGGTCTATCTCTATACTGCGTTGGATGTCATTTTTTTAATTGATTTGTGTATGGTTGTAAACAAAACATTTTATTATAACAGTTTAAAATGCTATGGTAACTAAGTTAACCATCTTAGTTTAACTTTAACATTAATAAAATAATAATATGATGTTTTAGTGGGCACAAATAGTTAGTTTCAGTACAGTTTCAACAATGAAAAAGTACAGTTTCAACAATGAAAGAGGGTGTATTCAGAGAATGTTCACCCCGATTCAGAGAATGTCCACCCGGACTAGCACGTGTTTGTCCTGCACGAGGGGCTGGAGCCTCCTCAGTGCCAGAAGGACTGCCAGCAACTCTAGGCAGTTGATATGCCAACGCAGTCGGGGACTCGTCCACCGACCCGATACTGCGTGCCCACTTGCACACCGCACCCCACCCTTGCACGGAGGCGTCTGCCGTTACCACGGCACGCCTCGAAACCTGTCCGAGCGGAACCCCCGCTCGGAGAAAGGTCAAGTCTGACCAGGGTAAGAGAGTGCGAAGGCACTGAGGCGTTACCGTAATCCGCCTGGTGCAGGCGTGCCACGCCGTCCATGGAACCCGACTCTGTAGCCAGTGCTGAAGCGGCCGCATGTGCATCAACCCGAGAGGTTGCATAAACCGTCGAGGACACCATGTGCCCCAGGAGCCTCTGAAAATTATTCAGCTGCGTCAAGGGATTCTGACTGATCAACCTCAGACAGCGCAGCACTGACTGTACACGCTCGTTGGTGAGACGTGCTGACATACGGACAGAGTCTAGTTCCATACCGAGGTAAGAGGTGCTCTGCGCGGGGGAGAGCTTGCTCTTCTCCTGGTTGACCCGGAGGCCTAGACGGTCTAGGTGCCGAAGCACAAGGTCCCTGTGCGTGCACAACACATCTCGCGAGTGTGCCAAGACAAGCCAGTCGTCGAGATAGTTTAGCACTCGCACGCCTTGCTCCCTGACAGGAGCTAAGGCAGCCTCCACTAGTTTGGAAAAAACCTGTGGAGACAGGGCCAGACCGAATGGCAGGACCCTGTACTGATTCGCCCTTCCCTCGAACGCGAACCGTAGGAACGGCCGGTGTCGGGGGAGAATAGAGACGTGAAAGTACGCGTCCTTCAGGTCGATTGCCACGAACCAATCCTGGTGACGTACCAAGCCCAGGATGCGTCTCTGCGTCAGCATTCTGAATGGCAGCCTGTGCAGGTGCTTGTTCAGGCGACGCAGATCCAAAATGGGCGCAGCCCCCCGCCTTTTTTGGGCACGATGAAGTACGGGCTGTAAAACCCGGACGACATCTCGGTTATAGGGACGGGTTAGACCGCAACCCTTCGCCAGAAGGGCGGCGACCTCCTGCCGAAGCACGGAAGCATTTTCTCCTCGCACCGAGGTGTACAGAATTCCCCGAAACTTGGGGGGGGCGCCTGGCGAATTGGATCGAGTAACCGAGACGGACTGTCCTCTCTATCCAGTGTGACGGGCTGGTGCGCTACCAAGCGCCCAAGAACCGCGACAACGGGACCAGAGGGACAATCTGCTTCACCGTGCCGGGGAAGGCTGGTTCGGTGGTTGACAGTACGGTCACCTCGCACTGGGGGGACCCCCCGGGAGGTTGACGGCTCTGTATGTTTACTTGCTTCAGGCGGCCTGACGCAATGTCCGGGGGAGATTGCGGTCGGCGGCCCGATCCATCCAATACACCGTCTGGACGAGAGTGTTGTGGAGGAAAACCCAGGGGAGATTTGTCTCTTTGAGAGTATGTGGGCGCCGGACCCTGAAAAGGGCCCAGACTCGATGGAACGCGGCAGGCAGCCTCCTTCTCCGATCCGGCGTTGGAAAGGCCGGGATTCGGGCCCAGTAAAATCTCCCCCTGGTTCGTCCCGTCAGGGCCGCTTAAAGGACCTCTTGGCGGGCTGCTAACGGGGAACAGATGCCCTCTACCGCGGGGGTCTCTCTGGTGGGTCGTCCTCTGGGAGGTTCCTCAACCGGAGGGCCGGGCTGCTGGGAACCAGGCTGTGCCCGAGACCATGCCGACCTGTTGGCGGGCACGTTGCGGCGTGGCAGGATCTGTTCGATCGCCTCAGTCTGCTTCCAGACCGCGGAGAACTGCCGTCCTCCACGGTATCACCAAGCAGCCCTGCTTGCGAGATGGGCGCATCCAGAACGGGCGTTCTGGGCGCCACTCACCTGCGCAAGACTAAGCCACAGATGCCTCTCTTGGACCACCATTGTTTGATTTGATTTGATTTGATTCAATTTATTGTCATTACACACATACAAGTACAGTGCAACGAAATGTATTTTTAGAAGAAGATAAAGCATAACATGGGGAAGGTGGGGAGAAAAACATGTACACAATACACCAAAGACAAGACTTGCAACAGGGATAGGTAATCCAGTTCCGACAAGCAGCATCTGATTCTGCTGCCATGGTGGCGCCGCATGCAGACCCACTTGTCAGGCTGGCGGGTCAAAGCGAGGAGGCACTGGATCTGGGTGTGGGTTATGTGTGTGTGTGTAAGAGTCTATGTTGTGATTGTCTATGTTTGTGTGTGTGTGTAAGAGTCTATGTTGTGATTGTCTATGCAGGTGTTTCAGTAGAATGGGGGAGGGACGCAAGAGCGTCTCTCCGTACTGCTCCACTCAGGGTTGAATTCTAGCAGCAGCCTTGGCCAAGGCTGATACGGGGGAGTCGAAAGAGATAAGATTGATTGTTTGGTCTTAGGGCGAGCAACCGCATTCCTTTTCCAAGGCTACTCTCTTTTGTCCAAAATGGTCTCCAAAATATCAATTTTTCCTTGCAAAGTCGTGAGCTTCTCCGTGATAGAATCCATATTGCGGTTAATAGTCTCATTTCCAGAGCCGACCGCTCTTCCCACGACTTCCATCATAACGGGCAGCCTTGTGAGACTTTTGAGAGCTGTTACCGTTTTCTTAATTTCTCGATAACAAACGGCACAGCCTAATCCAATCAGCATAATACCTGTTATCATGGTTCCGAATAGGTAGACATCTTCAATGTCCTCCACGGAAAGAGGAGCCAGACACACGATCCGCCATCTCTCCCAGGCGTCCAATGTGTAGCCAGCTGCGAACGTTCCGTCAGGGCAGGCAGGTTCCCCCGAACCCAAGCTTCTCGTCGAGAAGATCGTGTCAATAGCGTTGAGAGACCATTTGATCAGATCCATAATTTCAGTTGTAGAGCAGTGCAGAGAAAATCTCTCAATAGATGATACGAGACGAGACACAAGATCAGCAGGGAAAAAAATGGGAGGACGGGAGCAAGAAAAATGCGACTGCCTCCGTTGAGAGAGCGAAGAGAAGGGACATCGACCGACCCAGGGCACGTGCCGTGGCCTTCGTCGCTCTTAGCGCGAGGTCTGTGGCAGTACGCAGCTCACTCATACGAGTTGGGTCGGACTTCCCGCCGTCCAAATCCTTCAGGACTTTCGCCTGAAAAACCCGGAGGACCGCCATGGCGTGGAGAGCGGAGGCGGATCGTCCAGCAGCACTGCAAGCCTTCGACACGAGTGTCGAAGAGAGCTTACATGCTCTGGACGGGAGTCTAGGTCGAGCCCCCCAAGTGGCAGCTGTCTGCGGGCACAAGTGGCCCGCGACTGCACGCTCCACGCGGGGGACGTGAACATAGCCTCTAGCCGCCCCACCAACCAGGGAAGTCACAGCCACCGAGCCCTCCGGCCTGAAACGCGCCGAAAGGGGCGCATTCCAGGACTTGGCGAGCTCGTCATGCACCTCCGGGAAGAATGGTAACGGAGCGGGGCGTGGCTTTTGACCACGCCCCCGAAAGCGCGCATCTAGCCGCGAGCGTTCCGGGGAGGATGTTGTTACACCCTGCAACCCGATGCACGTGGCTGCCCGGGAAAGCATGGCCGACATCTCAGCGTCAGTCTCCTCCGGAGCTCGACTGCCTGACGACAGGAGATCAGAGGAGTCTTCCGCATCCGATGCCAGCAGGCAGCTGTCCGACGCAGCGACAGAGATAGCGTCATCATCCGTATGCGAAGTCTTACCACTATGAGACGGCCGTCTGCCGCTCGTAGGGGACGAACCAGGTGAGCGTGAAGGGGTATAGATGGTCCGCGAGCGTGAAACTGACGGAGCAACATCTAACGCCGTCCCTAAATCACCCCCACCGCTCGCCAAAGCGGTCAACCTCGCCGAAACGGCAGCTGAACATGCCTGGGAAACAGACGGGGTGGTGGCAGCGCTCAAAAGCACGTAGCCACCGTGACCGCAACACCCTGATTGCTATGTCCGCACACACGGGACATACCGCATCAGTGAAACCTGCCTCAGCATGCTTGAGCCCCAAGCAAGTGACACAGGAATCATGGCCGTCAGACTCCGGGATGAGTCTGTCGCACCCAAGGATACAGCTACGAGACATGCTCGTAGCCGGAGGGACTTACCTCTTAAGGTCTGTAGCCTTCTGCCGAAACGCCCAGGGGAAGTCCACCGAAAGGAGAAGTCCCCTGCTCCGCGTCATAAATCCAGCAGGTTAAAAGTTTTCTCGAAGTCGAGTATCGCGTGTAGCATCAGCAAACACACAGGTTCCGATGAACAAAGGATGAGTGAATGACCGCCGCCATCTTCCTTTATACCCGTATGCACGGGGCGGAGACTGGCGTGCGCGTGCCATTCGCCAAGCCCATTGGCGTTTTATAATTAATTATCTCGGAGAAGGTAGGTTCTCAAGATCAAACCCCAGTCAGTCTCTCACAACGTCGAGAGATCGACTGAAGGGGAAAGTGTGTTATATTTGCAAAGTGGGTCATATATGAACGCATACTCGGTACAGATCCTGCTGGAAAGCTCCTGGTGAGTGTTATTATAGTATTATAGTATTATATGAGTATTATATATTAATGATATGATATATTATTATATTTGGGTAATTCCAACAGCACTTGAAACTGTTGAAGAGATACAAGTTGTTCATTACATTTCTTCTGTTAATGAGTCTATTGTGTAGGTGTGAATTATTTTATGATGAAGTTTTAACCAGTTTTCATATCCACTGAAATAAGCTGTCGCTTTTTGGTTACTGTAGTTATATCTTCTGAAAAGAAAGGAATTTAGTTTGGGGGAGTTCGGATGATTAATCCATACAGAAAAGCTCTCATATGGAAAACGAGAATTTCATGTTAAAGAATCTCTTTTGAATTTTAAAATTTAAAATGATATTGCTTTAATGATTCAATGTTGTGAAGCATGGACTCTCTTGATTCTCCTGTGTAAATGGGACACGCTTAACGTTGTTTATTTATTTTAAGAATCTTTTACAGTATGATATATTTGTATCTATAACGTTTTATTTTGCATCTACACTGCAAAAAAAACAGACATTATCTGGGCAGAAATATTCATAAAAATATTCTGTAAGAGAAAGAGAAATAAATAACAACAGTAGGTTTTGCATCTGTAAAGCTGTTGTTTATTTTTTTTAAAGCTGACCTTAAATATATTATACTGAGCCATACCTGAAGCATCATATTCTATAGTTTAGAGAAATGTGATATCTGTCATATATGACATATTTCAAGTGGCTTACTTTCCTACTCTTAAAAGATAGTTGACAATGCATGTATATAGAATAAATCTACCTCTAAAATATCTAGATCGCCAGTGATGTACCATTTTAACTTTTTACTTGCTTTTTAACAGATCAGTAATATATTGATCAGATCATGTGTACTGATGCTGTGGTGGTGGGGTGCTGACCATATTGAGGAGTGTGAGAGCAGCATGATGGACACGGGATCTCTGGCACCTGGGGGTCTCCAGAGACTCTCTTTAGCCTACCAGAACCTCTCTGAGATTCCCTACGACACTATCCTCCAACAACAGGACACCCTAGAGGTTCTGGACCTCAGTTACAATTTGCTGGAAGAGTATCCTTGATCATATGTTTGTGTACATTTTGCTGATGTGTGTTGGACATCTTAAGAGACGTTGTTACTGAAATAATTACATGTACTAATCGGTAAGATATTGAAAATGTTTAGTTATTTTTTTAATTCCAAAGGGTAAATCACATGAGGAGAGTTTGAATGAAAATAGTTTACGAGTATAGAGTACATAGACACGGGTCTTCTGCATTTCAAGTCCAAAGTTCTTGTCCTTAACCGGACTGCTGTTAACGGAACCCGGCTCTTTTGGGGGGTCTGGAAAAGCTCAGCACACTCATCCTGGACTGCAACAACTATAATTCACATGTCAAATTTCCCTATATGCCCAGTCTCACCGCCTTGTGGCTCAACAAGAACAAAATCAGCAATCTTCCCATTATTGTAGAGGAGATCTGCTCCATATTTCCAAATATCAGGTGAATTCCCATTTTTGGGGAAATGAATCTATCCACAAATCTCTTTTACCCAGCGTCTGTCCATAGGGAATGCATACATTGGTCAGTATATGCTGATTGTTTGTTTATTACTTCATTACAGATTTCTTAGTAAGATGAACAATGAAGCAGCACCCAGTTATTTTAATGGAGGGAGTCTTACCCAGTATGTTGATTACAGGTGAGACAAAATCCATGAAACATTTTGGTTTGTTTCAATGATAAACCAAAGCCTACAAAATATATTCGACCGTAGTGGACATGTTTTGCTTAAGTTGACATTGAAATCTTACTGAATATACTGCAAATGAATTAATATGGCACACCAAACATCACAGTGTAGTCTAAATATAATGTGTGATTTGAATATGTAATATATCCAGTTCATTTGAATCATTCATTCAATGTGTTGATAACAGGGAGTATGTGATCAGTCAAATTCCCAGTCTGGAGGTGCTTGACGACACGGAGGTGCAGGAAAAAGAACGAGAGCTGGACCGGAAAACCTATAGGATGCAGAGGATCCGAGAAGGCAGCAGAAAGAGGAAGGAGCTTCATCGCTAACAGCAAACCGTTAATAATCTCACATCATAAGCTTTCCCCAGGCTGTGTGCTAAACTATTTACGATACCACAACAATCTGAGCACTCATACCAGACTTCACATGCTTCAAAGCCTGCAAAATAAGTTATGAACCAAAACACGTTTGCACTGTGATTGAGACATAAAATCAATATTATGTTCGACATTTCAGAACATCTGAAGGCACTTTATGCTAAAATGCAATGATTGAATGAACAATATAATGTTGCCTTATTTTTTCAATCTATTCTTATTTTCGCATAAAGTCAATTTTGCAAACAAAAGTTTACAGTAAAGCTAAAGAACTATATTACTTAATAGTTGCTTATTCTTTATACAGTTGATAACAAATCTGAACATTGCTTTCTTCATATTAATATCTTAAGGAAATGTGCCTTATAGAGGCTGAAAACCTCTGTGTGGTGTTTTTTAGAACAGCACAAGAGAAACAGAAAAACATCTGTATCCAACCTGTTGTCAAATCCTGTAAAGCTAGTTTGTCTACATAATCCATGCGGGACTCTATTGTGCACAGATAAAACAAATATCGGTTTATCTGTGAACAGTCAAAAGTATTTAAAGAACTTTGTTTCTGCAAAAAATATAGAAACTGGTCTGGTTCATATTCCATGTAATTGTATAAACTGTGTAAAGTTGTTTGTGGTTTTGAAGAAAATAAACTAATATTATTTTCCAACAGATGCTAAATGACCAACTGTTGTATTTTATGCTGTGGCATGAGTTGTTAACATGTCTGTTCATCAACCAATGACCATAGATCATTCTCTAGATCATTCTGTCTACCAGGCTGTGTAGACAGTGTAGACATATGACGGTAGATGGGTCACGATACGATACATATTTCAATATGTTGCGATACTTTTTTTTAAATGCAAAAAGAAAATGGAGCTGCTGTGGACCAACTGGAGTATTTTAACACCCCACAACAGCTCATACCAGTATAGACACCAATATAGTTTCCATACAAACAATATATTGTAACCACTGAATCCATTACATTTTCTTTAGTGTTTTACATTTACATTTATTCATTTGGCAGATGCTTTTATCCACAACGACTTACAAGTAGTTTTTATACAGTGGCACATTACTGCAGAGCAATCAGTAATCATTAGGCCACAGTGCAGTCAAACTCTTATATATAATATCACTTGAGTCTGTTATGGTATTGTATTGTCATGAATCTGCCTTCATGTCATGTCTATTCTTGGTCTTGAGGCAGATTCATGACAAAGTCTTGTGTTTCATGTGAGAGAGAGATGTTGGCTATCGGCTTTCTATGCTCTCTCTCTGGTCCGTGTCTTTGTTCCCGCCATCTCGTTTCCTCGTTAACCTTCCCTGAGTGTTTCATTACCCGCACCTGACCCTTGTCAATTATCCTGTGTTTGTTTCCCCTATAAAACATCCTCGTGTTCATTGTCCTGTGCTCGTTCATTGTATTTTGTACCTTGGTCGTGTATGCTGTGTTTTCAATATCTAGTGCTTGTTCATTGTATTTTGGTGAGTCAGTGTAGTCTTGTCCTTAGTGTTTGTTTTCTCAGTCTAGTTAGTCCGGGTCCTGATTATTATTTATCTTGTCTTGTTTTACCCCCTTGTGGGTTTTTGTTTTGTGTTTATTTATAATAAATTCTTGTTATCCCCGTGTCTGCCTGCACTTGGGTTCTTCCTGTCCTAATCCCTGACATGTATACACAGCAACAGCACAGTCATTCGTGTGAAATGGTTTTTACACAACAACTTAAAAGGCAAAGCATTCACAGTAAAGGATTAAAAACAAAGGCATGCCTCAAGCGTGATTTTTTTTGGAAATAATGAAAAATGTGCGTGTGTGTGTGGTGCTCGTATACCTGGTTTATGTATACAAATCTGTGTAATGACATGTGTATAACAATGAAAGCATGGTTAACTGTGTCCTCGTAAACTAAATCACTAAATAAATGTTTATTTTTTTAAGTAAACAAGATTTCTGTGATAGTGAGGCTTAGGGGTAAAGTAAGTGAACAGAATATACAGTATTACAGTATGAAACCCATTACGTCTATGGAGAGTCCTCGCAAACCACATATACAAGTGTGTTTGTGTATGTGTAGGCCAGGTTCCTCAAAATTGAAGTCTATTAATGACCTAACTAATAATGGACAATAATGGACATTTTTATTAAAGAAATGAAGTACACTTGATAAGTCAATGAAAACCGGAAAGACAAGAGAAGGGTTTTAATGTCAGACTGAACATGTTTTAGGCCTCACTCTGTAGACCTGAGTATTGCGGGCAAAATGGCGGACAACGTATGTACGGTTATTACAAAGGGACTCCTAAACACACTTTATTAAATAACCGATACAGTGTATTAAATGCATTAAATAATTCATACACAACATGAAATGCCTTAAAATGACTATTCATTGACATTTATAGTCGCAGCATAAACATAACAAATAACGTTACACTCACAATGATCCTCCATTCTCCACTAACATTAGGAGATTTGTACTCTGTCGGGCACACAAATGCGGCGCTCTTGTAATCCACAGATTAATAACAAAACATTTAATAATCGAATCCAAATTCACGTCAAATAAAATGAAGTTGACGTTGAGCCGCGCTGCTCAAAAACATCCGGTCAGAGTTCAGTTTGAACGACGCGCGCTCCTCGCGCTACAAACGTTCTAAACGTGACGTCACAGTGGTCTGAGCGCAGCTATAAATACTGACTGAAACTTGTTTGCTGCTCATTTTGCGCTTTGCTCGTTTGCGGTTTTGTATCTGTTGCGTTTACTGATGGGTCAGAAATTTGGCAAACGGATGACCGGAGTTGGTGATCGGAGCGGCCCGTACGGACAATGTACAGCGGCACCATCGACCATCGACCATCATTCATCTGTGCGTTTGGAAGAAATCCGGGACAAACACAGACGGAGAGCAGGTCAGGATGACAGAAAATAACATCGTTGCTTTATGTACTAATGTTCAGGGTCAACTCACTTATAAATCTGTTTCTGTCGTGCAGTTGTTTTGCAGTTGCTGTGACCCTAAATGAAAATGTTATTGGGATTATCACAACAAATCAATAGTTTATTAACGTTAACAGTACGTTTTGTATGAACTGTACGTTACCTTTACAATGTATTCTAACTAATGATCTGTTATTGTAAACATCTTTGTTATTGTCATATAATGTTAACAGGACACCTGTCGAGCAGGCTTTAACTGCATGAAATCACCTCAGTTTTATAGTTTGTGTGTTTTCATTTATTGTTAAGTTTGAGGTTTTACTGTATATATATATATATATATATATATATATATATATATATATCAGATAGTCCTCTTGTAACTCATTGGTTAAAATGAGGATGTTAAACATGTGCTGATGAATTATGAACAGATGAATTTGTTGAGAATCTGAGTGAAATGTGTCCTGCAGAACTCTCCTGTCACTTTAAAATCAAATTGATTATTAATGTAAGTGTTCATTAAAAGTCTTCAATTGATCTTGTGTGTGATCTGGTTCCTCTCTACAGAATGCATTTCTGCACAGGGTCTCAGTCTCAGTGACATGGAGATCCTCGTCACTCCAGTCATTGAGAATCCAGACCTTTCTTATTCCCTTGACCGCTTGCTTTCTGGGTTGGATTTAGACAGCGATGCTGATCAGAATCCAGTCTGTAGTAAGTCGGTCCGGGATGAAGAACTCCAGCCGGCTCAAGCTCATATCGAGTCGGTCGGGGATGAGGACAACCGGGAATCGTCAGTCCGTCTGAAGAGAAGATGGAAGAAATTGAGAAGCCCAGTCTGTACATGCAGGGTTAGTTTAACCAACACAACACAACACAACATACATCTACACAATTTTGTATAATATAAGGAAAAATATTGTTCGGATGAAGTATTGCTGATGCTTGGTGTTTTATCTAATTTATCTTTTAATAGAGATTAACTCCTGCATGTATGCTATCAGTGAAACGCTGTCAGAAAGTGCTTTTGGAGCCGTCTACGGAGGGACACGTGTTCAGGACGGCTTAAAGGTTTGATTTTTTACTTGCAGTAACTAACCAGCACACAGTTTTTCTTCTGTTTTGTGTTCATCTATTTAACATCTCACTCTGTCCTTTACAAACCTTCTCAATGTCTCTTTTGTCCAGTTTGATAATTTTTTTCTTTGTTGGTCAGGTGGCACTGAAATGCATTTACACAAAGAGGCATCTGGATTATATCAGCATCGTAAGTCATACCTATTATTTTTCTTATGAACGTTGTTTTATCTTACATACACACAATTCTACTGTCTTCAGCTTTTTCCAAAGTCGAGATGTAACTGAGAACTCAATGTAATGATGGTATTGTCTTTCGTCTAGCCTGTTCATCCTGTACCCCTTCCGCGTGAGGTGGCTCTACAGATGCTTGCCCGTGAGAGGTTCGAGATTCCTGAGATTGTCCAGCTCTTGGACTGGAAGGAATATCCGGACCGCTACGTCATGGTCTTGGAGCGCCCGTCTCCCTGCCAGTGTTTGAATATATTTATTGCGAGCCAAGGGGGAATGCTCCAGGAGGAGTTAGCGAAACACATCATGTTTAAGGCAACTTTAGCTGCCATCATATGCTGTATTAAGGGGGTTTTCCACCGTAATATTACGCTGGAGAACCTTCTTATAACAACAGACACCATGAACGTCAAACTGATTGACTTTGGGTGTGGCGATCTACTTAAAGAGTCAACCTACTATACGTTCAGAGGTATGTCAGACACGTTTAAATGAATACTTTGTAGAAATAAGATCAGCGTTCAGATTCAGTGCTAGGCTTGCTTTTAGTGTTTTTGTACACAGTAAAATTACATGAAATCTTTTTTCTTCAGGCACAAGAGAATATGTCTGCCCTGAGTTTAATAAAACCGGGAAGTACTATGCATTGCCGGCGACGGTGTACTCACTCGGAGTGGTGCTGTTCGCCATGTTGTGCGGGAAATATCCGAGCAGTAATGACCTGTTCTCCATCAATGAGGGGACCTGGAACAAAGGCTTCTTGACTGACGGTGAGCTCTTCATCAGACCAACTGGAGTGTTGAATTATATTAGTTTGACTTACAGAATTGATGAATCAGAGCAGGCGTGAAGTTTAATGTGACATTAATATAAACTCACAGTTTAAGGTTATAATCTTTCTGAACAGAATGCTGCCATCTGGTTCGAGACTGTCTGCAGGAGGATCCTGTCATGAAACTGCTCCGAGACTTAGAGGTGAGATCCACTTGCAGCTTTATTAGGGGGTAATCCGAAGGCGTAATCCAAATAACGGGCAGGGGTCATACACAGGCAGGCAGTTCAAACAAAGCAACAAACCAAACAAAGAGACAAACCAAAACAAGCAGGGACCAGAGGCAAAAGGGTAATCAGGGAACAAGGCACAAATCCAGAAGACAGGGAATAGACACAGGTAACGCTCAGAAATGCAGACAGGCTAACAAGACTTCGCAAAGATTGAGAGTCCAAACACAGTATATATAGGGGAGTGGTAATGGGAATCATCTGGTGGTGATTGTCTGTGATATGAGACACCTGGTGGCGGTTAGCATGGGATTCTGGGAAATGTAGTCCTGAGTGGAGTGCCCTCTACTGGAGTTCATGGGCACTCCAGCTGACAATCGTGACATAGCCCCCCCTTTAAGGAGCGGATTCCAGACGCTCCTACCATTGTCCAGGAGGGAGGTGGAGCGGAGGCGGAACCGGGGGCGGGATGGAGGGCCAGGACCGTGGAGCGGAAGAGAACCCGGAGACTGAGGCTCAGCAGGCGGCCAGGCCGGAGCAGGCTGTGGAGGCGGCCAGGGCGGAGCAGGCTGTGCAGGCGGCCAGGTCGGAGCAGGCTGTGCAGGCGGCCAGGCCGGAGCAGGCTGTGTTAGCGGCCAGGGCTGAGACGTCCCTTCAAGGAGACCAGGCCGACTTGTCGGTTCAGGGGTATAACGCGGGTCCGACGGTTCAGGAACCGGCACAGGCGTGGATTCGGCCGTCTTGTCCGGAGACACAGGCGTGGATTCGGCCGTCTTGTCCGGAGACACAGGCGTGGATTCGGCCGTCTTGTCCGGAGACACAGGCGTGGATTCGGCCGTCTTGTCCGGAGACACAGGCGTGGATTCGGCCGTCTTGTCCGGAGACACAGGCGTGGATTCGGCCGTCTTGTCCGGAGACACAGGCGTGGATTCGGCCGTCTTGTGATGAGGCTCTGACTGGGCGATGGTCATTTTGTCCCAGGGCTCAGATATGGTAGACGTGGCGTGTGCAGGCTCTGGCTGGGCAGGACTGACGTGAGACTCTGGCAGCTGGGCAGGACTGACGTTAGACTCTGGCAGCTGGGCAGGACTGACGTGAGACTCTGGCAGATCGACTCGGACTTGGGTTGACTCTGGCAGATCGACTCGGACTTGGGTTGACTCTGGCAGATCGACTCGGACTTGGGTTGACTCTGGCAGATCGACTCGGACTTGGGTTGACTCTGGCAGATCGACTCGGACTTGGGTTGACTCTGGCAGATCGACTCGGACTTGGGTTGACTCTGGCAGATCGACTCGGACTTGGGTTGACTCTGGCAGATCGACTCGGATTTGGGTTGACTCTGGCAGATCGACTCGGACTTGGGTTGACTCTGGCAGATCGACTCGGACTTGGGTTGACTCTGGCAGATCGACTCTTGCTGCCCTTTCATGCAGGGGCTCTGGGTTGGCGACCATCTCGTGCAGTGTCTCTGGGCTGGCAGCCATCTCGTGCCGTGGCGCTGGGCTGGCGGCCATCTCGTGCCGTGGCGCTGGTCCGAGTCCTTTATTTTGATTGGCCAATAGCTGTGTTTCATTCACACAACGATTTAGTGTATCACTAACACACTCTTAGCAATGTAAACATTCTGTTTCTGTAAATTGTTGCTATTATTTATGTTTTTGCACACACACATACTGTATATTTTAAAGTAAAATACATGTGTGTATATAATGACATATTCAGCAACAATATTCTGGTTCGGTTCACGGGGACTTTAATTGTTTCTAATGTTTGGTGAATCATGTCTGCTGCATTACTCTTTTAACAGAAATCAATGGCTGCCGGTATGAGATCGGCAGAAAGCTGGGTCAAGGAGGTTTTGGCACCGTCTTTGAAGGGACCCGTGTGCGGGATGACTTACAGGTTTGAGTTTTTCTCTTTTTATTCTGTCTTGTGCTCATTTTACTCTACTCGTTTTATTTATTTTAAAGCTTAATGTATCCAGTGTTCACGACTTCAGTGCTTGATCTATTGCAACCAGACAAAAAACATGCTCTTTACTGTTGTAAATGTATTGTAGTACAGTTGTGTTCAGAATGAATGCCAACACAAATCCATTTTTCTCATGTTGATCAGGTGGCAGTGAAATTGGTCCTGAAGAACGAGTTTGTAACCAATGATTATGTCTACATTGTAAGTAGCTTGTGTTATTATTCAATTGCAAAGATCTTCATAATTTTTTTATACGTACACAAACCTAAGTTTATTTGAGACTGCGCAAAATTCTTGTTTGTCAGTCATCTAATCATGATAATAATTCTTTCTTCTAGCCGGGTTATCCTAATTCCCTTCCTCGAGAGGTCGGGCTTCAGATACTTGCCTGTATGGGAGAATATGTTCCTGTGATCATCCAGTTTCTGGACTGGAAGGACTCTCTGGACTACTACGTCATGGTCCTAGAGCGGCCTTCTCCCTGCATGGACGTGAAGGATTTCGTGAAGAAAAATGGAGGCACTGTCACCGAGAACATAGCGCGGCATATCTTGTTGCAAGCGGCCGAAGCCGCTGAGATCTGCTGCAAACGGGGGGTTCTCCATAGGGACATAAAAATGGAAAACCTCCTGATTAACCCGAACACCATGGAGGTCAAAATAATCGACTTCGGGTATGGCGATCATCTCAAAAGCTCACCTTACAAGCAGTTTATGGGTATGTTTTATCACTATTCTTTCTGAAGGGTGTTTACATAAATACTAAGATGATATTTACAGATGGGGCTCTGCTCACTTTTGAGACATGCTTTTGTTTAGGCACATGGACCTACGCTAGCCCTGAATGGCTAGAAAACGGCGAATATCATGGAAAGCCGGCGACGGTGTACTCGCTCGGAGTGCTGCTGTTCGTCATGTTGTGCGGGAGATTCCCTGGCCTCCGTGACCGGTTCTTGATCAATGAGATGTTATGGAACAAAGAGGGCTTGAGTGAAGGTGAGCTCTTCATCAGACCAAGTGGCGTTCTGAATGATAAAAAATAGCAAGTTGTATGATGAAAGAATTGAATCAGATGATACACGAGAGCAGGTGTGAAGTTTAAAGTGACATTCAGATAAACTCACAGTTTAAGGTTATAATCGTCTCTTCCATCTTTCTGAACAGAATGCTGCCGGTTCATTGTAGAATGTCTGCAGGAGAACCCAGAGAAACGTATTGATCTGGGGATGATCCGTTACCACAGCTGGTTTCCGGTACTAAGATGTTTTTACACCTGACACCCTGCAAAACAGGGTTTTGGTTTTTGTTATTGGTTTATTCAAAAATCTGGAAGTTTGCAAGTCTGTATGTGTCAGTATCATATATTTAGACCATACACAACTTATTCTACTGTTCATTTTAGAAACAAGACAACCCTGGAAGCCATGACGTCATTCAGTTTCCAGATGATCCTGGATCTAACTTCGATGGTCATGTGGACATTTTAATCCCTCAAAATTCAGACAATCAGTCATACACTTCAGACAGTCTGTCTGAAGAGAAGTCGGAGGATGATGATTCGTCCAGCATGTTCACTCTGGGTGAGTTTACTTCCATAATTCCAACATAACATAACTTCTAAAACAGATTTAGTCTGAGTTCTTGATTCTGATTGGCCAATAGCTGTGTTTCATTTACACCATGATTAAGTAGATCACAAACACACTCTTAGCAATGTAAACATTCTGTTTCAACGCATTCAGCAACAGTTATTGTTAAATAGTTTTGGTTTAAGAATTGCTAATGTTTGGTGAGTCATGTCTGCTGCATTTCTCTTTTAATAGATATCAATGGCTCTCACTATGACATCGGTAAAAAGCTGGGTAAAGGCAGTTTTGGAGCCGTCTTTGAAGGGACCCGTGTACAGGATGGCTTAAAGGTTCGATTCTTTCTCTTTTTTTTCTGTCTTGCTTTTTGATATCTCACCCTGTCCTTTTCAAACCTTAATGTATCCAGTGCCCACAACTTCATTGCTTGATCTATTGAGACCAGACCAAACTGGAGTAAATGCTTTACTGTTGTAAATGTATTAATAGTACAGTTTGGTTCAGGATGAATGCTAACACAAATCCATTTTTGTTTTGTTGATCAGGTGGCATTGAAATATGTCGATAAGACCAGGAATATTATCGAGGATTATATCTACATTGTAAGTAGTTTGTGTTATTATTCAATTGGAAACATCTTTATAATCTTTTTAAGTATACAAATCCTTCTTTGTTAATCGTCTAATCATAATAAAAAATTGTCTTTCTTCTAGCCGGGTTTTCCTAGACGCTTTCCTCGAGAGATTGGTCTTCACTTGCTTGCCAGAAAGGGAGATAATGTTCCTGTAATCGTCCAGCTTCTGGACTGGCAGGATTATCCAGAGCAGTACGTCATGGTCCTGGAGCGCCCTTCTCCCTGCGAGGATATGGGTGCGTTCCTGTATCACAATGCGGGCACCATCACCGAGTTCATGGCGCGGATTATCTTTAGGCAAGCGGTCGAAGCGGCTCAAGTTTGCTGCAAACAGGGGGTTCTCCATAGGGACATAAAATTGGAAAACCTCCTAATCAACACCAGCACCCTGGAGGTCAAAATGATCGACTTCGGGTGCGGCGATCTTCTAAAAAGCTCGCCTTACAACACATATATGGGTATGTTTTATCACTATTCTTTCAGAAAGGGTGTTTACAGAAATACTAAGATGATATTTACAGATGGGGCTCTGCTCACTTTTTAGACATGCTTTTGTTTAGGCACATGGACCTACGCTAGCCCTGAATGGCTAGAAAACGGCGAATATCATGGAAAGCCGGCGAAGGTGTACTCGCTCGGAGTGCTGCTGTTCGTCATGTTGTGCGGGAGATTCCCTGGCCTCCGTGACCGGTTCTTGATCAATGAGATGTTATGGAACAAAGAGGGCTTGAGTGAAGGTGAGCTCTTCATCAGACCAAGTGGAGTTCTGAATGATAAAAAATAGCAAGTTGTATGATGAAAGAATTGAATCAGATGATACACGAGAGCAGGTGTGAAGTTTAAAGTGACATTCAGATAAACTCACAGGTTATAATCGTCTCTTCCATCTTTCTGAACAGAATGCTGCCGGTTCATTGTAGAATGTCTGCAGGAGAACCCAGAGAAACGTATTGATCTGGGGATGATCCGTTACCACAGCTGGTTTTCGGTACTAAGATGTTTATACACCTGACACCCTGCAAAACAGGGTTTTGGTTTTTGTTATTGGTTTATTCAAAAATCTGGAAGTTTGCAAGTCTGTATGTGTCAGTATCATATATTTAGACCATACACAACTTATTCTACTGTTCATTTTAGAAACAAGACAACCCTGGAAGCCATGACGTCATTCAGTTTCCAGATGATCCTGGATCTAACTTCAATGGTCATGTGGACATTTTAATCCCACAAAATTCAGACAATCAGTCATACACTTCAGACAGTCTGTCTGAAGAGAAGTCGGAGGATGATGATTCGTCCAGCATGTTCACTCTGGGTGAGTTTACTTCCATAATTCCAACATAACATAACTTCTAAAACAGATTTAGTCTGAGTTCTTGATTCTGATTGGCCAATAGCTGTGTTTCATTTACACCATGATTAAGTACATCACAAACACACTCTTAGCAATGTAAACATTCTGTTTCAACGCATTCAGCAACAGTTATTGTTAAATAGTTTTGGTTTAAGAATTGCTAATGTTTGGTGAGTCATGTCTGCTGCATTTCTCTTTTAATAGATATCAATGGCTGTCACTATGACATCGGCAAAAAGCTGGGTAAAGGCAGTTTTGGAGCCGTCTTTGAAGGGACCCGTGTACAGGATGGCTTAAAGGTTCGATTCTTTCTCTTTTTTTCCTGTCTTGCTTTATGATATCTCACCCTGTCCTTTTCAAAACCTTAATGTATCCAGTGCCCACAACTTCATTGCTTGATCTATTGAGACCAGACCAAACTGGAGTAAATGCTTTACTGTTGTAAATGTATTAATAGTACAGTTTGGTTCAGGATGAATGCTAACACAAATCCATTTTTGTTTTGTTGATCAGGTGGCATTGAAATATGTCGATAAGACCAGGAATATTATCGAGGATTATATCTACATTGTAAGTAGTTTGTGTTATTATTCAATTGGAAACATCTTTATAATTTTTTTAAGTATACAAATCCTTCTTTGTTAATCGTCTAATCATAATAAAAATTGTCTTTCTTCTAGCCGGGTTTTCCTAGACGCTTTCCTCGGGAGATTGGTCTTCACTTGCTTGCCAGAAAGGGAGATAATGTTCCTGTAATCGTCCAGCTTCTGGACTGGCAGGATTATCCAGAGCAGTACGTCATGGTCCTGGAGCGCCCTTCTCCCTGCGAGGATATGGGTGCGTTCATGTATCACAATGCGGGCACCATCACCGAGTTCATGGCGCGGATTATCTTTAGGCAAGCGGTCGAAGCGGCTCAAGTTTGCTGCAAACAGGGGGTTCTCCATAGGGACATAAAACTGGAACACCTCCTAATCAACACCAGCACCCTGGAGGTCAAAATGATCGACTTCGGGTGCGGCGATCTTCTAAAAAGCTCGCCTTACAACACATATATGGGTATGTTTTATCACTTTACAAAAATACTAAGATTATATTTTCAGATAGTGCCTCTGCTCACTGTTTTTGCATGCTTTTTACTAGGCACACAGATCTACACTTGCCCTGAATACAGTGAAAGGGGCGAGTACCATGGCAAGCCAGCAACAGTGTATTCGCTGGGCATACTGTTGTTTGCTATGGTGTGCGGACAATTTCCCAGCTCTCTTGACATTCAACAGATCAATGATAGGACATGGAGCAAAGACGGCTTGACTGCAGGTGAGATCAGCATCATTCAGACTTTTATTCAGTTTTGGACAAATACAATGAAGCAGAGCAGGTGCGAAGTTACATTCAAATTGATTCACAATTTCTTCTTTTTGCACAGAATGCTGCAATTTTATTCAAGCCTGTCTTCAGAGGAATCCAGATAAGCGGATCCATCTGGGTGAGATTTTCAAGCATGTATGGCTTAACACTGCTACATGGTTTTGAGTTACTGTCAGCATTTGGGACTGCTGTTTCCTTAGTTCTGCCACTAGAGGTCATGTCACTCACCTGTTGTCTCTCGTTTGTGTAATCATCTTCACCTGCACCTTGTTTCCCCCTGTGTATTTAAGTTCTGTCTTTGTTATACTTTGTTACTTGGTCTTTGTATGAGATGTCTGCCTGGTGCCCTGAGTATAAGAATTGTTTAAGTGATTTAGAGAAGTTCTTTGCATCTGTCTTTAGTTTTTTTTTCTCCCCTCGTGGAGGTTTTGATTTCCTTTTAATAGCTCATTTGGAGAAGAACCTTTGTTGGATTTTTGTCATCTTTTATTTATTAAACCTTCTTACTTGAGACCTCAGTTCCTGTGTTTCTATTGGATCCTACCCCTGTTTGCTGGTGGCTCAGTGGTATTACCGCCTAGCGATCACACCAGAGACCCGAGTTCTAGGCCGGGTTCTGACAGTTACTGTGCTATATTGTTTTAGTTACTGTGCTAGATGGTTTTGAGTTACTGTGCTATGTTGTTTTAGTTACTGTGCTAGATGGTTTTGAGTTACTGTGCTATATTGTTTTAGTTACTGTGCTAGATGGTTTTGAGTTACTGTGCTATATTGTTTTAGTTACTGTGCTATATTGTTTTAGTTACTGTGCTAGATGGTTTTTAGTTACTGTGCTATATTGTTTTAGTTACTGTGCTACATGGATTTGAGTTACTGTGCCACATGGATTTGAGTTACTGTGCCACATGGATTTGAGTTACTGTGCTATATTGTTTTGAGTTACTGTGCTACATGGATTTGAGTTACTGTGCTATATTGTTTTGAGTTACTGTGCTATATTGTTTTGAGTTACTGTGCTACATGGATTTGAGTTACTATGCTATATTGTTTTGATTTACTGTGCTACATGGATTTGTGTTACTGTGCTATATTGTTTTGAGTTAATGTGCCACATGGATTTGAGTTACTGTGCTATATTGTTTTGAGTTACTGTGCTACATGGATTTGAGTTACTGTGCTATATTGTTTTGAATTACTGTGCTACATGGATTTGAGTTACTGTGCTATATTGTTTTGAGTTACTGTGCTATATTGTTTTGAGTTACTGTGCTACATGGATATGTGAGTTACTGTGCTACATGGATTTGAGTTACTGTGCTATATTGTTTTGAGTTACTGTGCTATATTGTTTTGAATTACTGTGCTATATTGTTTTGAGTTACTGTGCTATATTGTTTTGAGTTACTGTGCTACATGGATTTGAGTTACTGTGCTATATTGTTTTGAGTTACTGTGCTATATTGTTTTGAATTACTGTGCTATATTTTTTTGAGTTACTGTGCTACATGGATTTGAGTTACTGTGCTACATGGATTTGAGTTACTGTGCTACATGGATTTGAGTTACTGTGCTCCATGGATTTGAGTTACTGTGCTACATGGATTTGAGTTACTGTGCTACATGGATTTGAGTTACTGTGCTACATGGATTTGAGTTACTGTGCTACATGGATTTGAGTTACTGTGCAACATGGATTTGAGTTACTGTGCTACATGGATTTGAGTTACTGTGCTACATGGATTTGAGTTACTGTGCTACATGGATTTGAGTTACCGTGCTATATTGTTTTGAATTACTGTGCTACATGGATTTGAGTTACTGTGCTACATGGATTTGAGTTACTGTGCTATATTGTTTTGAGTTACTGTGCTACATGGATTTGTGTTACTGTGCTATATTGTGTTGAATTACTGTGCTACATGGAGTTGAGTTACTGTGCTATATTGTTTTGAGTTACTGTGCCACATGGATTTGAGTTACTGTGCTATATTGTTTTGAGTTAATGTGCTACATGGATTTGAGTTACTGTGCTATATTGTTTTGAATTACTGTGCTATATTGTTTTGAGTTACTGTGCTATATTGTTTTGAGTTACTGTGCTATATTGTTTTGAGTTACTGTGCTACATGGATTTGAGTTACTGTGCTATATTGTTTTGAGTTACTGTGCTATATTGTTTTGAGTTACTGTGCTATATTGTTTTGAGTTACTGTGCTACATGGTTTTGAGTTACTGTGCTACATGGATTTGAGTTACTGTGCTACATGGATTTGAGTTACTGTGCTACATGGATTTGAGTTACTGTGCTACATGGATTTGAGTTACTGTGCTACATGGATTTGAGTTACTGTGCTACATGGATTTGAGTTACTGTGCTATATTGTTTTGAGTTACTGTGCTACATGGATTTGAGTCCCTAAGAAGCTCAATGCTTTTGCGTCGCGACTTAAACATTCATGTAGATAATGATACAGATGCTTTAGGAATGGCTTTTAAAGACATTCTTAACTCCATGGGCGTTAGACAACATGTTTCAGGACCCACTCACCTTCGTAATTATACGTTAGATTTAATACTGTTTTACGGTATAAATGTGGACAACGTTAAAAAACATTTTGGATCATTATCTGGTATCATGCTTGCTTCACTACCGAATGGTGGCAAATCAAACTCCAAGTTACAAATATTGTAGAACAATAACTTCGACTACAAAAGGTGCGTTTCTTGATAATATGCCTGAATTGTCTCAAATCTCTAGCATGAGTAATAACGTTGAAGATCTTGACTTTACCATTGAAAAAATTAATGCCACCATCTCAGAAATGCTAGACATAGTTGCTCCTCTGCACTTAAAAAAGATTAAAAATGACCGACCCGACACCGTGGAATAATGAACACACTCAGGCTCTAAAGAAAGCGGCACGAAAAATGAAATTACATTTATTTTCTACTATAGATCACAAAGAACTATCTAAAATCATTAGATCATCTAAATCAACTGCATGCATGCTAGACCCTATGTTTACAGAACAAGCGGGAATACAGTGTGCCTGTATCTTTTTCTATTGCTGTGCTATCACACGACAGAAAGTCTAAGGCCTTCAATAGTCGTAGATCAAACCAGACTAATCTGGTGCCCATTGCACGTCAAACCAAGATTGCTATGGGGGCAAAAAGCAAGACTGTTAAGTTAGCACTTTTAAACATCTGCTCACTTAAAAACAAATCACTTCTAGTCAACGACTTAATAACCACATACAACCTGGATTTTATGTTTCTAAATGAAACCTGGCTAGAAGACAGCTGCAGTGCAACAGTCCTCAATGAAGCATCACCTCCTAACTTTACTTTTATGAGTGTCTGCAGATCAGTTAGGAGAGGTGGGGGAGTAGCTGCTCTTTTTAAAGATGTCTATCAATGTAAGCAAATATCATTTGGAAATTACACGTCTTTTGAATATCTGGGTATTGTGTTAAAAGGTGCTCCTCGCATTTTACTAATCCCTATTTACAGACCTCCAAAATACTCTTCATCCTTTGCTGAGGACTTTATAGAACTGTTATCAACAATTTCCTCAGAGTTTGACTGTTTCTCTATTGCCGGAGATTTTAACATTCACATAGATAATGCAGAAAACAATATGGCAAAAGAAATCAAAACTGTTTTAAAAACATTTGACCTGACTCAGCATGTACATGGACCCACACACAATCGTGGACACACTCTAGATTTACTTATCAGTAAGGGTCTAAACATTTCATCTATTGTTATTAAGGATGTAGCACTATCTGATCATTTCTGTATTTTCTTTGATATATTGATCTCTCCTGCCATTGAAGTTAGATCTGTGTCCGTCAAGAAGAGATGCTTAAATGAGAACACTAGTGTACTATTTATGAAGGCCATATCTTTAACACCAAGCATATCTGCTGACTCTGTTGATTCTCTCCTTGATTCTTTTAACTCGAAGGTTAAAAGTGTAATTGATGATATTGCCCCTGTGAAAGTCAGGAAGAGTGGTAGACAAAAAGCACCTTGGAGAAACTCAACAGCGGTGCAAAATATGAAAAGACAATGCAGAAAAGCAGAGCGCTTGTGGCGGAAGACAAAACTTGTAGTCCATTATAACATCTACAAAGACACCATCCATGCTTTCAATATGGAACTAGGCAAAGCTAGACAGACTTTCTTCTCAAATATTATAAACAGCAACTTAAACAACACCAGGACTCTTTTCGCTACTGTAGACAGACTGACAAACCCCCCAAGCCAGATTCCCAGTGAAATGCTCTCAGACAGCAAGTGCAGTGAGTTTGCATCTTTCTTCTCTGATAAAATCAATAATATTAGAAAGGTGATCAGCACATCCTTGAGTAGCGCTGGGGTCGGGCAGATCACACCACAACCTGAGAAAGTAGTTACAATGTCTGATTTTGAAGAAATTGATGGAAAAAATTTGGAAGAAACCGTTCAACACCTTAAAACATCAACCTGCGCCCTTGACGCACTTCCCACATCTTTTTTCAAAAGTGTGTTAAACTGTTTAGAAGCAGATCTCCTTGATGTGGTAAATGCCTCACTTCTCTCTGGAAGTTTCCCAAACTCCCTGAAAACTGCTGTTGTCAAACCCCTCCTGAAAAAGAGCAATCTGGATAAGACCATATTAAACAACTATAGACTGATCTCAAATCTTCCCTTCATAGGTAAGATAATTGAAAAAGTTGTCTTCAACCAGCTGAACAAATTCTTAAGCTCAAACGGATACTTTGACAATTTTCAATCTGGGTTCCGCCCGCATCACAGCACAGAGACAGCGCTCATTAAGATAGTAAACGACATTTGCTTAAGTACTGATTCAGGCAAATTATCCGTGCTGGTCCTACTCGACCTCAGTGCTGCATTTGACACGGTCGATCACAACATACTTATAGACAGGCTGGAAAACTGGGTGGGGCTTTCTGGGATACTCCTAAAATGGTTCAGGTCATACCTAGAAGCAAGAGGTTATTATGTGAGTATAGGTGACCATAAGTCTGAGTGGACATCCATGACATGCAGAGTCCCTCAAGGCTCAATTCTTGCTCCTGTCCTATTCAACCTGTACATGCTCCCAATGAGCCAAATAATGAGAAATAACCAAATTGCTTACCACAGCTATGCAGACGACACACAGATATACTTAGCCCTATCGCTTAACGATCACAGCCCCATTGACTCCCTGCTCAAATGCATTGATGAAATAAATAGTTGGATGTGCCAAAACTTTCTTCAGTTAAACAAAGACAAAACTGAAGTCATTGCATTTGGAAATAAAGATGAAGTTCTCAAGGTGAACGCGTACCTTCACTCTAAAGGTCAAACAACAAAAAATCAAGTCAGGAATCTCGGTGTGTCTCTAGAGTCAGATCTTGGCTTCAGTAGTCATGTCAAAGCAATAACTAAATCAGCATACTATCATCTGAAAAATATTGCAAGAATTAGATGCTTTGTTTCCAGTCAAGACTTAGAGAAACTAGTGCATGCTTTCATCACCAGCAGGGTGGATTATTGTAATGGACTCCTTACTGACCTTCCCAAAAAGACCATAAGACAGATGCAGCTCATACAGAACGCTGCGGCAAGGATTCTGAGCAGCCAGAAAATATGATCATATCACACCAGTCCTCAGGTCTTTACACTGGCTACCAGTTACATATAGGATAGATTTTAAAGTTTTATTACTGGTATATCAATCGTTCAATGGCCTAGGACCTCAATACATTGCAGATATGCTCATTGAATACAGACCCAAAAGAACACTCAGGTCATTAGGATCGTATCAGCTAGAAATACCAAGGGTTCTCTCCAAGCAAGGAGAGTCTGCATTTAGCTATTATGCGAGCCACAGCTGGAACCTGCTTCCAGAAGAGATCAGATGTGCTCCCACAGTAGCCACATTCAAATCCAGACTCAAAACACATCTGTTTAACTTTGCATTTGATTAATGTGCCACTGTGCCTCTGACCGTCCGACTGTTTGTGCTGTACTTTATTTTATTTATTATCTGTTCTAAACTATATTTTATTTTATTCTTAACTGGTTAATTTTTATTTTTCTTATTTGTTCTAAACTTTGTAATTTTATTTTTTATTCTTAACTGGTTACTTTTATTTTTGTTATTTCTATACTGTTTTATCAAATGGATATTTTTAATTTCTTCTATGTAAAGCACTTTGAATTGCCATTGTGTATGAAATGTGCTATACAAATAAACTTGCCTTGCCTTGCCTTGAAATGATCACACGCAGCCACGCACACACAAACCTGTTTAAATACATTTATATGTTGTTTATAAATAAATAACAATAAATTGTTGTAACAGCAATATCTCCAAGTTTGTTTTTTCACTGTAAAAATGTCATGATTTGCCAATGCAAAGAGAGTACCGCCACCGTTCCCCTCACTTCAAGCACTGATTATAACACAAACAAATCTTCCTCCTGACGACTTTTTTTTTCTCAAAAGCGAAAAATCCAGCGACTTTAACTGGTGTTTTTTGTTTTTGGTGTTTTTACAATTTTACAGATATCACAACAGAAGTACACAGAAGACGTGTTAACTCTATACATCACAATACATCACGATAAACTATGAAAACAAAATGCCCATGAAAAGGTAAAATGCAACCTTTGTCTCTTTATTCAAGTCCACAAAACTTTTTAAAGTAAATTAATAACATATTACCAAACATTTTATGATTAATAAAAGCTTATCTTTGTAAACCGAAACATTTAAAACATTTAAATATTTTTATACTGGCACGTTTCAAAATTTTACAGCCCCCTATTTAAACCTGGGAACGTCTTAGTGCTAACCAGCTGAAATAAAATAGACCTAAAAAACATTTCAGTGCAGCAAAGTGCATTAAATCTAAGCACATAAACGTTCGTTCACAAATACGCATGGAGCATATTTTATTATACACGCATTCCTAAACTTTTCACTTTTCCCTCATTTGTGTGTAAAGCTCAACCCAGTGGAGTCATAATGTAATAACGCTTGGAAATAGATTAAGTGTCATGTTTTATTAATTAATTAAAATATTGATATTTGGCGCAGCAAAGGGATTCTCATATATATCGCACGGTGAAGGACGATGATATCGTCATATCGATATATTATCACACCCCCATTAAAGAGTAAGTGAACTCATGGACGCGCTACATGGAGGCACTCTGAGCCAGTGCTTGACATATATTGATGTTTAAAAAAGTATAATTTTTTTAGTTTTCTTGGAAAATCGTTTCACTAGACAACACCTTTATTCATCGGCTGGTGTCGAGCTGTGATGAAACTAAAATTTGGACCTTAACCAACAGCTCCCCGTTTAAGTGCATTATAAGGGGAAGAACACTGGACAGCTTTCCTCAAAGCCTAAATTTGTTTTCGACAACAGAAATAAACACACGCACACGCGTATGACATGTGGGTGAGTGAATTTTCATGAAACTTTTATTTTAAAGTGAACTACACCTTTAAAAGCAAACATTACTACTGTGCATTACTCACAGAAAACTGAGAATTCTTACCTTTTTCTAAAGGCTTCTCGTGTGATGTCATGGGTCTTTCTGATAGACCTGTATAAATGCAATACACAGTCCCGATATGAATGCAAGACAATAAAGATGAATTTGACTCATAGCATTATTTCTTCAAACATTTCAATAGATATCATGAAAATATAGTTATTGTCAAGTAGTTAAAAACTGATATTGACAGCCTTAATGAATTTAATTTATAAAGAGAACTACAGTTGCATGTTGTGTGCAGTATAGTAGGAAAAGTGAGGTAGTATGCCATTTTAAACATACTAATAGTTTCTTATGACGACAAAATATTGTTGTGAACGTCTTGTTCCACACAGGTGACTTATGTTGTATGTATTGATGTCCATTGTTTACTGTGTCCTTTGTATTGTGAAAAGGTGGAAAAATAATTGAAGAATATTTAAATGAATAAAGATGTCTAACTAACTAGTTCCAGTCTTTTCATTCATTGTGAAAGAGAATACAAGCGTAAAGGAGTAAACCAAACTACACTCTTTTAGACCTTTCTAGGTGAAAACATGAGGGCTTTCAATGTTTAATCGCAATTAAAAGTCTGCGTTTGCATAACATTATCTGTGTACCGGCATATTCATATAAACACAGACACATACATAAATATAAAGAACGTTCTATTTAAGTTATGTAAATATGTTCTTATATTTCTATGTATGTTTTTTCTATATATACACATGTATATATAAATATATATGTGTGTGTGTGTGTCTATAAATACAAAATTAATATGCAGAGTACACTGACGTGTATTATGTAAACACAAACTTTTATTCTGGATGCGATAAATCGAAATGAATCATTTGACAGCCCTAGAAAACATACTAAAACAACTTATAATAACATTTGCAGGATTTTCAGATGCAGAATCCCAAAATGTAAATACATCAAAGCCAAGTCATAACACACGCACAGAAGAGTAAATCAGGCCATGTATCAAACAGACCAAATACATACAGTATATTTAAAAATAATTTCACATTTATTGGAAACAACTATCTACAGTTAACTCATAAACGTCTCACAGTTGTTTAATAAAAATAATTCTTGCTAAAGAACTCTTTCCTTGCCATTGACGAGATATCTCGTCATCTAAAAATGAACCGATCCCTGCCAAAGACGAGTTTTTACGGCAATCAGTGTTTGTTTCATTACAGAAAATGTAAGCCATCAAATTTTAGTGAACTTTTTTTAAAGTCTGGCGGGGAAAGAGTTAAAGAATGTATTAAAGGTGATGTGTTTAATCTTTTATTAAATGTCTGACTGGTGTTTGGAGACTCGAAACACGAATCACTCTGCAGTAAGGCCTACTGTGCTCAACGAGCAGCGGGTGCTGCCGTGAGCCCCTCTCCCGTCCAAACACCGCAGCAGTCCCAGCCTGAAGTCAGAGCAGAGAGGAGACACGCATGCGCATGGCCGCCGCTGTTCCCGCCCTGGCTTACAGAGTGGTGTGTAAATGTTCACTCACTCTCACACAAAAATAAATCACTGAATTTAAATTGACTCGCGACACAGCTCCCCTAGCCAGTCATTTTTTTAACTGCAAGGCAGTAGCTACACTTAGCTGGAACTACTCACGCGACTGAGACACACACTGACGAGGACTACAATCGTGAAGTATTAAAATAAAATCTGAATTGTCTGCAAAATTATTATTTTGTTTGTTTAATTAAAGATCGTCCCCGAACTGATTAGCCCCGGATACGTCTCTCAACATAGCCACACACACAGTTACATATTGCCTAAACTTAACATAACAAAAATGGAGACATTTCTTGTGAGGACCAACAAGCCAACCGGCACACCACCGGCTGCAAAAAAGGTTCAAAGGCACGATGAAGCATACCTGCAGTTTGGGTTTACAGTCATGGCTGATCTGAGACCTCAGTGTGTTGTGTGTGCCGAGGTGCTGGCAAACCACAGTATGAAGCCCTTCAAATTAAAAAGGCACCTCGAAACAAAGCATGATGGCATGAAAAATAAACCGGCTGAATATTTTAAAATAAAGCTTGATGGCCTCCATCAGCAACAGGCAACCATTTCTAAACAGTGTCTAAACAGTGTTTGGAGGCATCGTATGCCAAAAGAATCAGTAAATGGGTAAACCGCGTACAATCGCCGAGACTCTCATTTTGCATGCAGCGCAAGACATTTGCAGAATAATGATAGGCGATAGTGCAGCAGCCAAACTCGGTGGTGACAGCATATGACGTAGTTTATATATATTTTTAAGATGGAAAAATGCAATTTTACAGGTGTTGGCGACCTGGTTCTCAAATGACAGAGTACTATCGGCGCAAGTCAAAAGACCCTGCAGACCTCTCTCTACCAATCCCTTCTCTCTTCTTTCTCTGTAGATGTCACCTCTGCAAAAACAGATTACTACCACTCGAGGATCTGCAACTCTCCGGACTCTCGAACGCTCTTCAAAACCTTCTCTGCTCTCCTCTGTCCGCCTGCTCCCGCAACTTCATCGGAGTTAACAGCTGCTGATTTTGCATCGTTCTTCGTAAAGAAAACTACTGCCATCAGCAGCCAGTTCTCTACGCCACCATCTGTCGAACCCGCCCACATCCCTGACACGTGTGTGCCTTTTCTACTCTGTCTGAAGCTGATGTCTCAAAGGTCATTGGCTCCAACCACCCTACCACCTGCCCACTGGATCCCATACCCACCCATCTCCTCCAGGCCATCTCTCCAACGGTTGTGCCTGCTCTGACCCACATCATCAACTCTTCGCTCACCACTGGGACATTTCCCACAGCGTTCAAAGAGGCCCGCATCACACCGCTTCTAAAGAAACCACCCTGGACCCTACACTGCTAGAAAACTACAGGCCTGTCTCCCTTCTTCCCTTCATCGCCAAAGCCCTGGAGCGAGTTGTGTTCAATCAGCTCTCCTCCTTTCTCATGCAAAACAACCTCCTGGACAGCAATCAGTCTGGGTTCAAGACCGGTCATTCCACAGAGACTGCACTGCTCTCAGTCATCGAAGCCCTGAGACTGGCAAAAGCATCATCCATGTCATCTGTGCTCATCCTACTGGATCTGTCTGCTGCCTTTGACACTGTCAATCATCACATCCTCCTGGCTTCTCTCAATGCTATGGGTGTCTCTGGAATGGCGTTGCAATGGTTTGAGTCCTACCTCTCGGGTAGGTCATTCAGAGTATCCTGGAGAGATGAGGTCTCCGCGTCCCAACAGCTCAACACGGGGGTGCCACAGGGCTCAGTGCTTGGACCGCTACTCTTCTCCATTTACATGACATCCCTCGGCTCGGTCAATCAGAAGCATGGCTTCTCCTATTACTGCTATGCCGACGACACACAACTCTACTTGTCATTTCAACCGGACGATCCGACGGTCGCTGTTTTATGGAACATCCATCAATAGTTAAGCAGTATTCTTATTTGTTATGTAGGGCGTTTTTCGGTCCGATAAGTAACACTTCAGTTTTGTCCGAGTTCAGTAATAAAAAATTGCTACTCATCCACTTTTTTATATCGACGATGCATTCCACTATTCGATGGAATTGCTGTGTTTCATGAGGCTTCAAGGAAATATAAAGTTGCGTATCATCAGCATAACAGTGAAAGCTTACTCCGTGTCGCTTTATTATATCTCCTAGAGGTAGCATGTGTAATGCGCAGAGAATAGGCCCTAAGACTGAGCCCTGTGGTACACCGTACTGGACTTGCGATTTGCGTGATACCCTATTGTTTATTGCTTCATATTGAAAACGGTCGCATAAATAAGATCTAAGCCATTTCAAAGCTATTTCCTTTAATACCGACATCATTTTCAAGTCTATGTAGGAGTGTGCTGTGGTCAATGGTGTCTTATGCAGCACTAAGATCAAGCAGCACCAATAAGGAGACTATTGTTGTCTCACAAACATTTTTAGTAAAATTCCCTTAACTTTTCAATCAACGGCACATGATGACTTTCTATCATTTAAGCAATGTGCTTTATTTATTTAAGTTGTCTCACAAACATTTTTAGTAAAATTCCCTTAACTTTTCAATCAACTGCACATGATGACTTTCTATCATTTAAGCAATGTGCTTTATTTATTTAAGTTGTCTCACAAACATTTTTAGTAAAATTCCCTTAACTTTTCAATCAACGGCACATGACGACTTTCTATCATTTAAGCAATGTGCTTTATTTATTTAAGTTGTCTCACAAAATTTTGTAGTAAAATTCCCTTAACTTTTCAATCAACGGCACATGACGACTTTCTATCATTTAAGCAATGTGCTTTATTTATTTAAGTTGTCTCACAAACATTTTTAGTAAAATTCCCTTAACTTTTCAATCAACGGCACATGATGACTTTCTATCATTTAAGCAATATGCTTTATTTATTTAAGTTGTCTCACAAAATTTTGTAGTAAAATTCCCTTAACTTTTCAATCAACGGCACATGACGACTTTTTTATCATTTAAGCAATGTGCTTTATTTATTTAAGTTGTCTCACAAAATTTTGTAGTAAAATTCCCTTAACTGTTCAATCAACGGCACATGACGACTTTCTATCATTTAAGCAATGTGCTTTATTTATTTAAGTTGTCTCACAAACATTTTTAGTAAAATTCCCTTAACTTTTCAATCAACGGCACATGATGACTTTCTATCATTTAAGCAATGTGCTTTATTTATTTAAGTTGTCTCACAAAAATTTTTAAGTAAAATTCCCTTAACTTTTCAATCAACAGCACATGACGACTTTTTTATCATTTAAGCAATGTGCTTTATTTATTTAAGTTGTCTCACAAACATTTTTAGTAAAATTCCCTTAACTTTTCAATCAACGGCACATGATGACTTTCTATCATTTAAGCAATGTGCTTTATTTATTTAAGTTCTCACAAAATTTTGTAGTAAAATTCCCTTAACTTTCAATCAACGGCACATGACGACTTTCTATCATTTAAGCAATGTGCTTTATTTATTTAAGTTGTCTCACAAAATTTTGTAGTAAAATTCCCTTAACTTTTCAATCAACGGCACATGACGACTTTCTATCATTTAAGCAATGTGCTTTATTTATTTAAGTTGTCTCACAAACATTTTTAGTAAAATTCCCTTAACTTTTCAATCAACGGCACATGATGACTTTCTATCATTTAAGCAATGTGCTTTATTTATTTAAGTTGTCTCACAAAATTTTGTAGTAAAATTCCCTTAACTTTTCAATCAACGGCACATGACGACTTTTTTATCATTTAAGCAATGTGCTTTATTTATTTAAGTTGTCTCACAAACATTTTTAGTAAAATTCCCTTAACTTTTCAATCAACGGCACATGACGACTTTCTATCATTTAAGCAATGTGCTTTATTTATTTAAGTTGTCTCACAAAATTTTGTAGTAAAATTCCCTTAACTTTCAATCAACGGCACATGACGACTTTCTATCATTTAAGCAATGTGCTTTATTTATTTAAGTTGTCTCACAAACATTTTTTGTAAAATTCCCTTAACTTTTCAATCAACGGCACAAGATGACTTTCTATCATTTAAGCAATGTGCTTTATTTATTTAAGTTGTCTCACAAACATTTTTAGTAAAATTCCCTTAACTTTTCAATCAACGGCACATGATGACTTTCTATCATTTAAGCAATGTGCTTTATTTATTTAAGTTGTCTCACAAACATTTTTAGTAAAATTCCCTTAACTTTTCAATCAACGGCACATGACGACTTTTTTATCATTTAAGCAATGTGCTTTATTTATTTAAGTTGTCTCACAAACATTTTTAGTAAAATTCCCTTAACTTTTCAATCGACGGCACATGACGACTTTCTATCATTTAAGCAATGTGCTTTATTTATTTAAGTTGTCTCACAAACATTTTTAGTAAAATTCCCTTAACTTTTCAATCAACGGCACATGACGACTTTCTATCATTTAAGCAATGTGCTTTATTTATTTAAGTTGTCTCACAAAATTTTGTAGTAAAATTCCCTTAACTTTCAATCAACGGCACATGACGACTTTCTATCATTTAAGCAATGTGCTTTATTTATTTAAGTTGTCTCACAAACATTTTTAGTAAAATTCCCTTAACTTTTCAATCAACGGCACATGACGACTTTCTATCATTTAAGCAATGTGCTTTATTTATTTAAGTTGTCTCACAAACATTTTTAGTAAAATTCCCTTAACTTTTCAATCAACGGCACATGATGACTTTCTATCATTTAAGCAATGTGCTTTATTTATTTAAGTTGTCTCACAAAAATTTTTAAGTAAAATTCCCTTAACTTTTCAATCAACAGCACATGACGACTTTTTTATCATTTAAGCAATGTGCTTTATTTATTTAAGTTGTCTCACAAACATTTTTAGTAAAATTCCCTTAACTTTTCAATCAACGGCACATGACAACTTTCTATCATTTAAGCAATGTGCTTTATTTATTTAAGTTCTCACAAAATTTTGTAGTAAAATTCCCTTAACTTTCAATCAACGGCACATGACGACTTTCTATCATTTAAGCAATGTGCTTTATTTATTTAAGTTGTCTCACAAAATTTTGTAGTAAAATTCCCTTAACTTTTCAATCAACGGCACATGACGACTTTCTATCATTTAAGCAATGTGCTTTATTTATTTAAGTTGTCTCACAAACATTTTTAGTAAAATTCCCTTAACTTTTCAATCAACGGCACATGATGACTTTCTATCATTTAAGCAATGTGCTTTATTTATTTAAGTTGTCTCACAAAATTTTGTAGTAAAATTCCCTTAACTTTTCAATCAACGGCACATGACGACTTTTTTATCATTTAAGCAATGTGCTTTATTTATTTAAGTTGTCTCACAAACATTTTTAGTAAAATTCCCTTAACTTTTCAATCAACAGCACATGACGACTTTCTATCATTTAAGCAATGTGCTTTATTTATTTAAGTTGTCTCACAAAATTTTGTAGTAAAATTCCCTTAACTTTCAATCAACGGCACATGACGACTTTCTATCATTTAAGCAATGTGCTTTATTTATTTAAGTTGTCTCACAAACATTTTTTGTAAAATTCCCTTAACTTTTCAATCAACGGCACATGACGACTTTCTATCATTTAAGCAATGTGCTTTATTTATTTAAGTTGTCTCACAAACATTTTTAGTAAAATTCCCTTAACTTTTCAATCGACGGCACATGACGACTTTCTATCATTTAAGCAATGTGCTTTATTTATTTAAGTTGTCTCACAAACATTTTTAGTAAAATTCCCTTAACTTTTCAATCAACGGCACATGATGACTTTCTATCATTTAAGCAATGTGCTTTATTTATTTAAGTTGTCTCACAAACATTTTTAATAAAATTCCCTTAACGTTTCAATCAACGGCACATGATGACTTTCTATCATTTAAGCAATGTGCTTTATTTATTTAAGTTGTCTCACAAACATTTTTCGTAAAATTCCCTTAACTTTTCAATCAACGGCACATGATGACTTTCTATCATTTAAGCAATGTGCTTTATTTATTTAAGTTGTCTCACAAACATTTTAAATAAAATTCCCTTAACTTTTCAATCAACGGCACATTACGACTTTCTATCATTTAAGCAATGTGCTTTATTTATTTAAGTTGTCTCACAAAATTTTGTAGTAAAATTCCCTTAACTTTTCAATCAACGGCACATGATGACTTTCTATCATTTAAGCAATGTGCTTTATTTATTTAAGTTGTCTCACAAAATTTTGTAGTAAAATTCCCTTAACTTTTCAATCAACGGCACATGATGACTTTCTATCATTTAAGCAATGTGCTTTATTTATTTAAGTTGTCTCACAAACATTTTTAGTAAAATTCCCTTAACTTTTCAATCAACGGCACATGACGACTTTTTTATCATTTAAGCAATGTGCTTTATTTATTTAAGTTGTCTCACAAAATTTTGTAGTAAAATTCCCTTAACTTTCAATCAACGGCACATGACGACTTTCTATCATTTAAGCAATGTGCTTTATTTATTTAAGTTGTCTCACAAACATTTTTAGTAAAATTCCCTTAACTTTTCAATCAACGGCACATGATGACTTTCTATCATTTAAGCAATGTGCTTTATTTATTTAAGTTGTCTCACAAACACTTTTCAATCAACGGCACATGATGACTTTTTATCATTTAAGCAATGTGCTTTATTTATTTAAGTTGTCTCACAAACATTTTTAGTAAAATTCCCTTAACTTTTCAATCAACGGCACAAGATGACTTTCTATCATTTAAGCAATGTGCTTTATTTATTTAAGTTGTCTCACAAACACTTTTCAATCAACGGCACATGATGACTTTTTATCATTTAAGCAATGTGCTTTATTTATTTAAGTTGTCTCACAAACATTTTTAGTAAAATTCCCTTAACTTTTCAATCAACGGCACATGACGACTTTTTTATCATTTAAGCAATGTGCTTTATTTATTTAAGTTGTCTCACAAAATTTTGTAGTAAAATTCCCTTAACTTTCAATCAACGGCACATGATGACTTTCTATCATTTAAGCAATGTGCTTTATTTATTTAAGTTGTCTCACAAACATTTTTAGTAAAATTCCCTTAACTTTTCAATCAACGGCACATGATGACTTTCTATCATTTAAGCAATGTGCTTTATTTATTTAAGTTGTCTCACAAAATTTTTTTAGTAAAATTCCCTTAACTTTTCAATCAACGGCACATGACGACTTTCTATCATTTAAGCAATGTGCTTTATTTATTTAAGTTGTCTCACAAACATTTTTAGTAAAATTCCCTTAACTTTTCAATCAACGGCACATGACGACTTTTTTATCATTTAAGCAATGTGCTTTATTTATTTAAGTTGTCTCACAAAATTTTGTAGTAAAATTCCCTTAACTTTCAATCAACGGCACATGACGACTTTCTATCATTTAAGCAATGTGCTTTATTTATTTAAGTTGTCTCACAAACATTTTTAGTAAAATTCCCTTAACTTTTCAATCAACGGCACATGATGACTTTCTATCATTTAAGCAATGTGCTTTATTTATTTAAGTTGTCTCACAAAATTTTTTTAGTAAAATTCCCTTAACTTTTCAATCAACGGCACATGACGACTTTCTATCATTTAAGCAATGTGCTTTATTTATTTAAGTTGTCTCTTAAAATTTTGTAGTAAAATTCCCTTAACTTTTCAATCAACGGCACATGATGACTTTCTATCATTTAAGCAATGTGCTTTATTTATTTAAGTTGTCTCAAAAACATTTTTAGTAAAATTCCCTTAACTTTTCAATCAACGGCACATGACGACTTTCTATCATTTAAGCAATGTGCTTTATTTATTTAAGTTGTCTCACAAACATTTTTCGTAAAATTCCCTTAACTTTTCAATCAACGGCACATGATGACTATCTATCATTTAAGCAATGTGCTTTATTTATTTAAGTTGTCTCACAAACATTTTTAGTAAAATTCCCTTAACTTTTCAATCAACGGCACATGATGACTTTCTATCATTTAAGCAATGTGCTTTATTTATTTAAGTTGTCTCACAAACATTTTTAATAAAATTCCCTTAACTTTTCAATCAACGCCACATGACGACTTTCTATCATTTAAGCAATGTGCTTTATTTATTTAAGTTGTCTCACAAACATTTTTAGTAAAATTCCCTTAACTTTTCAATCAACGGCACATGACGACTTTTTTATCATTTAAGCAATGTGCTTTATTTATTTAAGTTGTCTCACAAACATTTTTAGTAAAATTCCCTTAACTTTTCAATCAACGGCACATGACGACTTTCTATCATTTAAGCAATGTGCTTTATTTATTAAAGTTGTCTCACAAACATTTTTAGTAAAATTCCCTTAACTTTTCAATCAACGGCACAAGATGACTTTCTATCATTTAAGCAATGTGCTTTATTTATTTAAGTTGTCTCACAAACACTTTTCAATCAACGGCACATGACGACTTTCTATCATTTAAGCAATGTGCTTTATTTATTAAAGTTGTCTCACAAACATTTTTAGTAAAATTCCCTTAACTTTTCAATCAACGGCACATAACGACTTTCTATCATTTAAGCAATGTGCTTTATTTATTTAAGTTGCCTCACAAACATTTTTAGTAAAATTCCCTTAACTTTTCAATCAACGGCACATGACGACTTTCTATCATTTAAGCAATGTGCTTTATTTATTTAAGTTGTCTCACAAAATTTTGTAGTAAAATTCCCTTAACTTTTCAATCAACGGCACATGACGACTTTCTATCATTTAAGCAATGTGCTTTATTTATTGAAGTTGTCTCACAAACATTTTTAGTAAAATTCCCTTAACTTTTCAATCAACGGCACATGATGACTTTCTATCATTTAAGCAATGTGCTTTATTTATTTAAGTTGTCTCACAAACATTTTTAGTAAAATTCCCTTAACTTTTCAATCAATGGCACATGATGACTTTCTATCATTTAAGCAATGTGCTTTATTTATTTAAGTTGTCTCACAAACATTTTTAGTAAAATTCCCTTAACTTTTCAATCAACGGCACATGACGACTTTCTATCATTTAAGCAATGTGCTTTATTTATTGAAGTTGTCTCACAAACATTTTTAGTAAAATTCCCTTAACTTTTCAATCAACGGCACATGACGACTTTCTATCATTTAAGCAATGTGCTTTATTTATTTAAGTTGTCTCACAAACATTTTTAGTAAAATTCCCTTAACTTTTCAATCAACGGCACATGACGACTTTCTATCATTTAAGCAATGTGCTTTATTTATTTAAGTTGTCTCACAAAATTTTGTAGTAAAATCCCCTTAACTTTCAATCAACGGCACATGACGACTTTCTATCATTTAAGCAATGTGCTTTATTTATTTAAGTTGTCTCACAAACATTTTTAGTAAAATTCCCTTAACTTTTCAATCAACGGCACATGACGACTTTCTATCATTTAAGCAATGTGCTTTATTTATTTAAGTTGTCACACAAAATTTTGTATTAAAATTCCCTTAACTTTTCAATCAACGGCACATGACGACTTTCTATCATTTAAGCAATGTGCTTTATTTATTTAAGTTGTCTCACAAACATTTTTAGTAAAATTCCCTTAACTTTTCAATCAATGGCACATGATGACTTTCTATCATTTAAGCAATGTGCTTTATTTATTTAAGTTGTCTCACAAACATTTTTAGTAAAATTCCCTTAACTTTTCAATCAACGGCACATGATGACTTTCTATCATTTAAGCAATGTGCTTTATTTATTTAAGTTGTCTCACAAACATTTTTAGTAAAATTCCCTTAACTTTTCAATCAATGGCACATGACGACTTTCTATCATTTAAGCAATGTGCTTTATTTATTTAAGTTGTCTCACAAACATTTTTAGTAAAATTCCCTTAACTTTTCAAACAACGGCACATTACGACTTTCTATCATTTAAGCAATGTGCTTTATTTATTGAAGTTGTCTCACAAAATTTTGTAGTAAAATTCCCTTAACTTTTCAATCAACGGCACATGATGACTTTCTATCATTTAAGCAATGTGCTTTATTTATTGAAGTTGTCTCACAAAATTTTGTAGTAAAATTCCCTTAACTTTCAATCAACGGCACATGATGACTTTCTATCATTTAAGCAATGTGCTTTATTTATTGAAGTTGTCTCACAAAATTTTGTAGTAAAATTCCCTTAACTTTTCAATCAACGGCACATGATGACTTTCTATCATTTAAGCAATGTGCTTTATTTATTTAAGTTGTCTCACAAAATTTTGTAGTAAAATTCCCTTAACTTTTCAATCAACGGCACATGACGACTTTCTATCATTTAAGCAATGTGCTTTATTTATTTAAGTTGTCTCACAAACATTTTTAGTAAAATTCCCTTAACTTTTCAATCAACGGCACATGACGACTTTCTATCATTTAAGCAATGTGCTTTATTTATTTAAGTTGTCTCACAAACATTTTTAGTAAAATTCCCTTAACTTTTCAATCAATGGCACATGATGACTTTCTATCATTTAAGCAATGTGCTTTATTTATTTAAGTTGTCTCACAAAATTTTGTAGTAAAATCCCCTTAACTTTTCAATCAATGGCACATGATGACTTTCTATCATTTAAGCAATGTGCTTTATTTATTTAAGTTGTCTCACAAACATTTTTAGTAAAATTCCCTTAACTTTTCAATCAACGGCACATGACGACTTTCTATCATTTAAGCAATGTGCTTTATTTATTTAAGTTGTCTCACAAAATTTTGTAGTAAAATTCCCTTAACTTTTCAATCAACGGCACATGACGACTTTCTATCATTTAAGCAATGTGCTTTATTTATTTAAGTTGTCTCACAAACATTTTTAGTAAAATTCCCTTAACTTTTCAATCAATGGCACATGATGACTTTCTATCATTTAAGCAATGTGCTTTATTTATTTAAGTTGTCTCACAAACATTTTTAGTAAAATTCCCTTAACTTTTCAATCAACGGCACATGATGACTTTCTATCATTTAAGCAATGTGCTTTATTTATTTAAGTTGTCTCACAAACATTTTTAGTAAAATTCCCTTAACTTTTCAATCAATGGCACATGATGACTTTCTATCATTTAAGCAATGTGCTTTATTTATTGAAGTTGTCTCACAAAATTTTGTAGTAAAATTCCCTTAACTTTTCAATCAACGGCACATGATGACTTTTTATCATTTAAGCAATGTGCTTTATTTATTTAAGTTGTCTCACAAACATTTTTAGTAAAATTCCCTTAACTTTTCAATCAATGGCACATGATGACTTTCTATCATTTAAGCAATGTGCTTTATTTATTTAAGTTGTCTCACAAACATTTTTAGTAAAATTCCCTTAACTTTTCAATCAATGGCACATGATGACTTTCTATCATTTAAGCAATGTGCTTTATTTATTTAAGTTGTCTCACAAACATTTTTAGTAAAATTCCCTTAACTTTTCAATCAATGGCACATGATGACTTTCTATCATTTAAGCAATGTGCTTTATTTATTGAAGTTGTCTCACAAATAAGGTTAGTAATATATCCTCATTTGTATTGATGAAAATGACTTGAAAATAAAATGTACTGCCAAGTCGTCAAAGCAGTTTAAAGACTTAAACAAAAAAACTTCAATTTTCAATATAAGTGAAAATGGTCTTTTTGTTCCACAAACGTGTGGGAAAGTTTCACATTCCGGACTTTTTATAACAATGTATAGCAAAACGTGATGTAACAAAACCATGTAGAACAATCTCAAACGCTTAATCCCGTTTTCATCTAAGTCATGAGGAGTTTGTTTTTAAGTGATAGTAATTTGCCGGACAACTTGCACACATCGAGTTCCAAGAGCAGCTTTTGAAAGGCCTCAAATGTGTTCTTCAGTTTTTTCGGGTAGGTGAGGTTTAGTGCATACGTGAGGCCAAGAAGAACAGCAAAGGCTCTAGCCAAATTGCCCAAGCCAGCCATTACTTGCACCCCCTCCAAGATGATGCTGATGTCATCCTGATGATCTCCTTTGCAGATGACAATTTTCATTATCTGCTGCAGTATATCTTGCTGCACATCTCCGTTGTCACACTGTAAAACAAACATTACATGAGTTGTTTTATACGGTCTATCTCTATACTGCGTTGGATGTCATTTTTTTAATTGATTTGTGTATGGTTGTAAACAAAACATTTTATTATAACAGTTTAAAATGCTATGGTAACTAAGTTAACCATCTTAGTTTAACTTTAACATTAATAAAATAATAATATGATGTTTTAGTGGACACAAGACACCCGTCCACTGACCTGATACTGCGTGCCCACTTGCACACCGCACCCCACCCTTGCAGGGAGGCGTCTGCCGTTACCACGGCACGCCTCGAAACCTGCCCGAGCGGAACCCCCGCTCGGAGAAAGGTCAAGTCTGACCAGGGTAAGAGAGTGCTAAGGCACTGAGACGTTACCGTAATCCGCCTGGTGCAGGCGTGCCACGCCGTCCATGGAACCCGACTCTGTAGCCAGTGCTGAAGCGGCCACATGTGCATCAACCCGAGAGGGATTACCCCCGTCGAGGACACCATGTGCCCCAGGAGCCTCTGAAAATTATTCAGCGGCGTCAAGGGATTCTGACTGATCATCCTCAGACAGCGCAGCACTGACTGTACACGCTCGTTGGTGAGACGTGCTGACATACGGACAGAGTCTAGTTCCATACCGAGGTAAGAGGTGCTCTCCGCGGGGGAGAGCTTGCTCTTCTCCTGGTTGACCCGGAGGCCTGGTCTAGGTGCCGAAGCACAAGGTCCCTGTGCGTGCACAACACATCTCGCGAGTGTGCCAAGACAAGCCAGTCGTCGAGATAGTTTAGCACTCGCACGCCTTGCTCCCTGACAGGAGCTAAGGCAGCCTCCACTTGTTTGGAAAAAAACCCGTGGAGACAGGGCCAGACCGAATGGCAGGACCCTGTACTGATTCGCCCTTCCCTCGAACGCGAACCGTAGGAACGGCCGGTGTCGGGGGAGAATAGAGACGTGAAAGTACGCGTCCTTCAGGTCGATTGCCACGAACCAATCCTGGTGAAGTACCAAGCCCAGGATGCGTCTCTGCGTCAGCATTCTGAACGGCAGCCTGTGCAGGTGCTTGTTCAGGCGACGCAGATCCAAAATGGGCGCAGCCCCCCGCCTTTTTTGGGCACGATGAAGTACGGGCTGTAAAACCCGGACGACATCTCGGTTATAGGGACGGGTAGGACCTCAACCCTTCGCCAGAAGGGCGGCGACCTCCTGCCGAAGCACGGAAGCATTCTCTCCTCGCACCGAGGTGTACAGAATGCCCCGGAACTTGGGGGGGGGCGCCTGGCGAATTTGATCGAGTAACCGAGACGGACTGTCCTCTCTATCCAGTGTGACGGCTGGTGTGCTACCAAGGGCCCAAGAACTGCGACAACGGGACCAGAGGGACAATCTGCTTCACCGTGCCGGGGAAGGCTGGTTCGGTGGCTGACAGTACGGTCACCTCGCACAGGGGGGACCCCCCGGGAGGTTGACGGCTCTGTATGTTTACCTGCTTCAGGCGGCCTGACGCAATGTCCGGGGGAGATTGCGGTCGGCGGCCCGATCCATCCAATACACCGTCTGGACGAGAGTGTTGTGGAGGAAAACCCAGGGGAGATTTGTCTCTTTGAGAGTATGTGGGCGCCGGACCCTGAAAAGGGCCCAGACTCGATGGAACGCGGCAGGCAGCCTCCTTCTCCGATCCGGCGTTGGAAAGGCCGGGATTCGGGCCCAGTAAAATCTCCCCCTGGTTCTTCCCGTCAGGGCCGCTTAAAGGACCTCTTGGCGGGCTGCTAACGGGGAACAGATGCCCTCTACCGCGGGGGTCTCTCTGGTGGGTCGTCCTCTGGGAGGTTCCTCAACCGGAGGGCCGCCGCGGGAGGGCAGGGCTGCTGGGAACCAGGCTGTGCCCGAGACCATGCCGACCTGTTGGCGGGCACGTTGCGGCGTGGCAGGATCTGTTCGATCGCCTCAGTCTGCTTCCAGACCGCGGAGAACTGCCGTCCTCCACGGTATCACCAAGCAGCCCTGCTTGCGAGATGGGCGCATCCAGAACGGGCGTTCTGAGCGCCGCTCACCTGCGCAAGACTAAGCCACAGATGCCTCTCTTGGACCACCATTGTAGACATCGACCGTCCCAGGGCACGTGCCGTGGCCTTCGTCGCTCTTAGCGCGAGGTCTGTGGCAGTACGCAGCTCACTCATACGAGTTGGGTCGGACTTCCCGTCGTCCAAATCCTTCAGGACTTTCGCCTGAAAAACCCGGAGGACCGCCATGGCGTGGAGAGCGGAGGCGGATCGTCCAGCAGCACTGCAAGCCTTCGACACGAGTGTCGAAGAGAGCTTACATGCTCTGGACGGGAGTCTAGGTCGAGCCCCCCAAGTGGCAGCTGTCTGCGGGCACAAGTGGCCCGCGACTGCACGCTCCACGCGGGGGACGTGAACATAGCCTCTAGCCGCCCCACCAACCAGGGAAGTTACATCCACCGAGCCCTCCGGCCTGAAACGCGCCGAAAGGGGCGCATTCCAGGACTTGGCGAGCTCGTCATGCACCTCCGGGAAGAATGGTAACGGAGCGGGGCGTGGCTTTTGACCACGCCCCCGAAACCGCGCATCTAGCCGCGAGCGTTCCGGGGAGGATGTTGTTACACCCTGCAACCCGATGCACGCGGCTGCCCGGGAAAGCATGGCCGACATCTCAGCGTCAGTCTCCTCCGGAGCTCGACTGCCTGACGACAGGAGATCAGAGGAGTCTTCCGCATCCGATGCCAGCAGGCAGCTGTCCGACGCAGCGACAGAGATAGCGTCATCATCCGTATGCGAAGTCTTACCACTATGAGACGGCCGTCTGCCGCTCGTAGGGGACGAACCAGGTGAGCGTGAAGGGGTATAGATGGTCCGCAAGCGTGAAACTGACGGAGCAACATCTATCGGCGTCCCTAAATCACCCCCGCCGCTCGCCAAAGCGGTCAACCTCGCCGAAACGGCAGCTGAACACGCCTGGGAAACAGACGGGGTGGTGGCAGCGCTCAAAAGCCTGTATCCACCGTGACCGCAACACCCTGATTGCTATGTCCACACACACGGGACATACCGCATCAGTGAAACCTGCCTCAGCATGCTTGAGCCCCAAGCAAGTGACACAGGAATCATGGCCGTCAGACTCCGGGATGAGTCTGTCGCACCCAAGGATACAGCTACGAGACATGCTCGTAGCCGGAGGGACTTACCTCTTAAGGTCTGTAGCCTTCTGCCGAAACGCCCAGGGGAAGTCCACCGAAAGGAGAAGTCCGCTGCTCCGCGTCATAAATCCAGCAGGTTAAAAGTTTTCTCGAAGTCGAGTATCGCGTGTAGCATCAGCAAACACACAGGTTCCGATGAACAAAGGATGAGTGAATGACCGCCGCCATCTTCCTTTATACCCGTATGCACGGGGCGGAGACTGGCGTGCGCGTGCCATTCGCCAAGCCCATTGGCTTTTTATAATTAATTATCTCGGAGAAGGTAGGTTCTCAAGATCAAACCCCAGTCAGTCTCTCACAACGTCGAGAGACTGACTGAAGGGGAAAGTGTGTTATATTTGCATATATGAACGCATACTCGGTACAGATCCTGCTGGAAAGCTCCTGGTGAGTGTTATTATAGTATTATAGTATTATATGAGTATTATATATTAATGATATGATATATTATTATATTTGGGTAATTCCAACAGCACTTGAAACTGTTGAAGAGATACAAGTTGTTCATTACATTTCTTCTGTTAATGAGTCAATTGTGTAGGTGTGAATTATTTTATGATGAAGTTTCAACCAGTTTTCATATCCACTGAAATAAGCTGTCGCTTTTTGGTTACTGTAGTTATATCTTCTGAAAAGAAAGGAATTTAGTTTGGGGGAGTTCGGATGATTAATCCATACAGAAAAGCTCTCATATGGAAAACGAGAATTTCATGTTAAAGAATCTCTTTTGAATTTTAAAATTTAAAATGATATTGCTTTAATGATTCAATGTTGTGAAGCATGGACTCTCTTGATTCTCCTGTGTAAATGGGACACGCTTAACGTTGTTTATTTATTTTAAGAATCTTTTACAGTATGATATATTTGTATCTATAACGTTTTATTTTGCATCTACACTGCAAAAAACAGACATTATCTGGGCAGAAATATTCATAAAAATATTCTGTAAGAGAAAGAGAAATAAATAACAACAGTAGGTTTTGCATCTGTAAAGCTGTTGTTTATTTTTTTTAAAGCTGACCTTAAATATATTATACTGAGCCATACCTGAAGCATCATATTCTATAGTTTAGAGAAATGTGATATCTGTCATATATGACATATTTCAAGTGGCTTACTTTCCTACTCTTAAAAGATAGTTGACAATGCATGTATATAGAATAAATCTACCTCTAAAATATCTAGATCGCCAGTGATGTACCATTTTAACTTTTTACTTGCTATTTAACAGATCAGTAATATATTGATCAGATCATGTGTACTGATGCTGTGGTGGTGGGGTGCTGACCATATTGAGGAGTGTGAGAGCAGCATGATGGACACGGGATCTCTGGCACCTGGGGGTCTCCAGAGACTCTCTTTAGCCTACCAGAACCTCTCTGAGATTCCCTACGACACTATCCTCCAACAACAGGACACCCTAGAGGTTCTGGACCTCAGTTACAATTTGCTGGAAGAGTATCCTTGATCATATGTTTGTGTACATTTTGCTGATGTGTGTTGGACATCTTAAGAGACGTTGTTACTGAAATAATTACATGTACTAATCGGTAAGATATTGAAAATGTTTAGTTATTTTTTTAATTCCAAAGGGTAAATCACATGAGGAGAGTTTGAATGAAAATAGTTTACGAGTATAGAGTACATAGACACGGGTCTTCTGCATTTCAAGTCCAAAGTTCTTGCCCTTAACCGGACTGCTGTTAACGGAACCCGGCTCTTTTGGGGGGTCTGGAAAAGCTCAGCACACTCATCCTGGACTGCAACAACTATAATTCACATGTCAAATTTCCCTATATGCCCAGTCTCACCGCCTTATGGCTCAACAAGAACAAAATCAGCAATCTTCCCATTATTGTAGAGGAGATCTGCTCCATATTTCCAAATATCAGGTGAATTCCCATTTTTGGGGAAATGAATCTATCCACAAATCTCTTTTACCCAGCGTCTGTCCATAGGGAATGCATACATTGGTCAGTATATGCTGATTGTTTGTTTATTACTTCATTACAGATTTCTTAGTAAGATGAACAATGAAGCAGCACCCAGTTATTTTAATGGAGGGAGTCTTACCCAGTATGTTGATTACAGGTGAGACAAAATCCATGAAACATTTTGGTTTGTTTCAATGATAAACCAAAGCCTACAAAATATATTCGACCGTAGTGGACATGTTTTGCTTAAGTTGACATTGAAATCTTACTGAATATACTGCAAATGAATTAATATGGCACACCAAACATCACAGTGTAGTCTAAATATAATGTGTGATTTGAATATGTAATATATCCAGTTCATTTGAATCATTCATTCAATGTGTTGATAACAGGGAGTATGTGATCAGTCAAATTCCCAGTCTGGAGGTGCTTGACGACACGGAGGTGCAGGAAAAAGAACGAGAGCTGGCCCGGAAAACCTATAGGATGCAGAGGATCCGAGAAGGCAGCAGAAAGAGGAAGGAGCTTCATCGCTAACAGCAAACCGTTAATAATCTCACATCATAAGCTTTCCCCAGGCTGTGTGCTAAACTATTTACGATACCACAACAATCTGAGCACTCATACCAGACTTCACATGCTTCAAAGCCTGCAAAATAAGTTATGAACCAAAACACGTTTGCACTGTGATTGAGACATAAAATCAATATTATGTTCGACATTTCAGAACATCTGAAGGCACTTTATGCTAAAATGCAATAATTGAATAAACAATATAATGTTGCCTTATTTTTTCAATCTATTCTTATTTTCGCATAAAGTGAATTGTGCAAACAAAAGTTTACAGTAAAGCTAAAGAACTATATTACTTAAGAGTTGCTTATTCTTTATATAGTTGATAACAAATCTGAACATTGCTTTCTTTATATTAATATCTAAAGGAAATGTGCCTTATAGAGGCTGAAAACCTCTGTGTGGTGTTTTTTAGAACAGCACAAGAGAAACAGAAAAACATCTGTATCCAATCTGTTGTCAAATCCTGTAAAGCTAGTTTGTCTACATAATCCATGCGGGACTCTATTGTGCACAGATAAAACAAATATCGGTTTATCTGTAAACAGTCAAAAGTATTTAAAGAACTTTGTTTCTGCAAAGAATATAGAAACTGGTCTGGTTCATATTCCATGTAATTGTATAAACTGTGTAAAGTTGTTTGTTGTTTTAAAGAAATAACCTAATATTATTATCACTTGAGTCTGTTATGGTATTGTATACACAGCAACAGCACGTGTGAAATTTCGTGTGAAATGGTTTACACAACAACTTAAAAGGCAAAGCATTCACAGTAAAGGATTAAAAACAAAGGCATGCCTCAAGCGTGATTGTTTGTGGAAATAATGAAAAATATGTGTGTGTGTGTGGTGCTCGTATACATGGTTTATGTATACAAATCTGTGTAATGACATGTGTATAACAACGAAAGCATGGTTAACTGTGTCCCCGTAAACTAAATCAATTAAAAAACATACAAACTAAATGTTTATTTTTTTAAGAAAAAAAGATTTCTGTGATAGTGAGGCTTGGGGTAATGTAAGGGAACAGAATACAGTATTACAGTATGAAACCCATTACGTCTGTGGAGAGTCCTCGCAAACCACATATACAAGTGTGTTTGTGTGTATGTGTAGGCTATGTGCCTCACAATCGAAGTCTATTAATGACATTACATAATAATAATAATTTATTAAAGAAAATGATAACCGGAAAGACAAGAGAAGGGTTTTAATGTCAGACTGAACATGTTTTAGGCCTCACTCTGTAGACCTGAGCATTGCGGGCAAAATGGCGGACAACGTATATGTACGTTACTACAAACAGACTCCTAAACACACTTTATTAAATAACTGATACAGTGTATTAAATGCATTAAATAATTCATACACAACATGAAATGCCTTAAAATGACTATTTATTGACATTTATAGTCGCAGCATAAACATAACAAATAACGTTACACTCACAATGATCCTCCATTCTCCACTAACATTAGGAGATTCGTACTCTGTCGGGCACACAAATGCGTCGCTCTTGTAATCCACAGATTAATAACAAAACATTGAATAATCGAATCCAAATTCACGTCAAATAAAATGAAGTTGACGTTGAGCCGCGCTGCTCAAAAACATCCGGTCAGAGTTCAGTTTGAACGACGCGCTCCTCGCGCTACAAACGTTCTAAACGTGACGTCACAGTGGTCTGAGCGCAGCTATAAATACTGACTGAAACCTGTTTGCTGCTCATTTTGCGCTTCGCTCGTTTGCGGTTTTGTATCTGTTGCGTTTACTGATGGGTCAGAAATTTGGCAAACGGATGACCGGCGTTGGCGATCGGAGCGGCCCGTACGGACAATGTACAGCGGCACCATCGACCATCGACCATCATTCATCTGTGCGTTTGGAAGAAATCCGGGACAAACACAGACGGAGAGCAGGTCAGGATGACAGAAAATAACATCGTTGCTTTATGTACTAATCAGAGTCCTGCACGGGTCCGATTTTGTAAATCCGCACCCGCCCGTACCCGCAGTCATTGGAACTGCATCCGACCCGTTTTCCGACACTAGCACTTATTAAAATCTGCACCCGACCCGACCTGCTTAAAATAGAACCGACACCCGACCCGCACCCGAAATAAAATCAGTTTAGCCAGCCAAATTTTAGACACACTTACAAAAATGTTTATTGCCAGGTCATACAGAAGTTATCACACGACCATTAACACAATGACAACAGCCTACGCTGTCAAAAGAGCTAGGCTACCCTATAGGCTATATGAAGAACATGGCTACGAAAACACTGAGTGATAACATTTTAGGCTACCAACCGGCCTGTGCATTAGGCTACTTAACTATAGCCAACAATTGGGGCTGAGACGTGGATCCAATATCTAATGAGGGCAATTTTGGCCTGTACCTTTTCCCGAGGGGATTAGATCCTGTTTGTGGTGGCGTGGTGTTTTAAATTGCTGTGTAAAAAAAGAACATCGTCCACTGTTGACGGTTTCAGCTGACTCCTCCGCTCCTGGATAACGTATCCAGCACAAGAGAAGTCTCGCTCACTTGCAGCGCTGGATGCAGGGATGGCGAGGATAGACCTCGCAATCTGGGCAATATAAGGGAAAAGGCGAGCATGATCTTGCCACCATGACAAAACGTCAAAAGGGTCATCTTTTGGCGTTTTGTGATCGATGTAAGCAGCCACTTCGTCCTGATATTGCGGGGCCTCGTCACTGGAATCTTCTACGTCTGATAAAGTGTCCGCCGACACTCGAACTCGCTTCTCCGGTGGGGGGCGGTGGCACTGCTGTTCAGGACTTCCACGCTTATCCTTGAGGTCTATGATAAATGTAAACAAACAAACAAACATTGCAGTGCAAAATAACGTTATATATTGTATAGGCAGATGTAGGTAACGTTTAGTTTGGCTATGTCTAATAATGGAACCTAGGCTGTGTAGCCTACTTTGCATTAACACTGACCTTTCACAAGTCGCCGCAACTCGCTGTGCACGCTTGTCACTTCACTACTGTCAGCAAGTAGCTTCAAACTTTTCAGTTTAGGATGCAGTAACATTGCAAGTCTATGTAAAAGATGAATGTCGAACTTGTCCTGGAGAATACTGAGGCATTTCTCCTTCAGTGAGGAAATGGTCATGCTATCATTTGAAGAAGCTTGCAAATGGCGTCTGATGCGCTCATACCAAACAATGGTTAGATGGAGCGTCTGGGTTTTCGATGCCTCTAAAGCTTTAGTGGCTTCCTTAAATCGCTCCAGGAATGCAACAAAGTCGGAGAGAGCCTCTTCATCCAAGTTTGTGAGGCGGTTAACTTCCCTTCGCTCTTCCAGAAGTGTGCGGATGTCTTCATATTGACTGCTGATAGACTCTAGCATTGTATGCAGGGAATTCCACCGAGTCTCTACAGAGTTTTTAAGAGTCTTTTTCAGGCGAGCCTGAAGGTTGGTCTGCTTGAAATAGGTCACCAGTGACTTGGCAGAGTCAATCATAGCTGCTACTTCTTCTCCATACGTATCCTCCTGGGATGGTTTGAATGTAGTGTACAGGACAGTGTTGAAAATATGGGCAGCACAGCTCAATCTGGTCACTGTACGCAGGGCCGCAACTATATTTGCGCCCCTATCTGTCACGTAGACCAGTTTGGAGTAGAATTCATCAATGCCAAATTTGCGCAATGCGCTGACGATTGCTGGTTTAATGTTGTCGGCCGTTTTACGCAGTGAACTGTCCCACTCAGAGGTACAGAGCACTCGTTCGATCAGCTCCCACTTATTGTTTATGTAGTGCAGAGTAACACAAAGGTAGCCGATTTTTCTGTAGTCGTCAGTCCACATGTCCAAGGTAACAGCTCCATTACTCCCCCCCAACTGCATTTTAAGTTCTGGGATTATTTTTTGGCGAATCTCCTCTGCATATTTGTTAACTCCACGAGAAACCGTAGTAGGGTCAGGCAGTAGTTGTTTAGCATCCACACGACCAGCTCGAGCACCAACATCTATCAACCCTTGTGCTAATGCAAAAAAACCCTCTCCGTGTACTGCCTCAAAGGGTCTAATATCATTGCATACAAAGTTCACAGACAGTCTGGTTATGGTGTCCTTATCATCTCTACGAGGCACCTTAAGTTCTGTTCCCTTTGAAAAATACTGTTCGATAGAACTGCTTGGTTTGTTACCACAGTTGTCTGCGTGTTTCCTCAGCGATGAAGTTCCACATTTGCGGCTATCGAATACAAAAACCTTAAGGCAGGTTTTGCATGCAGCAAAGCCTTTCACAATATTGTTTTCCTCATCTGAGATAACTCCAAATTTCTCCCACACACTGGACTTGATTTTTGATGAGGTATTGTCGACAACTTTACAATCTCCACTAGCTATTCTTTTCTTTAACTCCTCAGGATCCATCTCGACGACTGCCGGCAGATCGCGCGGTTGTGATTTTTTAAAAGTGAAAGTAGGCATAGAGAGTTCTGGGAAAGCGCGGGCATAAATAAACTGATATGGATTTTAAATTATTTTATCAACTTGAAATATTCTTGTGGATGTGTTAAAATATGCATAGGCCTATATTTTTACGTTTGCACGTGACTGTTTTAAAACCGTCTTTAGACCCGTGTTTCCCCCTTGTCCGACCCGACCCGCACCCGTATCCGACACAGTTGGATATTTTTCACCCGTTCTAGCAAAATTTGCGGGTCACCCGTCGGGTACCCGAACCCGTGCAGGACTCTGGTACTAATGTTCAGGGTCAACTCACTTATAAATCTGTTTCCGTCGTGCAGTTGTTTTGCAGTTGCTGTGACCCTAAATGAAAATGTTATTGGGATTATCACAACAAATCAATAGTTTATTAGCGTTAAAAAATTATAGACGTTTTGTATGAACTGTACGTTACCTTTACAATGTATTTTAACTAATGATCTGTTATTGTAAACATCATTGTTATTGTCATAGAATGTTAACGGGACACCTGTCGAGCAGGCTTTAACTGCATGAAATCACCTCAGTTTTATAGTTTGTGTGTTTTCATTTATTGTTAAGTTTGAGGTTTTAATGTATATATATATATCAGATAGTCCTCTTGTAACTCATTGGTTAAAATGAGGATGTTAAACATGTGCTGATGAATTATGAACAGATGAATTTGTTGAGAATCTGAGTGAAATGTGTCCTGCAGAACTCTCCTGTCACTTTAAAATAAAATTGATTATTAATGTAAGTGTTCATTAAAAGTGTTCAATTGATCTTGTGTGTGATCTGGTTCCTCTCTACAGAATGGATTTCTGCACAGGGTCTCAGTCTCAGTGACATGGAGATCCTCGTCACTCCAGTCATTGAGAATCCAGACCTTTCTGATTCCCTTGACCGCTTGCTTTTCGGGTTGGATTTAGACAGCGATGCTGATCAGAATCCAGTCTGTAGTAAGTCGGTCCGGGATGAAGAACTCCAGCCGGCTCAAGCTCATATCGAGTCGGTCGGGGATGAGGACAACCGGGAATCTTCAGTCAGTCCGTCTGAAGAGAAGATGGACGAAATTGAGGAGCCCAGTCTGTACATGCAGGGTTAGTTTAACCAACACAACACAACATACATCTACACAATTTTGTATAATATAAGGAAAAATATTGTTCGGATGAAGTATTGCTGATGCTTGGTGTTTTATGTAATTTATCTTTTAATAGAGATTAACTCCTGCATGTATGCTATCGGTGAAATGCTGTCAGAATGTGCTTTTGGAGCCGTCTACAGAGGGACACGTGTGCAGGACGGCTTAAAGGTTTGATTTTTTACTTGCAGTAACTAACCAGCACACAGTTTTTCTTCTGTTTTGTGTTCATCTATTTAACATCTCACTCTGTCCTTTACAAACCTTCTCAATGTCTCTTTTGTCCAGTTTGATCATTTTTTTCTTTGTTGGTCAGGTGGCACTGAAATGCATTTACACAAACAGGCATCTGGATTATATCAGCATCGTAAGTCGTACCTATTATTTTTCTTATGTACGATGTTTTATCTTACATACACACAATTCTACTGTCTTCAGCTTTTTCCAAAGTCGAGATGTAACTGAGAACTCAATGTAATGATGGTATTGTCTTTCGTCTAGCCTGTTCATCCTGTACCCCTTCCGCGTGAGGTGGCTCTACAGATGCTTGCCTGTGAGAGGTTCGAGATTCCTGAGATTGTCCAGCTCTTGGACTGGAAGGAATATACGGACCGCTACGTCATGATCTTGGAACACCCGTCTCCCTGCCAGTGTTTGAATATGTTTATTGCGAGCCAAGGGGGAATGCTCCAGGAAGAGTTAGCGAAACACATCATGTTTAAGGCAACTTTAGCTGCCTGCCTATGCTGTATTAAGGGGGTTTTCCACCGTAATATTACGCTGGATAACCTTCTTATAACAACAGACACCATGAACGTCAAACTGATTGACTTTGGGTGTGGCGATCTACTTAAAGAGTCGCCCTACTATACGTTCAGAGGTATGTCAGACACGTTTAAATGAATACTTTGTAGAAATAAGATCAGCGTTCAGATTCAGTGCTAGGCTTGCTTTTAGTGTTTTTGTACACAGTAAAATTACATGAAATCTTTTTTCTTCAGGCAAAAGAGAATATGTCTGCCCTGAGTTTAATAAAACCGGGAAGTACTATGCATTGCCGGCGACGGTGTACTCACTCGGAGTGCTGCTGTTCGCCATGTTGTGCGGGAAATATCTGAGCAGTAATGACCTGTTCTCCATCAATGAGGGGACCTGGAACCAAGGCTTCTTGACTGACGGTGAGCTCTTCATCAGACCAACTGGAGTGTTGAATTATACTAGTTTGACTTACAGAATTGATGAATCAGAGCAGGCGTGAAGTTTAATGTGACATTAATATAAACTCACAGTTTAAGGTTATTATCTTTCTGAACAGAATGCTGCCGTCTGGTTCGAGACTGTCTGCAGGAGGATCCAGAGAAACGTATTGAGCTGGAAAAGATCTGTTATCACGATTGGTTTCAGGTACTAAGATGTTTATACACCTGACACCCAGCAGAAAAGGGTTTTAGTGTTAATGACCACTTAGCTTTTTCAGCATCAGCCACATACAGTAAAGAACTGACTACATGTTCTGTGTAGAGGTTTCAGTTGTTGAAAAAGTGTTTGTTTCTGCATGTGTTATTTGTTGTTGGTTTATTCTAAAATCGTGAAGTTGGCAAGTCAATTTGTGTCAATGTCATATGTAGACAATTCACCCCTCATATAATGTTCATTTCAGGGCCAAGAGCCTGCAGACGACCTTGATTCTTCTTTCAACTTTGGCAGCCATGTTCTGCCTGATGAAGAGATGCGGTTGTTGATTGGGGGTGAGTTTACTTCCATAATTCCAATATAACATGAAACAGATTAAGTCCGAGTCCTTTATTTTGATTGGCCAATAGCTGTGTTTCATTCACACTACGACTTAGTGTATCACTAACACACTCTTAGCAATTGTTGCTATTATATGTTATTTATTGCTATTATTTATGTTTTTGCACACACACATACTGTATATTTTAAAGTAAAATACATGTGTGTATATAATGACATATTCAGCAACAATATTCTGGTTCGGTTCACGGGGACTTTAAGTGTTTCTAATGTTTGGTGAATCATGTCTGCTGCATTTCTCTTTTAACAGAAATCAATGGCTGCCGGTATGAGATCGGCAGAAAGCTGGGTCAAGGAGGTTTTGGCACCGTCTTTGAAGGGACCCGTGTGCGGGATGACTTACAGGTTTGAGTTTTTTCTCTTTTTATTCTGTCTTGTGCTCATTTTACTCTACTCGTTTTATTATTTTAAAGCTTAATGTATCCAGTGTTCACGACTTCAGTGCTTGATCTATTGCAACCAGACAAAAAACATGCTCTTTACTGTTGTAAATGTATTGTAGTACAGTTGTGTTCAGAATGAATGCCAACACAAATCCATTTTTCTCATGTTGATCAGGTGGCAGTGAAATTGGTCCTGAAGAACGAGTTTGTAACCAATGATTATGTCTACATTGTAAGTAGCTTGTGTTATTATTCAATTGCAAAGATCTTCATAATTTTTTTATACGTACACAAACCTAAGTTTATTTGAGACTGCGCAAAATTCTTGTTTGTCAGTCATCTAATCATGATAATAATTCTTTCTTCTAGCCGGGTTATCCTAATTCCCTTCCTCGAGAGGTCGGGCTTCAGATACTTGCCTGTATGGGAGAATATGTTCCTGTGATCATCCAGTTTCTGGACTGGAAGGACTCTCTGGACTACTACGTCATGGTCCTAGAGCGGCCTTCTCCCTGCATGGACGTGAAGGATTTTGTGAAGAAAAGTGGAGGCACTGTCACCGAGAACATTGCCTTGTTCTCCATAGGGACATAAAAATGGAAAACCTCCTGATTAACCCGAACACCATGGAGGTCAAAATAATCGACTTCGGGTGTGGCGATCATCTCAAAAGCTCACCTTACAAGCAGTTTATGGGTATGTTTTATCACTATTCTTTCTGAAGGGTGTTTACATAAATACTAAGATGATATTTACATATGGGGCTCTGCTCACTTTTGAGACATTACATTTTTCATGCTTTTCTTTAGGCACATGGACCTACGCTAGCCCTGAATGGCTAAAAAACGGCGAATATCATGGAAAGCCGGCGACGGTGTACTCGCTCGGAGTGCTGCTGTTCGTCATGTTGTGCGGGAGATTCCCTGGCCTCCGTGACCGGTTCTTGATCAATGAGATGTTATGGAACAAAGAGGGCTTGAGTGAAGGTGAGCTCTTCATCAGACCAAGTGGAGTTCTGAATGATAAAAAATAGCAAGTTGTATGATGAAAGAATTGAATCAGATGATACACGAGAGCAGGTGTGAAGTTTAAAGTGACATTCAGATAAACTCACAGTTTAAGGTTATAATCGTCTCTTCCATCTTTCTGAACAGAATGCTGCCGGTTCATTGTAGAATGTCTGCAGGAGAACCCAGAGAAACGTATTGATCTGGGGATGATCCGTTACCACAGCTGGTTTCCGGTACTAAGATGTTTATACACCTGACACCCTGCAAAACAGGGTTTTGGTTATTGGTTTATTCAAAAATCTGGAAGTTTGCAAGTCTGTATGTGTCAGTATCATATATTTAGACCATACACAACTTATTCTACTGTTCATTTTAGAAACAAGACAACCCTGGAAGCCATGACGTCATTCAGTTTCCAGATGATCCTGGATCTAACTTCAATGGTCATGTGGACATTTTAATCCCACAAAATTCAGACAATCAGTCATACACTTCAGACAGTCTGTCTGAAGAGAAGTCGGAGGATGATGATTCGGCCAGCATGTTCACTCTGGGTGAGTTTACTTCCATAATTCCAACATAACATAACTTCTAAAACAGATTTAGTCTGAGTTCTTGATTCTGATTGGCCAATAGCTGTGTTTCATTTACACCATGATTAAGTACATCACAAACACACTCTTAGCAATGTAAACATTCTGTTTCAACGCATTCAGCAACAGTTATTGTTAAATAGTTTTGGTTTAAGAATTGCTAATGTTTGGTGAGTCATGTCTGCTGCATTTCTCTTTTAATAGATATCAATGGCTGTCACTATGACATCGGCAAAACGCTGGGTAAAGGCAGTTTTGGAGCCGTCTTTGAAGGGACCCGTGTACAGGATGGCTTAAAGGTTCGATTCTTTCTCTTTTTTTCCTGTCTTGCTTTATGATATCTCACCCTGTCCTTTTCAAACCTTAATGTATCCAGTGCCCACAACTTCATTGCTTGATCTATTGAGACCAGACCAAACTGGAGTAAATGTTTTACTGTTGTAAATGTATTAATAGTACAGTTTGGTTCAGGATGAATGCTAACACAAATCCATTTTTGTTTTGTTGATCAGGTGGCATTGAAATATGTCGATAAGACCAGGAATATTATCGAGGATTATATCTACATTGTAAGTAGTTTGTGTTATTATTCAATTGGAAACATCTTTATAATTTTTTTAGGTATACAAATCCTTCTTTGTTAATCGTCTAATCATAATAAAAAATTGTCTTTCTTCTAGCCGGGTTTTCCTAGACCCTTTCCTCGAGAGATTGGTCTTCACTTGCTTGCCAGAAAGGGAGATAATGTTCCTGTAATCGTCCAGCTTCTGGACTGGCAGGATTATCCAGAGCAGTACGTCATGGTCCTGGAGCGCCCTTCTCCCTGCGAGGATATGGGTGCGTTCCTGTATCACAATGCGGGCACCATCACCGAGTTCATGGCGCGGATTATCTTTAGGCAAGCGGTCGAAGCGGCTCAAGTTTGCTGCAAACAGGGGGTTTTCCATAGGGACATAAAATTGGAAAACCTCCTAATCAACACCAGCACCCTGGAGGTCAAATTGATCGACTTCGGGTGCGCCGATTTTCTAAAAAGCTCGCCTTACAACACATATATGGGTATGTTTTATCACTTTACAAAAATACTAAGATTATATTTTCAGATAGTGCCTCTGCTCACTTTTGAGACATTACATTTTTCATGCTTTTCTTTAGGCACATGGACCTACGCTAGCCCTGAATGGCTAAAAAACGGCGAATATCATGGAAAGCCGGCGACGGTGTACTCGCTCGGAGTGCTGCTGTTCGTCATGTTGTGCGGGAGATTCCCTGGCCTCCGTGACCGGTTCTTGATCAATGAGATGTTATGGAACAAAGAGGGCTTGAGTGAAGGTGAGCTCTTTATCAGACCAAGTGGAGTTCTGAATGATAAAAAATAGCAAGTTGTATGATGAAAGAATTGAATCAGATGAGACACGAGAGCAGGTGTGAAGTTTAAAGTGACATTCAGATAAACTCACAGTTTAAGGTTATAATCGTCTCTTCCATCTTTCTGAACAGAATGCTGCCGGTTCATTGTAGAATGTCTGCAGGAGAACCCAGAGAAACGTATTGATCTGGGGATGATCCGTTACCACAGCTGGTTTCAGGTACTAAGATGTTTATACACCTGACACCCTGCAAAACAGGGTTTTGGTTTTTGTTATTGGTTTATTCAAAAATCTGGAAGTTTGCAAGTCTGTATGTGTCAGTATCATATATTTAGACCATACACAACTTATTCTACTGTTCATTTTAGAAAAAAGACAACCCTGGAAGCCATGACGTCATTCAGTTTCCAGATGATCCTGGATCTAACTTCGATGGTCATGTGGACATTTTAATCCCTCAAAATTCAGACAATCAGTCATACACTTCAGACAGTCTGTCTGAAGAGAAGTCGGAGGATGATGATTCGTCCAGCATGATCGCTCTGGGTGAGTTTACTTCCATAATTCCAACATAACATAACTTCTAAAACAGATTTAGTCTGAGTTCTTGATTCTGATTGGCCAAAAGCTGTGTTTCATTTACACCATGATTAAGTACATCACTAACACACTCTTAGCAATGTAAACATTCTGTTTCAACGCATTCAGCGACAGTTATTGTTAAATAGTTTTGGTTTAAGAATTGCTAATGTTTGGTGAGTCATGTCTGCTGCATTTCTCTTTTAATAGATATCAATGGCTGTCACTATGACATCGGCAAAAAGCTGGGTAAAGGCAGTTTTGGAGCCGTCTTTGAAGGGACCCGTGTACAGGATGGCTTAAAGGTTCGATTCTTTCTCTTTTTTTCTGTCTTGCTTTATGATATCTCACCCTGTCCTTTTCAAACCTTAATGTATTCAGTGCCCACAACTTCATTGCTTGATCTATTGAGACCAGACCAAACTGGAGTAAATGTTTTACTGTTGTAAATGTATTAATAGTACAGTTTGGTTCAGGATGAATGCTAACACAAATCCATTTTTGTTTTGTTGATCAGGTGGCATTGAAATATGTCGATAAGACCAGGAATATTATCGAGGATTATATCTACATTGTAAGTAGTTTGTGTTATTATTCAATTGGAAACATCTTTATAGTTTTTTTAGGTATACAAATCCTTCTTTGTTAATCGTCTAATCATAATAAAAAATTGTCTTTCTTCTAGCCGGGTTTTCCTAGACCCTTTCCTCGAGAGATTGGTCTTCACTTGCTTGCCAGAAAGGGAGATAATGTTCCTGTAATCGTCCAGCTTCTGGACTGGCAGGATTATCCAGAGCAGTACGTCATGGTCCTGGAGCGCCCTTCTCCCTGCGAGGATATGGGTGCGTTCCTGTATCACAATGCGGGCACCATCACCGAGTTCATGGCGCGGATTATCTTGAGGCAAGCGGTCGAAGCGGCTCAAGTTTGCTGCAAACGGGGGGTTTTCCATAGGGACATAAAATTGGAAAACCTCCTAATCAACACCAGCACCCTGGAGGTCAAAATGATCGACTTCGGGTGTGGCGATCTTCTAAAAAGCTCGCCTTACAACACATATATGGGTATGTTTTATCACTTTACAAAAATACTAAGATTATATTTTCAGATAGTGCCTCTGCTCACTTCTTTTGCATGCTTTTCTCTAGGCACACAGATCTACACTTGCCCTGAATACAGTGAAAGGGGCAAGTACCATGGCAAGCCAGCAACAGTGTATTCGCTGGGCATACTGTTGTTTGCTATGCTGTGCGGACATTATCCCAGCTCTCTTGACATTCAACAGATCAATGATTGGACATGGAGCAAAGATGGCTTGACTGCAGGTGAGATCAGCATCATTCAGACTGTTATTCAGTTTTGGAAAATACAATGAAGCAGAGCAGGTGCGAAGTTACATTCAAATTGATTCACGATTTCTTCTTTTTGCACAGAATGCTGCAATTTTATTCAAGCCTGTCTTCAGAGGAATCCAGATAAGCGGATCCATCTGGGTGAGATTTTCGAGCATGTATGGCTTTACACTGCTACATGGATTTGAGTTACTGTGCTATATTGTTTTGTGTTAGATGGTTTTGAGTGACTGTGCTAGATGGTTTTGAGTGACTGTGCTAGATGGTTTTGAGTGACTGTGTTAGATGGTTTTGAGTGACTGTGTTAGATGGTTTTGAGTGACTGTGTTAGATGGTTTTGAGTGACTGTGTTAGATGGTTTTGAGTGACTGTGCTATTGTTATGAATCACCGAGGAGAACCCAAGTGCAGGCAGACACGGCTGATGAAGGGGTTAACAAGGCTTTAATAAATAATAAAACAGGAAACAAACCAAAAACCCGAGGGGAAAAAGCAGGGCACACAATAACTGATAACTAAACACTGAACAAGAACTCAACTATAAAACACTAAGACTGAAACTAACACAGACTAGAATATACTTGAAAGTATTTCTCACGACTAGGATCATTGACAAGGTAACATGCACAACGAACGAGCACAGGACAATGAACACGAGGATGTTTTAAAGGGAGACAGACAGAGGATAATTAACAAGGGTCAGGTGCGGGTACTGAAACACTCAGGGAAGGTAAACGAGGAAACGAGATGGCGGGAACAAAGACACGGACCAGAGAGAGAGCAAGAAAGCCAATCGAACCAACATCTCTCTCTCACATAAAACATAAGACTTTGTCATGAATCTGCCTCAAGACCAAGAATAGACATGACATGAAGGCAGATTCATGACAGAAGCCCCCCCCTTTAATGAACACCCCCAGGTGTTCACCAAGGGGAAGACTAACGAGACAAGACCGACTGGGTGACAGACAAGATCAAACAAAGCATGGAAAACAAAACTAGGGGCAGACAAGCAAGAACAATAAATGGGTTGGGGTGGGACAAAAAAAACAACAAACATGGGAGGGGGGTGGAGGCAAACAAAAGTTCATGGGGGGAACACAAGAGTCCATGGGAGGAAGTCCAAAGGGGTTGGGACAGGGAGGGGCAGTCTTAGTCCCTGGACATGCTCGAGAGCAGGGGCTACCCTGGAGGGAGGCGTGCAAGAGCGCAGATTGACGCCGGCTGGAAGGCCGGCAGGGCAGGACTTGACGCCGGCTGGAAGGCAGACGGGACCACCGGACTCGACGGGACCACCGGACTCGACGGGACCACCGGACTCGACGGGACCACCGGACTCGACGGGACGGCTGGAAGGCCAACGGGACCACCGGACTCGACGGGACGGCTGGAAGGCCGACGGGACCACCGGACTCGACGGGACGGCTGGAAGGCCGACGGGACCACCGGACTCGACGGGACGGCTGGAAGGCCGACGGGACCACCGGACTCGACGGGACGGCTGGAAGGCCGACGGGACCACCGGACTCGACGGGACGGCTGGAAGGCCGACGGGACCACCGGACTCGACGGGACGGCTGGAAGGCCGACGGGACCACCGGACTCGACGGGACGGCTGGAAGGCCGACGGGACCACCGGACTCGACGGGACCACCGGACTCAGAGCCGCCCTCCGTTGCCTCTTCTTCTTCTTTAGCCGAGCCACCAGGCTGGTGGTCAGCTGCAGGAACGATGGGATGGGCGGCTCGGGGTTGGAGGCCTCGGACGAGGACCCCCAAGATTCCCGTCTCCCCCGCTTGCCAGTGAGACTGGGCGGTTGTGGAGAGACTGCAGAGGTTGGAGAGTGGTGCGTGGCGATGCCCACAACCCCGATCTGCAGAGGACCACCCTCGGGTATCGCAACCAGCGGAGATGAGTAACATGGGTTCGATGAGGTCGCTGACTCCAAACGCGCTGCGGCAGTTAGCCACAAGGCGTCGAAGTCCAACGGCCTCATCTCCGAGCGGGAGAGTGGCTCTCTGAGACCAGCGTTGAACAGCACCGCCAGCTCCCTCTCCCCGAAGACGCCCTGTTCAGCTATGTCCAGGAATCTCTCCACATACTCGTCCACAGTCTCACTTCCTTGGCGAAGACTGCAGAGTCGGCGGGCCAAGCTGGAACGGTTAGTGTCCATGCTGCTGCTGCCTACTGGGTTCAGTCCTGGCTCGTTCGTTCTGTTATGAATCACAGAGGAGAACCCAAGTGCAGGCAGACACGGATGATGAAGGGGTTAACAAGGCTTTAATAAATAATAAAACAGGAAACAAATCAAAAACCCCCAAGGGGAAAAAGCAGGGCACACAATAACTGATAACTAAACACTGAACAAGAACTCAACTATAAAACACTAAGACTGAAACAAACACAGACTAGAATATACTTGAAAGTATTTCTCACAACTAAGATCATTGACAAGGTAACATGCACAATGAACGAGCACAGGGCAATGAACACGAGGATGTTTTAAAGGGAGACAGACAGAGGATAATTAACAAGGGTCAGGTGCGGGTACTGAAACACTCATGGAAGGTTAACGAGGAAACGAGATGGCGGGAACAAAGACACGGACCAGAGAGAGAGCAAGAAAGCCAATCGAACCAACATCTCTCTCTCACATAAAACATAAGACTTTGTCATGAATCTGCCTCAAGACCAAGAATAGACATGACATGAAGGCAGATTCATGACAGCTATATTGTTTTGAGTTACTGTGCTACATGAATTTGACTTACTGTGCTACATGGATTTGAGTTACTGTGCTATATGGATTTGAGTTACTGTGCTACATGGATTTGAGTTACTGTGCTACATGGATTTGAGTTACTGTGCTATATGGATTTGAGTTACTGTGCTACATGGATTTGAGTTACTGTGCTACATGGATTTGAGTTACTGTGCTACATGAATTTGAGTTACTGTGCTACATGGATTTGAGTTACTGTGCTACATAGATTCTAGTTACTGTGCTATATGGATTTGAGTTACTGTGCTACATGGATTTGAGTTACTGTGCTATATGGATTTGAGTTACTGTGTTACATGGATTTGAGTTACTGTGCTATATTGTTTTGAGTTACTGTGCTACATGAATTTGAGTTACTGTGCTACATGGATTTGAGTTACTGTGCTACATGGATTTGTGTTACTGTGCTATATTGTTTTGAATTACTGTGCTACATGGATTTGAGTTACTGTGCTACATTGATTTGTGTTACTGTGCTACATAAATTTGAGTTACTGTGCTACATGAATTTGAGTTACTGTGCTACATGGATTTGAGTTACTGTGCTATATTGTTTTGTGTTACTGTGCTACATGAATTTGTGTTACTGTGCTACATGGATTTGAGTTACTGTGCTACATGGATTTGAGTTACTGTGCTATATTGTTTTGAGTTACTGTGCTACATGGATTTGAGTTACTGTAGTACATGGATTTGAGTTACTGTGCTACATGGATTTGAGTTACAGTGCTACATGGATATGAGTTACTGTGCTACATGAATTTGAGTTACTGTGCTATATTGTTTTGTGTTACTGTCCCAGCCAGCAATGACATGTGGGGCCCGGATGGGATAAGTACGGGTTCCATGGTTACCGTATGGGCATGGGCTTTGGCTGGGTGAAATCAGCTGTACCCATGTAGGTTTTGTAGTATGAGTCCCACATAGGAAGCCCATATGAGCTAATTACATGGGCCCCATAAGGGACAGGCATGGGCCAATTGGGCATGGGAACTGAGAACACATATATGGGTCCTGCATGGAATATTTATGGGCCAAGTGGGCATGGTTTTGATCTGGGAACACATATATGGGTCTTGAATGGCACATTTATGGGCCGAGTGGGCATGGGTTTGAACTGGGAACACATATATGGGTCCTGCATAGATTTTTTATAGGCCAAGTGCCCATGGGTTTGAACTGGGAACACATATTTCAGTCCTGCATGGTACATTTATGGGCAAAGTGGGCATGGGTTTGAACTGGGAACGCATATATGGGTCCTGCATGACATATTTATGGGCCGAGTGGGCATGGGTTTGAACTGGGAACGCATATATGGGTCCTGCATGACATATTTATGGGCCGAGTGGGCATGGGTTTGATCTGGGAAATCATATATGGGTCCTGCATGGCATTGTTATGGGCCAAGTGCCCATGGATTTGAACTGGGAACACATATATGGGTCCTGCATGGCATTGTTATGGGCCAAGTGGCCATGGATTTGAACTGGGAACACATATATGGGTCCTGCATGGCATTGTTATGGGCCAAGTGGCCATGGGTTTGAACTGGGAACACATATATGGGTCCTGCATAGAATTTTTATGGGCCAAGTGGGCATGGGTTTGAACTGGGAACACATATATGGGTCCTGCATAGAATTTTCATGGGGCAAGTGGGTATGGGCTTGAACTGGGAACACATATATGGGTCTTGCATGACATATTTATGTGCCGAGTGGGCATGGGTTTGATCTGGGAACACATATATGGGTCTTGAATGGCACATTTATGGGTCGAGTGGGCATGGGTTTGAACTGGGAACACATATATGGGTCCTGCATAGATTTTTTATAGGCCAAGTGCCCATGGGTTTGAACTGGGAACACATATATCGGTCCTGCATGGTACATTTATGGGCAAAGTGGGCATGGGTTTGAACTGGGAACGCATATATGGGTCTTGCATGACATATTTATGGGCCGAGTGGGCATGGGTTTGATCTGGGAAATCATATATGGGTCCTGCATGGCATTGTTATGGGCCAAGTGCCCATGGATTTGAACTGGGAACACATATATGGGTCCTGCATGGCATTGTTATGGGCCAAGTGGCCATGGATTTGAACTGGGAACACATATATGGGTCATGTATGGCATTGTTATGGGCCAAGTGGCCATGGATTTGAACTGGGAACACATATATGGGTCCTGCATAGAATTTTTATGGGCCAAGTGGGCATGGGTTTGAACTGGGAACACATATATGGGTCCTGCATAGAATTTTCACGGGCCAAGTGGGTATGGGTTTGAACTGGGAACACATATATGGGTCCTGCATGGTATATTTATGGGCCAAGTGGGCATGGTTTTGATCTGGGAACACATATATGGGTCTTGCATGACATATTTATGTGCCGAGTGGGCATGGGTTTGATCTGGGAACACATATATGGGTCTTGAATGGCACATTTATGGGCCGAGTGGGCATGGGTTTGAACTGGGAACACATATATGGGTCCTGCATAGATTTTTTATAGGCCAAGTGCCCATGGGTTTGAACTGGGAACACATATATCGGTCCTGCATGGTACATTTGTGGGCAAAGTGGGCATGGGTTTGAACTAGGGATGCACCGATACCAGTTTTTCTCTGCCGATCCGATTCCGATACTGAGCTTTCAAATATCGGCCGATACCGATCCAAATCCGATATCAGTTATTGTTGACCTTTTAAGGTTTAGAATGTCTGTAACTCACACAGTCATTAAATTTATCTGCTTAAAGTCAAGCTTTGCATATTCATGAAATACATCAAAACTTAGATAAATAATATACACAGTATGACGGACATCTTTATTAAGAACACTGTGCTAAACTTATAATTGAAATAAATTACATTTAATCAAGCTATGGAGTCATCCAAATGTCAATCTGTATTTTCCAACCATCCAGCATTTCTTTGATTGAAGCTGAAATCACGCTGCTTCTGTGTGATCCTCGCAACTCTTTAGCATGTAGCACGTAACCAGAATCCATCCCATGCACGGTTAAACTCAAAAGGGAATGGGACACACGTCGGAGCTCCAAATATTAGCAGTGAAGCTCAAAGATTTTACATCTTTTAACTGATCCGCAACATACGACGACACTATAAAATAACTCGGGCAAAGCTGTTTCAGAAATGTATTTACGCGATGGTAAACTAATGCGGTTCAGGCGACGGAAGCCTACATTTTCCACAACAGAGAGAGGCTGATTATCTAGTACAAGAAATTCCAAACCTTTTTCTGTGATTTTTACAGATTTTTTTTGTCGTCTTTGTGAAGTTTTTCTTGCCTTTGAAATAATTCCTGCAAGGTTTGGTGCTTTAATTCATACTTTTTTCGTTTCGCTTGTACAAACTCTTCGTGATCTTTTCCGTGATGCTTCTGAAGATGTTTGATTAAATGTGTCGTGTTGTAACGCGCAACTGGCAGCTGTGCTGCTTTCTGTTGTTTCAAGCGTGAAATATTTCCACATCTGCGACATCTTCAACGCGCTGAAATTTCCATATAGGCATAAAGTTGGGTCCTGAAAGGTCTCCCCACTAAACTCGCCTGTCGGGCCATTACGCAAAATAAATTTCAAAGTATTTAATTATTATTTTTAAGTAAATGCGTTTTTCTCAAAATAAACGAACGTTTTCTATTTATTTAAATACAGCTCCCCGTTCAACAATTGCTGGTAATTTGGTATCGGATTTGGATCGGTTGTGCTGACTCGCACATGATCGATACCTGATCCATTCAAAAAGGTATGGATCGGAGCCAAATCCAATCCAGAGTATTGGATCGGTACATCCCTAGTTTGAACTGGGAACGCATATATGGGTCCTGCATGGCATACTAATGGGCCAAGTGGGCATGGGTTTGAACTGGGAACGCATATATGGGTCCTGCATGGCATATTAATGGGCCAAGTGGGCATGGGTTTGATCTGTGAACACATATGGGTCCTGCATGGCATATTTATGTGCTAAGTTGGGTTTGAACTGGGAACACATGGGTCCTGCATGGCAGAGGTCATGGCATCAAAAAATGACTAAAGTATGTCATTTTATACCTTATTGGAAAGCTTGTTTCCTCTCAAAGCGAATGCAGACAAAATTTGGGTGTTGCTGTTGGCCAACCAGGATAAACACAGGGTTTGTAGAGTAAATAAATTCTTGAGCAGGGCAGATCTAAACCCCAATGAGTGGAATGAGTTGAATTTTTGTTCTTGTGTGGCTATTTGTTTTCAGTTTACCTCTAGGTAGTCCCAAACTTTTGTTCACAGTCCACATCGCCATTGGACCAACAGGCACGTGGAAACGGCTTCGGGGACGCTGCGCGGGGAAGCCCCCTGATTATTCGGGGGTCCGACGCCCGGCACCATGTGGGAGGGGACCGCCCCGAGCCGACCTGGGGCGGAAGCGCGCCCCCTCGCCCAAGGGGGTCCGTACGGGGGGCGCGCCAAGCGAAGAGCTCCCCAGCCGCGCTTCGGCACACATCCACATGGTGGCGCCAAGCCCGTCCGCGGCCCATTTAAAGCCATTGGGCCCGATCCCATTGCCGTAGTCCAGGGGTGGGCTTCTCTCGCTTCCCCCGGGAGACCACGAACGTGATATTCGTCCCGCTGACCATCTATCTTCGGCCGGTGGGCTAGGGACCCCAAATCCTCTCGCTGATTGGTCCCTCGGTTGCCGGGCCACGCCCCCGGCCACGCCCCCCGTACCACCAAAGCACTATTTGTCCACTGACCAACTATTGTTGCCAAAGCGGTCGGGTGCCCACCAGGGTCGACCCCCGCCCCCCCCGTACCACCAAAGCACTATTCGTCCACTTCCCGACTATTTTTGCCAAAACGGTCAGGTGACCACCGGGGTCGACCCCCGCCCCCCCCCGCGTACCACGGAGGCCCTATTTGACCACCTACCAGCTACTGTTGAAAAGGAGAGATGTCCACCTGCGGTTTATTTGAATGGCCCGCACGTAATAGGTTGGTGGACACGCTTTAGAATAACCTATACGCATTAACGACCCTGTTAGTCTGTTGGTGCACTTAAATAGACACGCATATGTAAGCAGCAGCTCACAGAATGCTTATTTAGGCTTAAAAAATGAGTTTCCACCAACTCACTACACGTGGTGCATTCATATAGACTGCAGGTGGTCACTTCCTTTATGACTTAGTGAAAAACGGGGGAAAAGTCTACGTGCATTAACGACCCTGTTTGTCTGTTGGTGCACTTAAATAGACGTGCACGTGTAAGCAGCAACTTGCAAAATGCTTATTTATGCTCAAAAACGAGTTTCCACCAACTCACTACGCGTGGTGCATTCATATAAACTGCGCGTGGTCACTTCCTGTATGACTTAGTGAAAAACTGGACAAAAGTCCACCTGCAGTTTATATTAATGGGCGACGCGTATTAAGTTCGCGGACACACTTTATAGTCATCTATATGCATTAACGACCCTGTTTGTCTGTTGGTGCACTTAAATAGACGTGCACGTGTAAGCAGCAACTCGCAAAATGCTTATTTATGCTTAAAAAACGAGTTTCCACCAACTCACTACGCGTGGTGCATTCATATAAACTGCGCGTGGTCAATCCTGTATGACTTAGTGAAAAACTGGACAAAAGTCCACCTGCAGTTTATATTAATGGGCGACGCATTAAGTTCGTGGACACACTTTATAGTAATCTATATGCATTAACGACACTGTTAGTCTGTTGGTACACTTTATTAGACATACATATGTAAACATCAACTCACAGAATGCTTATTTATGCTTAAAAAATGCATTTCCACCAACTGACTGCGCGAAGTCCATTCATATAAACTACGCGTGGTCCTGTCCACCTGTAGATTACAGTAGTAGTCCACACATATGAAGTTCGTGGACACTCTTTATAGTAATCTATATGCATTGACGACCCTGTTAGTCTGTTGGTAGACTTTATTAGACATACATATGTAAACATCAACTCACAGAATGCTTATTTATGCTTAAAAAATGCATTTCCACCAACTGACTGCGCGAAGTCCATTCATATAAACTACGCGTGGTCCTGTCCACCTGTAGATTACAGTAGTAGTCCACACATATGAAGTTCGTGGACACTCTTTATAGTAATCTATATGCATTGACGACCCTGTTAGTCTGTTGGTAGACTTTATTAGACATACATATGTAAACAGCAACTCACATAATGCTTATATATGCTTAAAAAATGCATTTCCACCAACTCACTACGCGTGGTCCATTCATAAACTGCGGGTGGACACTTCCTGTATGACTTGGTGAAAAACGGAGAAATGTCCACCTGCAGTTTATTTTAATGGGCGACGCGTATTAGGTTCGCGGACACACTTTATATTAATCTATATGCATTAACGACCCCGTTAGTCTGTTGGTACACTTAAATATACATACATATGTAAACAGCAACTCACAGAAGACGGAATTATGCCCTTAAAGTGGTTGTCCACCAACTTAATACACGTGTGCCGTTCATATAAGCGTAAAGTGGTCGAATTACCAAAAAAACTACAACGGACTACAAATATGGCACACGACCGGAACCAGCTTCCGGTTTCGTGCCATGTTTGTAGTCCGTTGTAGTTCTTTTCTTTATTCGATTCCCCAGGCGTTTATAATCAATTATATGAATAAACAACGACGCGATTCACATATTAAACTTTATTAGACACACATATGTTATTATCAACTCGTCGAAGGCTGTATTTTGCCTTAAAATGGGTCGTCCACCAACTTAATACACGTGCTCCATTCAAATAAATTGCTGGTGGTCGCTTCCTGCATGACTTGGCGAAAAACAGAGAAACGTCCACCTGCCGTTTATTTGAACGGGCCACGTGTATTAAGTTGGTGGACATAATACTTATTAGCAATGTTTAACTAAAAAATATACATTTATATGTTTCAAAAACCACATTATTCAAAGAGTACACTCTATTGTACGCATATATGTTGGTATCGAATCGTAAAATGCTCATTTTGACTATTAAGATGTCCTCTTTTATGTTCAAGGCTTCATTTTCAAGCCTCGTCCATTGAAATGAATGGGTTGCAGAGTAATACATAAAAAATGATTAAAAATACTTTTCGGGCACCCACGCGTTTGGCCTTTGACTATGTCGCTTGTGGGACTGTGACGCAAGTGACTGTGATGTTTGGGGTCTCTCGGGACCCCCGGGGCCTTTGCGGTAATTGCCCTTGTACACATTGCTCAGTGCATGAACTGAAGCGTACGCGCGCCGTTATAACATTGCGTGCATGCTCCTAGGCCTGCTCTATGCACAATGCATTCGGTGACGCGTACAGCGCATGCGTGCGTCACAGTCTGCTGTTATAGCAGAGCTTGTATGCGTCACGGTCTGCTCTATGCATGATGCAGTCGGTGACGCATACAGCGCATGCGTGCGTCACAGTCTGCTGTTATAGCAGCGCTTGTATGCGTCACGGTCTGCTCTATGCACGATGCATTCGGTGGCGCAAGCAGCCCGTGCATGCGTCACGGTTGATTTCATAACAGCGCACGCATGCGACACGGTCTGCTCTATGCACGATGCATTCAGTGACGCATGCATGCATTCAGTGACGCATACGCTCTCCCTATTTTGACCTTTTGACACCCAAACAAAGTCACAGAGTCGGCCGGCTTTTCCGCACGACGGGTGGATGATGGACGGTTGGTCGTGACCCGGTTTCGGATCGGTTGACCCTGTCGATTCATATAAATTGCATGTGGTCCTGTCCACAAACCTAATACGCAAATTTCATTCATATAAACTGCATGTGGTCCTGTCCACCTGTAGATTACAGTAGTAGTCCGCACATATGAAGTTGGTGGACACACTTTAGAATAATCTATATGCATTGACGACCCTGTTAGTCTGTTAGTACACTTAAATAGACATACATATGTAAACATCAACTCACAGAATGCTTATTTATGCTTAAAAAATGAATTTCATCCAAATCACTACGCGTGGTCCATTCATATAAGCTGCACGTGGTCATTTCCACAAACCTATTACGCGTGGTCCATTCATATAAGCTGCACATGGTCATTTCCACAAACCTATTACGCATAGTCCATTCATATAAACTGCCCGTGGTCATGCCCACCTGCAGTTTATTTGAATGGGCGACGCGTATTAAGTTCGTGGACACACTTTATAGTCATCTATATGCATTAACGACCCTGTTGGTCTGTTGATACACTTTAATAGACATACATATGTTAGCAGCAACTCACATAATGCTTATATATGCTTAAAAAATGATTTTCCACCAACTCACTACGCAAAGTGCATTCATATAAGCTGCCCGTGGTCATTTCCACAAACCTATTACGCGTGGTCCATTCATATAAGCTGCACGTGGTCATTTCCACAAACCTATTACGCGTGGTCCATTCATATAAGCTGCACGTGGTCATTTCCACAAACCTATTACGCATAGTCCATTCATATAAACTGCCCGTGGTCCTGCCCACCTGCAGTTTATTTGAATGGGCGACGCGTATCAAGTTCGTGGACACACTTTATAGTCATCTATATGCATTAACGACCCTGTTAGTCTGTTGATACACTTAAATAGACATACATATGTAAGCAGCAACTCACAGAATGCTTATTTATGCTTAAAAAATGCATTTCCACCAACTCACTATGCGTGGTCCATTCATATAAGCTGCACGTGGTCATTTCCACCAACTCACTACGTGTGGTCCATTCATATAAGCTGCACGTGGTCATTTCCACAAACCTATTACGCATAGTCCATTCATATAAACTGCCCGTGGTCCTGCCCACCTGCAGTTTATTTGAATGGGCGACGCGTATCAAGTTCGCGGACACACTTTATAGTCATCTATATGCATTAACGACCCCGTTAGTCTGTTGGTACACTTTATTAGACATACATATGTAAGCAGCAACTCACAGAATGCTTATTTATGCTTAAAAATGAGTTTCCACCAACTCACTACGCGAAGTGCATTCATATAAGCTGCCCGTGGTCATTTCCACAAACCTATTACGCGTGGTCCATTCATATAAGCTGCACGTGGTCATTTCCACAAACCTATTACGTATGGAAAGCCGTTTGGGTCATATTTCGCCATCAACCAGACGCCTGGTGTTCAGATGACGCCTGCTTTTACGGCGTTTAAGACGTACAGACGCCGTAAATTACGGCGTTTAAGACGCACAGACGCCGTAAATTACGGCGTTTAAGACGTACAGACGCCGTAAATTACGGCGTTTTAAATGCAATGCGAAACGCCGTTCATTTCGCCGTTTGAACTTCCATATTACGCCGTAAATTACGGCGCTTCCGTGTAACAAAGACGCCGTAAAAAGCGGCGTTTTTTATAATATTAAAATCAGCCCCGCCTTTTCTTCACAGTCCAGCCCCTCCAATGAACACAAAGACATGTGTAGTAGAATGTCGATCTGAATAAGTGTTCCTGTTTTTAACTTTATTGCGAATAATGCTTAGACTTTCATCATGTGATATTTTTCCAATGGGCGCGTTTATCCTCCTTTTCGTTTATCATATGTGTACGAGCGGCAGACTTTTGAACGAACACGTTCGTGACACTTTGTGAGTTTATGTGACTTCGAGCTCGTCGTTCTTATCGTCCACGGTGGCGTAGTGGACTGCGTGCGCGGCAGCGAAACTTCATCACTTTTAACGATTGGAGTTCGACTCCGCGGTCCGACCATATTCTTCATTCCTTTTGAATTGTTCTATTGAGTCGTGTTTTTAAATGTTGGAGCACTACCTGTTGCTGGCAACTTATTAAATGACAAGAAACGCTTATTACAAGCCTTTATGGCCTTTATGCATGCAATAGCTGCGGGCTAAGTCTGCTACTGTGGCTGTTGTCAGTATGTTTTTATTGATTCAAATTATTCCCATCTACGAACCCGTTTGTATTGCCATTTACATATAGACTGCATATGCTGCATGCATTCAGTATAAACCTCTATAAGATTTTGACGATCAAAAATCTTAAAATGGAGGAGATTGTTCACATACAGAAACAGTAAGGGAAATGCTGACCAAAAAAATATTGTTGCGTTATTATTATATAGCAATTTTTAAAGGAAAATATAGGCCTGTTTTATAACTTACTTATTGGTAAAGACATAACAATCAGCAAAGGTGCAATAACGAAAGTTGCAGGCATCTTAAGCTAAATTGTCAAACAATAAAAGCCAATTAAATAAATAAAAAAATTAATTAATTAAATGAAAAATAATGTACACACAGTCGCCTAACTGGGCAGAACGTAAAATGTATGCAACACAAAAGCACTGGATATTTAGGTTATTATATGCTCCATCCACATCGAGCTGAGTTTCTTTATTGAAAAAATACGTGCTTTGACGAGTAAAATAAATCATATCTAAATTCAAGTTTGTTTTTCATTCTCAGTCTGTTGATGCCGGCTGCGGAGAAACGCGCTCTTTGAGGCTCCCTACATAAATACTGCCTTTCTTAAGTTGCTAAGCGATCATGTTTGTTAAATCGTTTTGTATTTTGGGATGGCTATTTTGACGAGGCCGCGTTCACTTATCATAGTTTTAGTGTGGGACTTATGCATAACTGCATTATGTAAGTGATTTTTTATTTATTTTTACGAATAATATATAACTCCCTTAACTCTTATTTGCTTAACCAAATTATTTAGCCTTAATTATGCGTGCGTGTTGTTCTTTTATTATATTTATATAGGCTATTATATAATTTAAAGTAATGCATTAATATAATGAATTTATAAATGATTGCAAAATTAAGATGTGTTCTTCCAGAACTGTATACTGTAGGCCTACATTATAAAATAACCCAACAGACTACTCAGATCATTAGAATCAAGTCAGTTAGAGATAACAAAAGTTGACTCAAAACAAGGTTCGTCAGCGATAAGAAACTATGCCACGTGAAGCCGCAGGCATCAGATGCTCTTCAATATTAGCTACTTTTACATCCAGATTAAAAACACAATTAGTCGTTCATTTGTCTTCCTTTTCCTTCCGTTGCACATTTGATTTCCTATTTATTGTTATTTTCTATTCTTAAGTATGTGTGATTTAAAAGAATTAACGCTTTTTGAAGATCTCTTTTGCATATCCTTCTTTTTTTGTAATTTCTATATAAATCACCATTAACTGTTTGAAATGTGCTATATAAATAAACTTGCATTGCCTGTATGTATGTAAATCATTAAATGGACGCCAATTGACAACAAGCCTACCCCAATTCTAAATGTACCGCAAACTCTTAATTTGATTGAAAATAGATGCCCTTACGATCTGATGTGAGATGTGCAAAAAGAGGCAAAGTAGCCTATTCGATGAGCGCTCTTACGCGCCACCCCACTAGAATGAATTCGCAATCAATGTCGTTTTTCATCGTGACTTCAGTCAACATGGCGGTATCGATCGCTATAACATTACCAGTTACGCAGCATTTGTTAAAGCGTATTACTCAGCGCCGCCGCTCCCACCAGGCGCATCTGTGCGTAGGGGCACCAAAAATAGCCTAATAATTTTTTTATCTAATGTTATTTCATTAGGATATAGAAAAATCATAATGGAATTATGCTTAGGGCACCAAAATGGCTAGCAGCGGCACCGGTATTTTTTGTACAAAGGAATTGTTAAGCAACTTAAAGTATTTAGCATTACAATGACTGATCGCCGTTTCAATGTAATATTTACATTGAAACGGCGCTTCAGAGCCGCAAATACCAGGACAGTCAGGCACAAGAACAGTTTCTTCCCCCAGGCAATCTACCTCATGAACAGTTAAATGTTCCCCACTTATGCAATAAAAATGTGCAATATCCTTATATTTATTGTTACCCCTCCATCCTAGTACATCCCTGCATCTACTTAATCCTATCCCATTATAATTTCTAGCACAATTGTTTATACACTTATTTATTTGCCTATTTCTTGTCTGTGTGTTGTTGTCTCTGTGTACTGGAAGGTTATGTCACAAAAACAAATTCCTTGTATGTGCAAGCATACTTGGCAATAAAGCTCTTTCTGATTCTGATATTTATATCATTGTTGTTGTTATAAGTGCCCTTAACAGACAATTACAAGACAAGGAAGTTTTGCTTTTTATACTTCGTTGTCGCAGCACCACACCATCATACACGAGCTTGAGGTTTAGAAGTTAACTTAGTTTTTTTACCTTTCACGCCAGGAACAATCAAAATGTGAATTTGTCAGCATTATTACTCCAGTCTTCAGTTTCACATGATCCTTCAGAAATTATTTTAATATAGCAGTTATTAATAATGGCTCATATTATCAATTTTGAACATCTATTTTTATATTCCTGTGCAAATCAGCATACTAGAATGGTAACGATAACGATGCTGAACATTTTTGATAACGTATCACATATTAATATAGACAACTGTTTTAACAATGAACTTTTTATTACAGCCTCAACTAGCACCATGTAAAACAAACAATAGTACGCCTTTCCAAAGCCTATGGAGCCTTTTATGGCCAGAAACTGTCACTCATGTAGGTCACACTGTCTGCAAAACTGCAACTACTGTTGGCTCAAAAAAGACAAAACTCTTTGGAGTACAGGGATTCCCAGTGAATCTCTGTCCCCAGCAAGAGGGTCACATTGATCGACAAGCTGCTGGAAGCGATTTTGCTCAAGTTGAAACTGCGTATTTGGTACATGGACTCGGTCATGCCACAGAAATAAACTATGAGCCTGTGTTGCAGCTTGAGATGGCTGACTTGGGGCTGGACCTGCAGCTGGGAAAGATGGTCCAGCAGGTTCAAAAATGTCGTGGATTGCAGTCAATGAGGAGTGCTGCAAAGCCAGACAGCCCCGAATAAAAATTTGAGATGGCGTTTGGTGTCTCTGTGTTCTTAATCCATGGTTGTTCCACTGTGCTGCAAACAACTGAAGGTCTCTGTTGATTCGGGGGACGTACACAAAATTCAGGGTCCAGAGGTGCATTTCATTGTTAACATCAATGATGTTGTGTTCCTCAAGAAAATAAAACAATTCATAATATGCATTTGTGATCCCTCTCCAAAGGTCACCCCAAAGTCTCTCTATGCGTTGATTGTGTGTGCTTCGTCCTCTTATAGCACTGCCTCTCTGAAATCCTCTGTAAATCTCCATGAATGCACAGACAAAGTTATTCTCACCACCATAATCACATCTGACACGTGAAGGCACCCCATACTTTTGGACAGCCTCCATGAACAGTTGCATGACGGTTGTGCTTTTGTTATTTGTTGATGCATTCAGCATCACAATCATTCGGCTAAATCCGTCAATGCCTCCATGAATAACAATTCTCCACCTTAAACAAGCATTGACACAGTTATACAATCAACTGGATTATTAAAATATATGATTTCCATGGTACTTTGTATATTCATACCTTATAAGTTTATGGTTTCCATCCAAATGCCATAGAGAGTTTGGGCCTGCAACATGGTAGGCTCGCCTATACAGCCTCTGTGACATTGTCCTCTGGGCAGCAGCAGCAGGATCAGTGCGAAGGAGACTTGATCGAACTCTTCGTCTCTGCACTAGGATACCTTGACCTAACAATCTTGCCCTGACAGATTCTGGACCAATCTGCCAATTTCTTCCAACAAGCTCCTTCACAAGGTCATCGAGCGCAGAGTCTGTCAGCTGTGCATATCTATGCGAGCGAAGTAAGTGAAATTTCCTTCAAAACATAAAATTTTAGTTTTTAGATAAATTATCCCTGCAAATAAGAAAATAAAAAAAAGAGGTTTATGAACATCAGTGCTCACATTTTATCAAACACAGCATTTCACTTGCCTTAAACGACGCTTCACGGTTGACTCAGACACTTGAAGTATGTTTGATATCTCAGCAACAGTAAAATTGCAAGATATCAAAAAGCTTAGTTGTTCTTCAGTAATATGATACTGTGAAGCACCTCTTGGCCCAAATGTTGTCCTCTGTGCTTGATAGCCATTTGACCCTTAAAAGAGAAAAATTAATGACCTTTTAAATATCAAAACCACAACTAGTTTTAATAACCATGATTATTGGTGTTATAAGCTGTTATTTTTTTGAGAACCAAAACACTGGACCGACAAAAAAGTATTTTTAAGTAAAACTCAAACATTCGCTTTATTGTATAATTTTTGTGACCCATTTGCCATCACTGGATTACCTCGCTGAACATCGCTGTTCAAATTGTGAAGTTCTTGGGCAAGTTCATTGAGCAGTTGCTTTAATGCATCTGTGGCAGCTGCACTTATTAACCGACCTCTGGACCAGTCGAGACTTCTCTCCAAGGCTGCAATTCTAAAACAATTAACAGTTAGATTAAGTGTTGCAATTTAGGTAGGCCAGGGTCTACCATAATATTTAGCCAGAGCCTTATTTTTGCGATTTAAACTTTTTTGTGGGTCTTTTTTCTAGTGAATACTTAGCCATCAACAAAGAGTATACAGTTTTGTGAACTTTTGGAACAACAAACAGCAGACATTATATAAATGTGACATTTACATTTATGGGGTGGTTTACCGGACGTTTTAAGTCTTTGGTCTAAGTTCCGGGCTGTGTAAACTAAAAACTTGCACCAACATATCTTGAAATACATCAATGCCATTGTTTTGTCTTAAAATGCACAAAGTACCGTTTTTATTTTTGCAATGCTTGTTTGTAGAAATCACTTAAATTTCATCATTTACCTAAAACCTAGTCCAGTTTCAAGCTAACGCCTGGACGGGAAACTGCCCCTGTACGTTACTGTTATACATATTTTGAATATCTCAAACGTCAAATCATCACAAAGGAATAGCATCATAATATAATTTCATGTTTTTCATTTCACAAAAATGTCCGGTTCATAAGTTTGTTTTGTAAATCGCCTGGCTTTATTTTTGTGCTTTGCAAAACGTAAATGTTAAACTTAAGACGTGTTAGATCGTGACAATGATGTTTTGAGTAACAGAAGTAATGACTACTGGTTTATATATTTGAATGTGCTGAGTGTAATTTCAGTTTCAGTAGTACCACATGCAAAATGGCGACCGCGATATCGAAGCGCCTCCTTGTGGCAGTTTCCTTGTTTAGCTAGACCCGCCGACCGGAAGTGATGTTTTTCAGTGTTTCCTGATCAAGTCAAAGTTAAAAACTATTTCATCGTTTCAATTAAATTCATCACTTAAACTGAATTTAACATCTGAACCTTTAAAAAAAGAATCACTGACTATTGCAAAGTAACTCATCATTTTAATATTTATATTTGCCTACTTCTAGTTTTTCTACCATGGAATGACGATCGAAATGAAAGCCCAAGGGCTGTCGTTTGGTGACAACTCAACAAATTACATAATTTAACAATAAGCGAACACCAAATACGCTGTTAATGCGTTAATTGCAAAGAAAACCTTACCTGGATGACTGTGTATCCATCTCAAAATTTCCAGTCTGAACACTTCGTACACAATCGTTGAAGACGTCCTTGCAGTGCTGAAGAAAGTTTCTACGTGCCATGATAAACTAATATTGCCAGAAGGGAAATAATCAAATTAAGAAATAACAAGTATTTCAAATGTAGCATAACACCCGCGAACGATGTGACGTCGCCAAATATACGTACTCTGGTAGGGAGCTTGACCAATCGCTGCATAGGCTGAGCATTGGCGCGCGAAAAAAACTTTTCTAAAATAAAAGTCTAATTTTGGCGCACTACTACATGGCAACAAAATGACAAATCGTCAGGTTCATTCGCGCTTGTCCGAAATACAAGCACGGTTCAACGCTCAAGTCGACCATCTGATAAATGACATGGAGGAGCCATCTGCTGAGAATCTCCTGGACCAGTTGTGTATTATTGTTCTTGTTATTATTATTATTGTTGTTGTTAGGCCAATTAGTCTCGTGGTAATTAAAGTCTTCACTATTAATACTTTCAAGGCGATCAACGGGCCTACATTAACGTTACATTATTTTTTAAGAATCTAGACGCTAGACTTAGATGAATTACCTTTTTAAAAACAACTGCCCAAGCGTGTATTTTTCAACTATGCTAACTTCGCGCTTTTAATGCGGGAAATTCCATACAAGTGAATCTAATTTAATTTAAATACATTTTTTGGACCACTGTCGTTCATCTCTATAAATAAAGTATAAATATTGTTATTTTATATGTATACAGAAGGTTACCATACTTTGACGTTTTTTATGAGGCCGCACATACAACCACAAACGTACCTATCTAGTCAGAAATGAACATGTCTGCTTCCAAATTTGTGTTTTTACCTGTGGCTGGGTGTGATTTACGAACAACACATTAAAGTATTGTCAACGTTAATGTTTTTATTTGATTATAGAATACATTGAAACACCACACTTCCATAACTATATTATATGATAATAATACAATAATAATATACACATTTATTTGCTTTATCTTAGATTTCAAATGTTTAGAAGTAGCAGTAGGCCGACCAACAGACGAAGGCGACACCGAGACCCACAGATATCGCGGAAAATCTCCTTCAGAGTGATTTTGTTAAAAAAACGCGTTGACAGATATACATCACATGTTGGTAAGAAATGTTTACCTTTCATTTCAAGTCACATTTTTAAAGGAACACTTATATGTATTCATATATTTTGATTTTTTTTGTGAAGATGGAACTCCACAGTGCAGGGTCATTGTAAACCGAAACCTAACGGAAATTGAATTTAGGGAGGTACTGCGGGAAAAATTTCCTAACCTACCAGACAGGTTTGAATTTTGTAAAGTAAGCAGTGATAGAAAAGTAATCCCACTTCAGATGCCAACAATGTGCCCAGCTGAAATAAAATCAAGCAACACCCTGGGACGATCAGCTCTTTATCTTAGGCCACTGGTAAGCAAAACATTTTTTATAAAGTAAATTGTTCAATTCATATTTATTTAGCCATAAAACTTCATATAAGGCTAAACAGTGTCTTAAACCATTAGTTTCCAAATTCAGTCTTTTGTGAAAAAAGCGTGATTAAATCAACTCCTCTTGCTTGTCTAATAATTAGGGAGATTAAACATGTTGTTAGAAGGCTGATGAGTTGATGTTTCATTCAAGGAAAGATCTATGAAACAACCCATTGAACTCATCAGCCTCCTACCTAGAATGTTTCATGTATGAAGTGTCTGTAGTGTATATCATGAAATAGTGATTAATTTCTTATTCATTTTTGTTAGGACATTTCAAACCAAGTCACTTTAGATGCCCAGGAAAATGTCCAGGCTACAAGAGCATCCCAGTCTTTCGCACAACACCAGGCTACATCTACTGGGCACAACTTGTCCACTCCTCAAAGCCCAATCTCTTCATCTACAACTGCCCCTAATTTCTCAACCTCCACAACAAATCCCATGTCGTCACCAGCCCCAACGCCTTTAGAAGATGATGTTAGTAGTTCACAATATAAGATACTTATTGTAAAATGTAATTAGGGATTTACCTAGAAATAATACATCTCTGTTTTGTTTTTGCAGCATAATCAACAAACACATGCTAGTCATTCTGAAGAATCAAGGTTGTTGATTTCAGTTTACTCAAAAAAAAAGAAAATTACATTTTTGCTCAAATATCCTGTTCTGTTTAAATTCACTGATGATTTTTGTGCTGTGCTATGAAATGAATTACAGGGGGCCCGTCTTCATTGATTCATCTTCCGCTTCAGAAGATGAAATCATGCTGGCTTCACCTGCAAGAAGCTACAGCCCAGATGTATGTGTCACATTTGTTCAAAAACTTTTTTAGTCTATGTAAAATAAGAGGTTCTAATTTATCCTTTCTTCTTACAGCTACAAAGAGACCTTGAAGAAATTTTAACTGAATTCAGAAATGAAAATTTGGACTTGACCACAAGCCTCACCATTGTGGCACGCCGAAGGAAAATATTACATAGTGCTTGTGTTGCACTTGAGAAGTCACACTTTGACTGGCATAAAATGCCAAATGTTGAATTTGTTGGGGAGATGGCAGATGATTATGGTGGACCACGGCGAGAGTTTTTTAGGTAACTACTGGTTTAAATTTACATTCAATAGATGTTTTGTATATGACAACATAATATGTTTTGTTGACAACGCATGTGATTCTAATGACTATTTAAATAATGTGTCATTACCTGTATGATGAGTTCAGATGAAACCCTCTAAGCCCTTTGAAAATTATTTTAAATGAATGCTCTTCACACATTGTATACATTAATCAAATAATTTGTTTCAAAACCCACTAAATACCTCACTCTGACCGTTCTTCATGTACACACACTTTTTTTAAGACTCCTAATGACCGAAGTGCAGGAATCACTTGGTATATTTGAAGGAAAACCCGGGAATCTGATATTTGCATATAGTCAGCAAGCATTGTTGCAGAATAAATACTATACTGCTGGAAAGCTCATTGCATGGTCCATTGTGCAAAATGGCCCTGGGATTAGATGTCTTAATCCAAATCTTTTCAAGTTAATGTGTGGCCAGAGAACAGATCTGAGCACCTTTAACATAGACACCTTCCAGGATGCAGATGTGCAACAACGACTAAAAGAGGTATTTAAGAAATTCATTCAAATGTATATTGCATAGTGTAATACAATGTATTTTAAATTGTTACAAAAGTTTTTAGTATCGTAGTTCCTAGGTTAATATTTTATTCAAATCATATGTTAATTGTGGAAAGGACGAAAGAGAATTACAAATTGTATTCTACCTTTTCTTTTTGAAAAAAGAAGAGCTGCTGTACTTTTAATTTTTTTTTTTAGTTTTGACAAATATTAATGTTACAGCATATCATGATATTCTAGAGAATTGTGTACTTCTTATTATAAAATGGTCAGTTCTGGTCCTTGAGTCTGATTGGCTGAGCAAAGTTCTAAGCGGTTATAAAATTCCCTGATATATAACTGCTGACCGCATTACCTTATTTTAACTTTATTTTATGAGACCTTACCATGCATATGGAATAACTGTTTTATAAAAGCAATAAACACGCTTCACGTCGTGCCACAATGCCCTTAGCTGTTATAAAATGGACTGTAACCCACTGCACCGCTGGCTTATAGCTTTATTATACTGTACATAAATTAAATGTACAGAGCATTCAGAATATTGGCACCGAAAATAATTTGTGACCTTTACAGCTGGATTTAATAAAAATTTTATTTATCTAGATTAAAGATTGCAAGACCACAGAGGCCATGCTACAAATCAAAGGAGAAATGGGCGACTGGATAGCGGAATGTGGGATCCCCAACATTTTCTCAGCATCAGTGGATGAAATTCCAGCTATTCATGATCAAGTTGTCAGCCACTACTTGTACCACAGGTTGAATAGTTTATTTAAATTTAATTTGATGTGAATATAGTATAAATATGAAAAAGTGTTTGTATAGAATCAAAGTTAATTCAATTCATCGAAGCATTTAAAACCCTGGAACTTGATAGTATAAATAAAACAGCCTTTATTAACTAACGGCGTTAAAATGAGAAACAAAACCCCTTGTCGGAATACATTAATTTTATACTCTCAAGTGCTTATAAGCTAAAAATGTTATTTAAAATATGATTTACAAATCATATGATAAATATAATTTATGATACACCTTTTAATGTTTTGTTTGTATTCTAGAGTTGCCAGCATGATACAACAATTTGTTGCTGGGTTGGATTCCTGTGGCCAGCTATGGCAAACTATTCAGAGGAACTGTGCAAAGTTTGAGCCATTGTTCACATACACAAATCAAAAACTCTCACGTAATGACATTCGACAGCTATTCAAAATCAAGTGGAGTACACATGGAAGCAATAACAGGGACCGGGAGGAGGACACCATCTTTCTGTGGGAGTGGTGGCTGATGTCTATTGAAAGTAAGTAACACATATCATTTAGGTAAGATGCATTGTGCAAAATGTTATGTATTTCAGTTTGTGTAATTTTTCCTGATTTCTATAGAGAATGAGTTAGACATCACATATGAAGACATTTTGGTCTTTGCAACGGGAGCCGATTCTGTACCTCCACTGGGTTTTCCACGAGACTGTGAAATCCATTTCTACGATCAAGAGCCAAGAACCCAGCGGATCCCATTCTCCTCTACCTGTGCCCTTATTCTGTACCTGCCAAGGGGCATGACAGCAGAAACAGAATTCATGGAGCTCCTGCAGCTTGCCATAAAAGGCTCCATAGGCTTTGGAAAGGCTTAATATTGTTTGTGGTGCTAATTGAGGTTTGAGTTTAGCCTATTAAGTTCTCTTTAGCCTGTAATAAAAAGTTCATTGTTATAACAGTTGTCTTTATTAGTATGTGATACGTTTCAAAAATTCTCAGCATCGGTCTCACGTGATTCTCCAGAAATCATTCTAGAATGCTGATTTGCACAGGAATGTGATAAATGAGCCATTATTAATAACTGCTATATTAAAATAATTTCTGAAGTATCATGTGAAACGGAAGACTGGAATAATGATGCTGACAAATTAAAATTGATTGTTCTTGGCATGAAAGGTCAAAAACTAAGTCAACTTCTAAATCTCAAGCTCGTGTCTGATGTTCTGCGTGGTGCTGCGACAACGAAGTATATAAAGCAAAACTTCCTTGTCTTGTAATTGTCTGTTAATGGCACTAATAACAACAGCAATAATCTAAATATTACATTGAAAGGGTGATCAGTCGTTGTATTGCTAAATACTGTAACAACCAGGCAAATGGAAGTCAGAGAGCAAACACTCCAGGAATAAGTATGACAGCTTTATTTACTTAAAACCATAAAAACACATGGCACATGCACATTACCCCCCTTTAGTCAAGGCTTGCTTTGATTTCCTCGACGCCAGATCCCCGAAGACAGGAGGCACGGAGCTTGATCTCCGCCTGGGTCAGGATATAATCCAGGGGTCGGTGGCACCCGTATAAAGAAGGCGCAGCTCAAGTAGTCTCTCAGATCCAAAGGCCAGATATCTTCCAGTAATCCACAAATCCGTTTGTCAATTCTCGTTTAGCAGTCCGGGGCTCTCCTAACCATCAAAGCAGGCCCTCACCAACTAACCCTAGTAACACCCCCTTTAACTAGCTACCTGTCTTCACCGCCGGAGACACTAATCATCCCGAGCGGCCGTTTAACGTGTCACCCACACTCGAGCTCCCGAACCCCCGAATAGCATCTCCAACAGCATTTTTTTTACAGCCCTTTAACCCGCATCACCTGTGCACTTCAATTACCTTAGTCCCCACCCCCTCATTAACCACAGGACACCCCAGCCCTACTCCCTTCCATTACAATACTTTAAGTTGCTTAACAATTCCTTTGTATAAGTAATACCCTTTAACAAATGCCGCGTAACTGGTAATGTTAGGGATTAAATGAACAGAGTGTATATTTACACTGAGCCCGCCATGTTGACTGAAGTCATGATGAAAAACGACTTTGTTTGCGCATTCATTCTAGTGGGGTGGCGCGTAAGAACGCTCATCGAATAGCATTAAAAGTAGCTAATATTGAAGAGCATCTGATGCCTGCGGCTTCAGGTGGCATAGTTATCGCTGACGAACCTTGTCTTGAGTCAACTTTTGCTATCTCTAACTGACTTGATTCTAATGATCTGAGTAGTCTGTTGGGTTATTTTATAATGCGCATATCTGCAATGTACAGTATACAGTTCTGGAAGAACACATCTTAATTTTGCAATCATTTATACATTTCTTTATATTAATACATTACTTTAAATTATATAATAGCCTATATATAAATATAATAAAAGAACAAATCGCACGCATAATTAAGGCTAAATAATTTGGTTAAGCAAATAAGAGTTAATGGAGTTATATATTATTCGTATAAATAAATACAAATCACTTACATAATGCAGTTATGCATATGTCACACACTTAAACTAAGATAAGTGAACGCGGCCTCGCCTGCCTCGTCAAAGCCATCCCAAAATACAAAACGTTTTAACAAACATGATCGCTTAGCAACTTCTAATTTATGTAGGCAGCCGCGCGCCTCGAAGAGCGCTTTTCTCCGCATCAACAGACTGAGAATGAGAAACAAACTTTAATTTAGATATGATTTATTGTACTCGTCAAAGCACGTATTTTTTCAATAAAGAAACTCAGCTCGATGTGGATGGAGCGTATTATAACTTAATATCCAGTGCGTTTGTGTTGCATACCTTTTACGTTCTGCACAGTTAGGCGACTGTGTGTACATTATTTTAATTAAATTTCTAGTTTGGTTGTAATGGAGAATCCGTTAATGTGCATTAAACAGCCTAATCAATTGGCTTTTATTGTTTGACAATTTAGCTTAAGATGCCTGCAACTTTCGTTATTGCACCTTTGCTGATTGTTATGTCTTTACCAATAAGTAAGTTATAAAACAGGCCTATATTTTCCTTTAAAAATTGCTATATAATAATAACGCAACAATATTTTTTGGTCAGCATTTCCCTTACTGTTTCTGTATGTGAACAATCTCCTCCATTTTAAGATTTCGTCAAAATCTTATAGAGGTTTATACTGAATGCATGCAGCATGCAGTCTATATGTAAATGGAAATACAAACGGGTTCGTAGATGGGAATAATTTGAATCAATAAAAACATACTGACAACAGCCACAGTAGCAGACTTAGCCCGCAGCTATTGCATGCGTAAAGGCCTTAGACCGTTGGCTTGTAATAAGCGTTTCTTGTCATTTAATAAGTCGCCAGCAACAGGTAGTGTTCCAACATTTAAAAACACGACTCAATAGAACAATTCAAAAGGAATGAAGAATATGGTCGGACCGCGGAGTCGAACTCCAATCGTTAAAAGTGATGAAATTCCGCTGCTGCGCACGCAGTCCACTACGCCACCGTGGACGACAAGACCGACGAGATCGAAGTCACATAAACGCAGAAAGTGTCACGAACGTGCTCGTTCAAAAGTCTGCCGCTCGTACACATATGATAAACGAAAAGGAAGATAAACGCGCCCAATGGAAAATATCACATGATGAAAGTCTAAGCATTATTCGCAATAAATTTAAAAACAGGAACACTTATTCAGATCGACATTCTACTACACATGTCTTTGTGTTCATTGGAGGGGCTGGACTGTGTAGAAAAGGCGGGGCTGATTTTAATATTATAAAAAACGCCGCTTTTTACGGCGTCTTTGTTACACGGAAGCGCCGTAATTTACGGCGTAATATGGAAGTTCAAACGGCGAAATGAACGGCGTTTCGCATTGCATTTAAAACGCCGTAATTTACGGCGTCTGTACGTCTTAAACGCCGTAAAAGCAGGCGTCTGTACGTCTTAAACGCCGTAATTTACGGCGTCTGTACGTCTTAAACGCCGTAAAAGCAGGCGTCATATGAACACCAGGCGTCTGGTTGATGGCGAAATATGACCCAAACGGCTTTCCATAATTACGCATAGTCCATTCATATAAACTGCCCGTGGTCATGCCCACCTGCAGTTTATTTGAATGGGCGACGCGTATCAAGTTCGTGGACACACTTTATAGTCATCTATATGCATTAACGACCCTGTTAGTCTGTTGGTACACTTAAATATACATACATATGTAAACAGCAACTCACAGAAGACGGAATTATGCCCTTAAAGTGGTTGTCCACCAATTAAATACGCGTGTGCCGTTCATATAAGCGTAAGGTGGACGATTACCAAAAAAACTACAACGGACTACAAATATGGCACACGACCGGAACCAGCTTCCGGTTTTCTGCCATGTTTGTAGTCCTGCGTAGTTCTTTTCTTTATTCGATTCCCCAGGCGTTTATAATCAATTATATGAATAAACAACGACGCGATTCACATATTCAACTTTATTAGACACACATATGTTAGCAGCAACTCACAAAAGACACGATAATGGCCTTAAAAACGAGTTTCCACCAACTCACTACACGTGGTGCATTCATTTAAACTGCCCGTGGTCCCGTCCACCTGCAGTTTATATTAATGGGCGACGCGTATTAAGTTCGCGGACACACTATATAGTAATCTATATGCATTGACGACCCCGTTATTCTGTTGATACACTTTAATAGACATACATATGTAAACATCAACTCACATAATGCTTATTTATGCTTAAAAACGAGCTTCCACCAACTCACTACGCGTGGTGCATTCATAAACTGCCCGTGGTCCTGTCCACCTGCAGTTTATAGTAATGGGCCAAGCGTATTAGGTTCGTGGACAAACCCCCAAAAGGTGGTTGTCCACAAACCTATTACGCATACTCCATTCATATAAACTGCCCCTGGTCCCGTCCACCTGCAGTTAATTTTAATGAGAGACACGTATTAAGTTCGTGGACACACTTTATAGTAATCTATATGCATTGACGACCCTGTTAGTCTGTTGGTACACTTAAATAGACATACATATGTAAGCAGCAACTCACATAATGCTTATTTATGCTTAAAAACGAGTTTCCACCAACTCACTACGCGTTGTCCATTCATATAAACTGCAGGTGGACACTTCCTGTTTGACTTAGTGAAAAACAGAGAAATGTCCACCTCCAGTTTATTTTAATGGGCGACGCGTATTAAGTTCGCGGACACACTTTATAGTAATCTATATGCATTGACGACCATGTAAATCTGTTGGTACACTTAAATAGACATACATATGTAAGCAGCAACTCACAGATGACGGAATTATGCCCTTAAAGTGGTTGTCCACAAACCTAATACGCGTGTGCCGTTCATATAAGCGTAAGGTGGTAGAATTACCAAAAAACTACAACGGACTACAACTATGGCACACGACTCGAACCAGCTTCCGGTTTCGTGCCATGTTTGTAGTCCTGCGTAGTTTTCTTCTTTATTCGATTCCCCAGACGTTTATAATCAATTATATGAATAAACAGAGACGCGATTCACATATTAAACTTTATTAGACACACATATGTTCGCAAGAACTCACATAATACTTATTTATGCTTAGAAACGGCTGCGGGTGGTCACTTCCTGGTTGCCATATTTGTAGTCCTTTGTAGTTTTTCTCGTTACTTAGTTTCGCCAGGCTTTTCTTGTTTACTTTTCTCCCGACGTATTTATATATACGACTAAAGAACCACCTTATTCCCTTAGTACACTTTATACAACGTACATATGTTATTATCGACTCGTAGAAGGCTGTATTTTGCCTTAAAACGGGTCGTCCACCAACTTAATACACGTGGTCAATTCAAATAAACGGATGGCGGTCGCTTCCTGCATGACTTGGCGAAAAGCAGAGAAACGTCCACCTGCAGCTTATTTGAACGGGCCACGTGTATCAAGTTGGTGGACATAATACTTATTAGCAATGTTTAACTTAAAAATATAAATTTATATGTTTCAAAAACCACATTATTCAACGAGTACACTTTATTGTACACATATATGTTGGTATGGAATCATAAAATGCTCATTTTGACTATTAAGATGTCCTCTTTTACGTTCAAGGCTTCCTTTTCAAGCCTCGTCCATTGAAATGAATGGGTTGCAGAGTAATACATAAAAAATGATTTAAAATACTTTTCGGGCACCCACGCATTTGGCCTTTCACTATGTCGCTTGTGGGACTGTGACGCAAGTGACTGTGATGTTTGGGGTCTCTCGGGACCCCCGGGGCCTTTGCGGTAAATGTCCTTGTATACATTGCTCAATGCATGAACCGAAGCGTACACGCGCCGTTATTACATTGCGTGCATGCTCCTAGGCCCGCTCTATGCACGATGCATACGGTGACGCATACAGCGCATGCGTGCATGCGTCACAGTCTGCTGTTATAGCAGCGCTTGTATGCGTCACGGTCTGCTCTATGCACGATGCATTTGGTGACGCGTGCATGCGTCACGGTTTGATGTGGTAACAGCGCATGCATGCGACGCGGTCTGCTCTATGCACGGTGCATTCGGTGACGCATACATGCATTCGGTGACGCATACGCTCTCCCTATTTTGACCTTTCGACACCCAAACAAAGTCACAGAGTCGCCCGGCTTTTCCGCACGGCCGGTGGATGACGGGCGGTCGCTCGTGACCCGGTTTCGGGTCGGTTGACCCTGTCGGGGCTGCGTCCACGAAACACATATGCAAAGCCATTCAAATAAGCTATACGAGGAAATTTCCAGGAAGGTCCGAGGGGTCCCGTATTCTAGATTCTGGCCCGTCGGGCGGCCCCCGACAACATACCGAGAGCACATCGCCCTGGAGGATCAGGGAACGTTTTTGCACCCAATCACAATATTAAGCTCACAGCCTCGTCTCTCATATAACACTGAACAGCATTATGAAGGCTTAGTGTTGGGGGAGGTGGATTTTTCACCAAGGTCTAAGAACTTTGGACGTTTGGGGGATAAACGGGGGGCTTCTAGACATATATAATCTAAAATGTCCAGACCCTTCGGCCTATCGTTTCCCAACGGGAGGGCTCCCACCTACCATCTATGCCAATGCGTTTTCATTAGCTGCTTCGTGGACGACTCTCCCTATTTTGACCTTTCGACACCCAAACAAAGTCACAGAGTCGCCCGGCTTTTCCGCACGACCGGTGGATGACGGGCGGTTGCTGGTGACCCGGTTTCGGGTCGGTTGACCCTGTCGGGGCTGCGTCCACGAAACACATATGCAAGAGCCATTCAAATAAGCTATACGAGGAAATTTCCAGGAAGGTCCGAGGGGTCCCGTATTCTAGATTCTCGCCCGTCGGGCGGCCCCCGACAACATACCGAGAGCGCATCGCCCTAGAGGATCAGGGAATATTTTTTGCACCCAATCACAAGATTAAGCTCACAGCCTTGTCTCTCATATATGCCTGAACAGCATTGTGAAGGCTTAGTGTCTGGGGAGAGGTGGATTTTTCACGAAGGTCTAAGAACTTTGGACCTTTGGGGGTTAAATGGGGGGCTTCTAGACAAAAATAATCTAAAATGTCCAGACCCTTCGGCCTATCGTTTCCCAACGGGAGGGCGTCCACCTGCAATCTATGCCGTTGAATTTTCTCTCGACTCTCCCTATTTTGACCTTTTGACCCCCAAACAAAGTACCAAAGTCGCCCCGCTTCTCTGGACGATCGGTGGATGCGTGACGCATGCACGTGTGGTTATTTAAGCGCGTGCATGCGTCACGGTCTCTTATAGACTCTTATAGCATGACGCATATGCGTAGAGGCCTGCTCTGCGCGTGACGCATGCAGTGACGCATGTGGCGCATGCACTCGTCACGGCCTGCTCTACGCACGACGCACGCAGCGGCGCATGCACTCGCCACGGCCTGCTCTACGCGTGACGCATGCATTGACGCATGCGGCGCGTGCATGCGTTGCGGTCTGCACTCTGTGCATGACGCATTCAGTGACGAATGCCGCTCGGTTGACCCTGTCGGGGCTACGTCCACGAAACACATATGCAAAAGCCATTCAAATAAGCTATACGAGGAAATTTCCAGGGAGGTCCGAGGGGTCCCATATTCTAGATTCTCGCCCGTCGGGCGGCCCCCGACAACATACCCAGAGCGCATCGCCCTACAGGATTAGGGAATGTTTTTGCACCCAATCACAAGATTAAGCAAACAGCCTTGTCTCTCATATAGGCCTGAACAGCCTTTTGAAGGTTTAGTGTCGGGGGAGGTGGATTTTTCACGAAGGTCTAAGAACTTTGGACATTCGGGGGATAAATGGGGGGCTTCTAGACAAAAATAATCCAAAACGTCCAGACCCTTCGGCCTATCGTTTCCCAACGGGAGGGCGTCCACCTACAATCTATGCGAAATGCGTTTTCGTGGACGACTCTCCCTATTTTGACCTTTTGACCCCCAAACAAAGTACCAAAGTCGCCCGGCTTCTCTGGGCGATCGGTGGATGCGTGACGCATGCGCGTGTGGTTATTTAAACGCGTGCATGCGTCACGCTCTCTTATATGCACGATGCATTCAGTGAGGCATGCAGCGCGTGCACGCTTTACGCTCTGGTCTATTCAGTGACGCATACGGCGCACGCACGCATCACGGCCTGCTCTACGCGTGACGCATGCAGTGGCGCATGCGTTACGGTCTGCTCTACGCACGACGCATGCAGCACACGCGTCATTGCTTAGACAGCCTGATTAGACCTTCGAGGACAAACCGAGCGTTCTACGAGTTGCTGCTAACACACGTGTGTCTAATGAAGTGAACCGACTGAATAATGTGGTCGTTGATGCATTTAAATGAATATAAAGGCACATTTTTGCTAATAAGTGGGTCGTCCACCAACTGACTACACGTGGCTCATACATATAAATTGCTCGAGGAACTTTCCCGCAGGGCCTCCGGAGGGTCCGACGGGCCCGAAACATCACAGGCACTTGCGTCACGGTCCCCCGAGAGACATACCGAAAAGGCTAAAGTCCTGGTCCACCAGAAGTATTTTATAACCTTTTTAATGTAAACTAAAAACCCCATTGATTTCGATGGCAGACACTGTTTTAGCTATGTACTCATCTAATTTTAAACCCTTTAAGAACAAGCCACGGACCCGAAACTTCAGGGCCTCATTCGGGGGTCCGTTACAGCGGTCACTGCATGTCCTCTGACCTTAGGGACCTTGTCTTTGACCCTTTGTTTACAAATTGACCTTGTCCACCAACCGACTACACGTGGCTCATACATATAAATTGCTCGAGGAACTTTCCCGCAAGGCCACCGGAGGGTCCGACGGGCCTGAAACATCGCAGGCACTTGCGTCACGGTCCCCCGAGAGACATACCGAAAAGGCAAAAGTCCTGGTCCACCAGAAGTATTTTATAACTTTTTTAATGTAAAAGAAAAACCCCCATTGATTTCAATGGCAGACACTGTTTTAGCTATGTACTCATCCCATTTTAGTCCACACCGAACATTTTATGAGTTGTTTCCTAACCTGTGTGTGTGTGTGTGTGTTCACAATGAACAGTGTCGTTTCTGACACCTGAAAATCGACATATACACTTTAAATATTGTTAAAAAGCATGCTGTCCACCAACATACTACACGTGGTCCACTCATATAAACTGCACGTGGACAGCGATTGCATTTTCTAGTTAGAACAGACTACAAAATGGATCGCATCATTTTCTAGTGTGTTTGCGTTGATATTGTTGCTTTTTAACGATGCCACAGGCTTACGTATTCGTAAAACGATGATTTTGACCTGACATGTGGTATCTGCTAGGTCGGACGCCATGCTGTCCACCTGCAGTTTATCGAATGGGCCAGGAGTAAATGGTTGGTGGACGTCGCACATTTTGGCCGTTTTAAACGTGTAAATATGATTTTTTTGTTTTAAAAACCACACAGCTCGATTGTCAAGCCCCCTCGGAGAAACATATGTCAGTCCCGGGTGTCAGAACGCGGGTTCTGGTAAAAGTAGTTGGGAAGCGGACGAATAGCGGTTTGGTGGTAGGGGGCGTGGCCTCGGAAGGGTCTGCGGGGTCGAAGTTCAAATCGGCACCCATAGTTGATCAGGGGACGAATAGTTGTTTCGTGGACCCTGGCACAGGTGGGTGGTACCCCGGCACCCGCCTCCCATGCAAACAAATGAGCCGTGGTACTCGTATGATGTCGGAGGACAAGCGGGGAAGCACAAGTACATGGGATAAACCTGTGAGGTACGCGTATGATGTTCGTGGTCAGGGGGCTGGGGTCTCTTCGAGGGGTGCCATGGCGCGAGGGTGCCCCTACAGGTGTCCCCACAGCCCCTATCCGGGGACAGCAAAAAAGGAACTGGCATTACCACAGGGTAATCTGAAATCACCCACTTCCCCTTTAGTTAACAGGCTCGTGTCAGGTTTTTTCACACTACGATCCATCCCCACACTATGCGTCAAATGGCCCGCTAAATGAATGGACCTTTTTCCACGAACCCCCTATTTGTACTTCCTCAGGCAAAGAAATGTTCCGTTGGCATCTTCTCTCGAAGGGGTTGTAAGCACTGCACCCCAGTTAGCCTACCGGTTGCTGGTTAGTCCTTCAAAACATTCAAATCCCCAGTATCAAGGGAGTCATGGAACAGTGGGCAGTAAGCCTATAAACGATCATATGTATCTGTAGCGGTTAATATCGGTATCGGAAATTAAGCATTGGACAATATTGGTGTATCGGATATCAGTACAAAATCAATGTCAAGCATCCCTACAAATAACCCCATACGGTTATCCATATCCCATAGATGCCTGTCCCAATGGTCTATTTGGTCAAATAAAACTCCGGGATCCTATTCGAAGTTTTATGGTACTTCATTTTTGAAGATGAGGCCAAATAGCTCACAGACAGCTAGTCCCTTATGGACACGAATATGTTGAAACTTTAATTCAATATTTGTTAGAAAAGGACTTGCAGGAGGCATCATCAATCTGTCATTTGTGTGGTGTCAGATGTCCTTGGACCAAGGAGTAACATGTGTTTCTATTAAAGCAATAAGCCCCAAGAAGTAGTGGGTTACAGTGCATTTTATAACACCTAAGGGGCGTTAAAACCCCCTTAGCTGTTATAAAATGCACTGTAACCCACGGCTTCGCGGGGCTTATTGCTTTTATAAAACGGTTAATTCATATGCATGGTAAAGTTTCATGAAGTAAAACACAAGTATTATGTAATTATTTTAATAGAGATATATTCTTCCGCCAAACAAAGTAGTTCCTCAGAAACAGGTGCGGCTGCCAAGCAACACATACGGAGCAAAGAAACACAATAAAATGTGATTAAAGACTGTGGTGTTTATCTATTAACATGTATCTATTTTTATACATGAACAGTGTTTTAAAGTCAATAAACATACATGTTACAAAGTTCCACGCGAACATAAAGTAACTTTAAATTAATAAAATCAAACGTAAATACACATAACACAAACGTAACATTTCCGGGCCCGGTCCTCTCTCCTTCCTCCCGGTTTCGGCACCACTGTAACAAAGTTCCATAAAAGGAAGGAAGGAGACGGGAACCGGCGAACATAAACTAACTTTTAATAAATAAACTCAAACGTAACTACACAACATAAAATCCAGGCCTGTTCCTCTCTCACTGACGGTCCGATTGTTCATCCTTTTATATGCTCCACAATCTCCTCCGTGATACGAGACAGTGCGCGTACAGCTGACGCTCGTAAACACTCACGCGTAAAAATATTTATTTGTTATATGGTCAGGCAGTTCTTAGGACATCTATAAGGGGCCTGTAATGCAAAGACCTTGTTTCGCGCTCAAAACGTTAACTGCTCATTCGGAAAGCACTGCTGCTAGCTGTGACTTCGAGGAGAAATTCATCACAAAATGAGGTAAATTGAAATATTATGTTTCCAGAAAAATAACACTGCATATTGTACAGTGGTCTGTATTTTTGGTTTGTGCTGTTTAATCTGATGTAGAATAACCAAAAGGAAAAACATCGAGAGAGGTTGGACAATAATTAATATATCACGATATCCTTTTATTCAATAACGTTGATATGAGTTTTAAACACATTTCCGATATTTCGATATACAAATTAGTATATTACAGCGTTTCATTGACTGGCGGAAATTAAGCATTGGACAATATTTGTATATCGGATATCAGTACAAAATCAATGTCAAGCATCCCTACAAATAATTGTGCTGTATGTCATACACATAATTCCGTAACAATAACTAATAATCTGAGTAGTATATATATATTTTTGATATACTCCTGTCTTTAGTCTGTGGTGTATGTCATCAATCAGTGGCCGCAACACATTGGCTACGTGATTGATGACATACACCACATACACCAAAGACAGGCGCCCAGCAGCAGTTCGCTGTGCTCAGCATAGACATATATTATATACACAAGTTAACGCGCCAAATCACGGGCGGCGCAATTACTCTAAACGAATGCGCTACATTTTCGCCGGAAGTGGTTTGCGCTGCGTCTGCCGGTGTAAACACAGCGAGCGCGCTCATAATGTAGGCTAAGAGACGCCGGGGCGACCACAACATAACATCGCTGCGAGATCTAGTGAGAAGTATATGTCTGTGTGTATGTTTTTATTTAAACTGGTCACTGACATTCTTCTAAATATCTTACTTTCTGTTCACCAGAAGAAAGAAATTCATACAGGTTTGAAACAACAGGAGGGTGAGTATATGACAGAATTTTCATTTTAAAGTAGAATATCCCTTTAATATAAAAAAATAGGTCTAATCTAATTAATTAGAGGCTTTGTAATTAATTAATCGCATTTTAATTGCATATAAATATTTGACCTGAGAACAGTAAGAAGTAATTTTTTTTCACATGGATTTTTAGTATACCATTGAATAATGACTGAATACATAAGCTTAAGCAACAAAATATTGTTTATTTCTGTTCAACCAAGTCCAGCAGACCAGTGCAGTTTTTGCCATTAAGTGTAGCAATAGCATATTTAGAAATATAGTAACGTTACATTTCAGAAATTCAGGTAGCTTATAGGTAGGTAGACCTTCTGTAAACTATGTTTTTTTAAGTAAAACAGAATACTTGCAAGTACATTCAGAACATTGGAAACCCTGACTATTAGAAAACATTGACGCTTCCATCTGTTTGTTTTTTATAACAAAATTTCCCATCCACGGCGCCAACCAAAGCGGTCTCGTCAGCTTCTTCGTTCATGTTCACTGTGGTTTGTTGTTGTCTGAATTCGTGAACGCTAGTTGGTGCTCCAGTATAATCGGTCCGTTGAAACTCATCCAGTGAGATTCCCCTTGAGCCTTGCTTATCGTGGACGCTTACACACACTAATGTCCCTGTGTGCTCTGCGCACACACACACACACACACACACTTAATGTATGTAAGCTGGTTATTTTATGTTCATTTGTTGTTTATCTTTTTATTGATTGAAAGCTCCTGTTGAATACTGATTTGCTCAATTTTTGTCTAATTTCATTAAGATCTTGCCAGCCAGGAGAGCAACAGGAGGAGGTGTACCCTGTTGTTCATAAATATGGCGTATGTTTTTATACATTGACCTTAAAGTTTCCTTTAAATGCTCCTGATATGTTACAAGACATTGACAAATGATGTTAATTTCAAATGCTTATATCACAGTAGTTTAGCCAGGATATTCTCATTTCAAAAGCAGAGGTGCAGTCCACAACTGATATTGTTTACATTTGATATTTGATAAAAGTTCCCAATCAGGGAGATGAGGGCTCTAAAGTATTCAGAATCTGGGTGGATATTTTATTTAACCCATTTTGGCTATTTTTGTCAATTTCTTACATATGCAGGGTTTTACCTCCATAGAGATTTCGGTGGTGGCTGCCACTGCGTTATTTCTTGCTGCCATCGCCTCACGAAGCGCTGTCTGTCGGGTGCGCTGGTTTATTCTTTATTAGATTTATTAATTTATATTATTCTGCGCGACCCATGCTATTTCTGGATCTTACGGTTATGCTAGCGCCACGATTACGGTTTTATAAAGTATAAAAGCTTTGTCTGTTGCAGATCCAAAAGAAAAATGGATTATGACGATAGTCGTTGGACTAAACGAAGGCGTGTTAAAATGAAAGTACAGGAACACTTGAAGTTTTTGGAAGGCTGCCATAATGACGAGGACATTATCCCAACGAATATGGATTTCATTGCATCAGAGGAAGAGTTGGAGTTTCATGGAAGTAACAGTTCAAATGACAAGCAGATCTGTGGACATCAAAGTGAAGAGTTGTGGTCTCAAAGTGATGACGAATCACATTCTGAAGTTTTTTCCGAACACAGTTTTGAAGCTACAAATGATCAGACTGATTCGGAAAGCACAGTTGAAAAATCAGACCCTTGTAGCTTTAGTGACATTAGAAGGAAATTGGGAGACTGGTCAGTAAATCACAATATTTCAAATAGTGCCCTGTCCGAGTTGTTGTACTTATTAGTGCATTGTGGCTTGGAGTTACCAAAAGATCCAAGAACTCTTTTGTCAACCTCAACAACCTACGAAATCAAAGACATCAGAAATGGATGCTACTGCCATATTGGAGTGTCTAACGTAATCATTTCAGCGCTGTCACAGGAAGCACATTCCTCAGTAGACACTATAACACTGCGCATCAACATTGATGGTATACCCCTCTCAGGCAGCTCTAAACAGGAGTTATGGCCTATTCTGGTTAAGATCAAGGAACTTCCCAGAGCTAATGTTGGTGTCATTGGTCTGTTTGCAGGCCCAACAAAGCCTCAATCCGTTCATGAATACCTGAAGGATTTCATTGAGGAATTGAAGCTATTAATGCATGATGGTCTAGAATACAATGAAAGACATTACAATGTTGCTCTTCCAGATGCATTTATCTGTGATGCACCTGCTCGTGCCTACTTGAAATGCATCAAAGGTCACACTGGCTACAGCTCCTGCGAGCGATGTACTGAGTATGGGGTTCATTTAGGTACAGTTGTGTTTCCAGAATTGACTGCACCACTTCGAACAGACTTGACCTTTGATCAGCAGCTCGATAGTGAACATCACCATAATGATATAGTCTCACCGCTACAAGAGCTTGGCATTAGAATGGTGTCAAGCTTTGTCCTTGACTATATGCATTTGGTATGCTTAGGACATGTTAGAAGAATTGTACATCTTTGGACCAAGGGACCTTTAAGAAGTCGTCTTTCTGCTTCCACAATCAACATGATTTCTGATCACTTGGAATCAATCAGAGCAAATCTCCCTCAGAATTTTTCACGTAAGCCAAGGTCACTTAGAGAATACAGAAATTGGAAGGCCACTGAATATCGGCAGTTTCTGTTGTACACAGGTCCTGTGGTACTGAAAGGACGCCTGCCAACAAGGCTGTACAAAAAACTTTATGATACTCTCAGTTGCAATGAGGATACTTCTCAGTCCAGCCTTGTGCTCTGAGCACTGTGAATATTCTACTGAAATGTTATGTGACAAATTTTGGACAGATATATGGATCAGAGCAGCTAGTCTATAACACTCACTCACTCATCCATCTCGCTGATGACGCCAGAAACTTTGGTGCCCTAGACAATGTGTCATGTTTCCCTTTCGAAAACCATCTGGGGACTATGAAGCGGATGGTGAGACGGCCCCAAGGCGCAGTTCAACAACTCGTAAGGCGTCTCAGTGAAAAGCAGCGTTCACTCTCCCTTAAAAGTGGAAAAGAGAGGGCAAATAAGCCTCTACAACCACATTTCTCAGGTCCGACTCTCCCTGATGTTCCTGTCCGCATGCAGTACATGAAGTACAGACATGAGGGCAATATCATTTCACGTCGTGAAGGCAGCAATTGTTTTAATGTTAAGGGCAAAGTTGCTGTGGTGCGGAACATTGTTGAGTTGGTATCGGGGGGTATGTACGCAGTCTGTCAGTTTTATGAAAAACAAGAGAGCTTTTTCAACTACCCTATTGAGTCAATGTGTGTGGGGATTAGAACAGTGACACGGCAGTCTCACCAGCTGTACGGTGTGTCGGTCACAGATTTAACTGAGAGACTAATACTTCTGCCATTGCAGGATGGAGCTGTTGCATTTGTCCAATTACACAATCAGTAACCATTATGAACTTTGCAGCGTGTCCCTGTACTGTATCGTCGAGTTTGACGAGACCCACGATGGCCAATCTGTGGTGGATATAATTCCAACTTGTTGGATGATCGAAGAACACAATGAGTGTTTCTGGCAATCAGGCCGTAATGTAACCAAGGCTGTGAAGGACCGACAGAAGCCAGAGGAATCGTGGCTGAAATACTCCATCAGAGTACTTGGATGGGCAGGTAAGAGGTTCTTTCTGAATTTGACAAATACTCTGTCTGTCATCTATTTGTCACAAAATGGCTTTGGACAGAACCCAGATGCAGGCAGACAAAGGTTTAACAAGAAATGTTTATTAAATAAAACACCCGCAATGGGGAAAACCAGCACAAAGAAAACACTTCCAAAACAAAGACTAGAAAACAAAGTCTCTAGAAAAGTGAAAATAATAAGTTTACAAACTGTAAACAGGTAATCCAATGACACGAAGTCCAACGAACAGCCAGAGATCACAGAACATTACACAATAGACATAAGACATATGATAAAGACAATGCACCAACACTGAACAGAGAGAAACTGAGACCATATAAAGGGAGACACTAACGAGGAGTGATTACATGGGGAGAGTGGTGACAGCTGATGGGAATGAAACCCTAACAAGGTGAATTACAAAACAGACGATGGGAATGAAACCCTAATGAAATTACAGGAGATAGGAGGGTGGGGCTGAGAGACATCACAGGAAGACACGTGGCATTAAGTAACAACATAAAGCCACATGTCTCCACACATAACACAACAGAAACCCGGAAGACGTGGCAATGTCATGACTCTGCCCAGGGAGCTAGAAAGCTCGAGACAGGAAGGACAGAGTCCTAACATTACCCCCGCCCCAGAAACGCCCCATGGCGTCTCAAGGGAGAAACTTCAGCGGGCCAAAACACAAAAGCACAAAGACAAACACCACAAGCACAACACAGAACAAACTAAAGGGAACATAAGGGAGGCTATGAAGGAGTTCGGGTGGGTCAACAAAAACAACAAACATGGGAGGGGGGGTGGGGGAATGGGAGGCCAAAAAAAAGGGTGGGACAGGTTGAGGAGACTTGAAAAAACCGGACGAGACCGGCGGGGACTTGAAACAACCGGACGAGACCGGCGGGGACTTGAAACAACCGGACGAGACCGGCGGGGACTTGAAACAACCGGACGAGACCGGCGGGGACTTGAAACAACCGGACGAGACCGGCGGGGACTTGAAAAGGCTAGGGAGAGGTGTGTGTCCAAGGGGGAAAAAAGTTTGAGGTGATGCCGGCCGGAGAACTGGCTGAGGCACCGGCTGGAAGGCCGCTTGCGGAGGGGCAGGTCCGGCCGCCTGCGGAGGGGCAGGTCCGGCCGCCTGCGGAGGGGCAGGTCCTGACGCCTGCGGAGGGGCAGGTCCTGACGCCTGCTGAGGGGCAGGTCCTGACGCCTGCTGAGAGGCAGGTCCTGACGCCTGCTGAGAGGCAGGTCCTGACGCCTGCGGAGAGGCAGGTCCTGACGCCTGCGGAGAGGCAGGTCCTGACGCCTGCGGAGAGGCAGGTCCTGACGCCTGCGGAAGGGCAGGTCCTGACGCCTGCGGAAGGGCAGGTCCTGACGCCTGCGGAAGGGCAGGTCCTGACGCCTGCGGAAGGGCAGGTCCTGACGCCTGCGGAAGGGCAGGTCCTGACGCCTGCTGAGAGGCAGGTCCTGACGCCTGCTGAGAGGCAGGTCCTGACGCCTGCTGAGAGGCAGGTCCTGACGCCTGCTGAGAGGCAGGTCCTGACGCCTGCTGAGAGGCAGGTCCTGACGCCTGCTGAGAGGCAGGTCCTGACGCCTGCTGAGAGGCAGGTCCTGACGCCTGCTGAGAGGCAGGTCCTGACGCCTGCTGAGAGGCAGGTCCTGACGCCTGCGGAGAGGCAGGTCTGGAAACCTGCGGAAAGCCAGGTCTGTACGCCTGCTGGATTGCTGGCTGTGAACCCGGCTGGAGAACCGGCAGGAGAGCCGGCTGGGCTGGGTCACGTGCCCTCCTCCGTTGCCTCTTCCTCTTCTGCCGAGCCAATTGCCTTGTAGTCGGCTGGAGGAAGGAGGTGAAGGACGGGGCTTGCTCCGCGTTGGAGGCCTCCGAAGAGGACCCCCAGGACTCTCTCCTTCCACGCTTGCCCTGAAGACTGGTATGTGGTGAAGAGGTTGCAGGGTCCGAGGCTGATGGTGCGGTGGTGGTCACCACCCCAAGCTCCAGGGTGTGATCCTCGGGGATGGGGCCCAACGGAGAAGACAACCTTGGACAGACGGAGACACTGGGCTCCGGTCGGCTCATGGCGAACTGGAGCACACCCTCGAAGCCAAGCGGTCTCAGCCTCCTCATCTCCGCAGGCGATAGGGGGACCCTCAGTCCGCTGTTGAACGCCGCCGTCACCTCCTCCTCCCCGAAGAGCTCCTCCACTGCGGCTTCCAGGAACCTGTCCAGGTACTCGTCCCGGTCCAAGTTCCCCTGGCGAATGCTGGAGAGGGGACCAGGCTGGCGAGGCCTTGCAGGGAAAATCGCCGCCTGCTGGGTTCTTATGGGTTGGTGCATTCTGTCACAAAATGGCTTTGGACAGAACCCAGATGCAGGCAGACAAAGGTTTAACAAGAAATGTTTATTAAATAAAACACCCGCAATGGGGAAAACCAGCACAAAGAAAACACTTCCAAAACAAAGACTAGAAAACAAAGTCTCTAGAAAAGTGAAAATAATAAGTTTACAAACTGTAAACAGGTAATCCAATGACACGAAGTCCAACGAACAGCCAGAGATCACAGAACATTACACAATAGACATAAGACATATGATAAAGACAATGCACCAACACTGAACAGAGAGAAACTGAGACCATATAAAGGGAGACACTAACGAGGAGTGATTACATGGGGAGAGTGGTGACAGCTGATGGGAATGAAACCCTAACGAGGTGAATTACAAAACAGACGATGGGAATGAAACCCTAATGAAATTACAGGAGATAGGAGGGTGGGGCTGAGAGACATCACAGGAAGACACGTGGCATTAAGTAACAACATAAAGCCACATGTCTCCACACATAACACAACAGAAACCCGGAAGACGTGGCAATGTCATGACTCTGCCCAGGGAGCTAGAAAGCTCGAGACAGGAAGGACAGAGTCCTAACACTATTTAGCTCAGTGTCAAAAAGACATCAATTTCTATAAGTGCCAATAATGTACTTTTCAAATTTAGGCTGTAAAATTGTGATTTCTATATTCAATTTGTCTTTTTCTGAACCAACATCAGCCATCATAAATGGTAAACAATATTTTTTCATGTTTACTCAATTATTTAAGGTGAGATTATTTAAGGTGCAGACACCAAAATAGTTTTTTTTTATCACGGTCACCATAGATTGCATACTAATACCCTTTGTCCTTTTGTTATTAAGACACTTTCGAGGCTGCTCGCCAAAAATGTAAAAAAGCGGAGGCAACGTCTGACTTACAGACAGATGGTGATGATATGCCTGCAAGGCGAAAAAGGAGGTAATGTAATACACAGAATATAACGTTTGTGGCGTTGCAGAATTTCTGTCATTAAAGGATAAGTACTGTTTTTTTAACTTGGCAATTGTTAGAAAAATGCCTTTTGCCACATGCAGTATAAAAAAAGCAATATCGATGCCAATATTTTAGAGTCCAAAACTAGATCAGTTTGCCTCTGAAAAAAGCAGTTTTTGTTATAGGTGTTTGTTAGTGTATTCTGTTGTAAAAGTTTAAATGTATGCTTTTAACTGAATATAGAGCACCAAAACCCATGCTGGCTTCCAGTGAGGAGGAAACGGACATCGAGGGAGATGTCTTGCCACCAACCCCTCCCAAGGCGTTAGTGTCTAAGAAAGTGTGTGGTGCAGGTGAAGCCCGGACAAAAAACAGGGTTAGTGATTAAGTGTGTGAAGTGATTAAGTGAAACGAGACCTACAATAGGTGTATTGGCCTACAAAAGAAGAAATGAAAATGTCCCTCCTTCGATGAGAAATGCAGATATAGTAGGCTATATGGTCAGGATTTAATTTGATTTAACTGACCCATCCATTGACTGTCGAGTGATTGTCCGGATATTGCCTAGCCAGTGGTTCTTAAACTTTTTGTCAGAGAATAGCTTATCCATTCACAATTTATCGTGAATCTGCAGCATTCTGGCACAGAGGGGAAATATCTCTCGCTGAAAACGTAGCCTACGATATGATACATTGTCTCTTTGCATTCGATCGTTTATAAGGTGTGTCAGACAGAAAGTTCTGATATGCGGTTTAGATCATTCAGTAGGCTATATTGTAAGACATTAATATTGTAAGACACCTTATTCAAATCTTCATTTTCTCTTGCTCAACAATCTACATGGAGAGCATCTCGCGACCCATCGGAAACGTCTTGCAACCTCATTGGCCTAGGCCACGTTTTGTCGCCCAATGATAGAGATCCTTAGCTCTGGTAAAAGGCAAACTCTATTTCAGCAGCCTAATCTTCCAATGAAAGCTATTAGTTATTGAAATGTGAATCTGCAGACGATGGCTAAATTGTTGCATTTTGTATTTCGACAATGTAGCATATATTTCTGAATTAGAAAGCTCCTTAACTCCTAAAGCTCCGCAACAGCCTTTGGTGATATCATGTAAAAAAGTAGGCTTGTCTAAGTATCCTAAGCTGAGACAGAACACTGTTCCCTGCAGCACAGAAGTCAGCATCGATCCTATGAAGTGAATCTAGCCGCATACCCTGCAGATCACCATTAACCACTCACAGTGCACTACAAGACCCCGGTCTTTGACCTATGATGTGTTGGTCTACAGTAAATAATTCCACCATGTAGTAGGCTACAGTGGAGCAGTGTCAGTCGCCACATAATTAAATTATTGATATTCTATTAATGATGCCTCGCATTGCTTCCTGTGTTCAGTGGATTTCTGTAATTAAGTAACACTGGAAGGAGTCAAATAGCTACTAGTATGTTAACGTTAATTAACGTTCCCATTGTAGCTACTAAATGGATATTTAAGTATTATTCAACCTGTGCAACCTCTATCTGTAACTGTTCTGTTAATGGAGAAGGTCATAAGAGAGGCTATGTAAGTATAAGGAAATTAAGCTGCACAAAAATGACTAAGTCTAAACTTATGTTAAAATATCTTAAGCCCCAAGTGTGTGCGTGTGTGTATGTTTGTGTCTGTAATATATATATATATATATATATATATATATATTAATACAAAAACTTTATCCCCAAGGGGCAATTTGTTTTCCATCCTGATAAGAGCAATATATATATATATATATAAGTTTTTAATGGTATTATTGTGTTTTAAAATTGCTGCAGTGTTAACGGTATTTCTTCCTCTTAGGATATTGAAATGGTGTTAATGCTGTACTTCTGCTTTCAAATTGTGCAGAGGACCAGCTACAGCCCTCGCGTATCCCAGAGGGGACTCGGCAGCCCTCGTGTGTCCCAGAGGGGACTCGGCAGCCCTCGTGTGTCCCAGAGGGGACTCGGCAGCCCTCATGGGAAGCAAAACCCACGTCACCGGGAGGCGGAGCAGCGCCCATGGTTCCGGGAGGCGGAGCAGATCCCAGAGGAGCCGGTCCTGCAGGGGGAGTGGATCCAGCTGGGGAAGCAGCCCCAACGTTTCTGGGAGGGTGAGCGAGTTCACAACGCCTGATGTTACAATGCATTATGAGCTTGTAGATCTGCCATTTCAGTATTTGTTTGTTTTTTTGCTTTTTGTTTAGAGGTATTGAAATGTTCTTTAAAGTCAAAGTTTCTGCTTCCAAATTGTACAGGTAACCAGGGTCAGCCCAGCAAGACAGAGTCTGACCCCGAGAAACCCCTGTGGGTCCCCCACAAGTGGCCTCAGCATGAGCCTACTTTACGGCAGGCCCAACCCATCTCTTGGCCACAGAGGATCCCAGTTACTGCGTGGCCAAAGTTTAGCCCCCCAAAACATTGATAGAGCAATGTTCATCACACTAGTGACATTGCTAGAAGAAGTGAAGGACATACTGAAGCTGCATGGGCAGATGCTAAACACACTGCTCAAAAATGATTCCATGCCAATAATGGCAATACCGGATGGGGTTGTTTTCCCCCTGGCCAACGTTGAGGACGTTATCGCCATGAATGAGAAATGCTCAGACCCTGAATTCATGTCTGCAGTGGTACGTTTTGGGGGGTCAGATCCTCTTGTTTTCCTGTTTTCTTTTTTCTTTCTTACAAAATCTGGGGGTTGGCTATGTAATGGGGAAGGAGAATATTTTGATATTTACTGACTTAATATGGTGTTTTCTTCCTGTGACTTTGAATTTACTGTGCTCTATTACTGTATACTCTTAAGGTTGCCATGGTTGGAGACATTGGGGGTTCCTCACTAGAAGATGCCACCAGGAGGATGATGAAGTTCCTAATGGTGCCAGAACTGCAACGGCAGTACAACGTGACTGGACGGATGGGCTAGCGGTGCTTCAAAGATCTGCGCCTTTTTGAAGTTTTCTATTGTAAATTCAGTTTTTTAATTGCTCAATGAAACTTGTGTTTGGCCTTTCTTTTATTTATCCAAAGTTAAATGATACAGTAGTTTGTGGGGACACAAAAGTGCTTGTGATAGCTCGAGACTAACGGCGTCCTATCGTCCTGGGGACGATAGAAAATGTGTTTAGGACGAACAGAAATATTCTACAGGACGAAATAAATTTTTGTATGTGTGCTCATTATTTATTACTAGCCTATTTTAGGGTAACTTATAAAATGCCTAAATTAAAGGTCTGAGCGCTGACTACAGTGGAGGAGCGCGTCTTATGCTGTTACTATAGTTGCTATAGTAACAATATATAGCCGGCAACTTACCCGGAGGCTTGTTTCACGGTAATCTATAACATTAGAGTTGACATGCGCTTCATGGAAAACCATTTCTAATGTCGCTCAAATCTGGTGCGCATTTGAGGCTAAATTTCAACATGTACTGGAAAAAGGGTTATAGGTAGGCATAAAACTCCATGGTAAATGTCACCCTAGGGCAAACGTTTTAGCTTACCACATGTGGAAATGTGTTTTACTTGACTGAATGATTTGAAGAGTTGCAAGTTGGAGCAAAAAAGAACATCGCTAAATTGACTTATGCTCCTTTGTTTTTAGGTGCACTGAAGAGTAATGCAATCACTCGCAATGTGAACCACAAAGAAGTGGAAATGGCGCCGGGGAAGTGGTTTACCGGCGCACGTGACCGTGGAGGGGAGAGGGCTGCAAGAGCCCAAAGAGAAAAAGGAGCGTCCACCACACAGATGCCATGAGTGTATTTTTCGGAGTTTTTTTTTAAAGTATATTATTGATTTATTTACCGGTATGTTGTGACTATTAAAGATTATGTTTGTTGTTCATTGTAACAATTTTGTATTAATGTATTTTTTGGAGAGATGTTTTTTTTCAAAGATTTTTTTAAAATATATTTTTGATTTGTTTACATGTGACATTTAAATTATTTTTTAAAGATAATTTTTGTTCAATTTGACAATAAATTTCTTGCAGTTCTTATGTTCATTCTTCGTTTTTAGTTTTTCTTAGATTGTTTCCTTAAACCACTTGGCATGGTTGGGCTTAGATAGGCCTTGCATTAATTGCCCAGTAAGGACCCACATAAGATCCTTACAGAGCCCACTTTAAGACGATAGGGGCATTCAAGGTTGAATCCTGGTGCAAGCCCACTTTAAACCCCTTTAGGCAGGTGGGGCCCAAATTACAGTTCCCACTTAAAACCCATCTGGGCATCCAAGGCTGGCCCCCATGTGGATCCCGGGTGCAAGACCATGTTAAACGCCCTATAAGCAGGTGGGGCCCAAATGGGTCTGTCATGAATTGCCCAGTTAAGATCCCACATAACACCCTTATAGATCCCTTTTAAAGCCCATCTGGGCATCCACGGCTGGATCCTGGGTGCAAACCCATTTGGGCAGGTGGGGCCCCAATGGGTCTGGCACAGTGGCGGCGCTAGGGGGGGTCTTGGGGGGTCTCAAGACCCTTCCAAAAAACGCCTTGACCCCTCATTAGACCCCCCACCCCTTCCTGATTAAAAAATATTTGATATATATTAAAATATATATCCGGGATAAAGATTTAAAAATCGTTCTCTTCAAACTACGCAGAACAATAATAATTAATAATTTAATCGACATATAAAAATATATAAACATCAGAATCAATGCGACGGCCCATGAACGTTGCTGCCGCTGCGTCTTGCGTCATTGCGTTCAAGGCGCTGTCGCGCGACCGCAAGAGCTGCTACGAACTTTTCTTGAAGCTAAAAATGGATCGTTTTTGTCATACCTAAAAAAGGGCGGAGGAGACAGGTGAGCAGATGGAAAGAAATGGCGCCTCATCGAGCGCTACAGCGGGCACAGATGGTGGGAATCCTGACGGCGGAGAGGATTTAACTGGGGATTTAATCCATGGCCCAGCCGAGAAACCAAGACAGCCTCAATTTAAATCATACACGCGTAGTTCGTTTGGATTGTAAATATGTTTTCTGTCATGGGTGTGGCCAGCGCCGCCGCTACCACGCGCCGTGCGTAAGGTACCAAGTGCTGAGGCGATACCAAAATAGCATAATGAAAAACATTTTTTCAAATCTAATATTAGGCTATAGAAAAATGAATGGGCAGGAACATTTCAGCAATGTATATGTAAAAAAAACACGGCCGAACAATCCCATATCACCACCACCCGCCCATGCACGGTCCGCGCCGGTTGATGGCGCGTGCGCCTGACGCAGTGTGACAGACGGTAGTCTAGGCAACTTATTTGGAAATGGCCCCGAAAAGACATTAGGAGTCAGGATCAGAGAAAAGAAAGAAGAAGAAACTGCGAGATGATGGCCGTGCATCACATGCAGGTATGTCCATATTTAATTAACTTAAATTCGGGAAATGTGGATGTGCTGCTACTAATTCTGTTTACTGAAGAAAAGTTTGCACTTTCAAATGTGTAGTGTGTGTTGGCTATTCTACATATGTTTACAAAGTCAGCAAAGCTGTGAAGATTTTACTTCATAGGTTTTATGCTACGATGCTGCTATTGTGTTATTGGTATTGAGTTATATGTTTGGTAATAAAAAGTTAAACTGGCAAATTTCAGGGTGGGGGGGCATCATAATGGAATTATGCTTAGGGCACCAATATGACTAGCAGCGGCACTGGGTGTGGATATGGCAATTAAAGTTCGAGCATATTGTTTGCAGACTACAATTGATTAATTAATTAAAAACAAAGTAGTTGACATGCTGTGTTGTTTTATTTGTTTAGTAGCATTAATATGCAGTTATTACCCGTGTCCACTGTATTTTCTGTTGGTTTTCATGAGACCCCCCTTTAAATAACCAGGACCCCCCCATTGACCCCCCAATCAAAATTGTCTGGAGCCGCTACTGGTCTGGCATGACCCACATAAGACTCTTACAGAGCCCATTTAAAGCCCATCTGGGTTGCCATGGTTGGATCCCGGGTGCAAGCCCACTTTAGACCCATTTGGGCAGGTGGGGCCCAAATGGGTCTGACATGAATTGCCCAATTAAGACCCATACAGTACCCTTACGGGTCCCACTTTTAGTACGTCTGGGCTTCCACGGCTTGCCCCAATGTGGATCCTGGGTGCAAGCCCATAATGGGGCCCACATTTGCCGCCCATGAAGCCCTCATCTGGGCCCCACATGTCATTGCCGGCTGGGACTGTAGCCTGACGGATAAACAAATAAAATTAAAACCTTATGAATAAATAGGATATCTTGTAAGCAGGGGCGTTTCCTCCGAGGAGGCAAGGGAGGCTGTGCCTCCCCTCCCCCTCGAAAATAATCGAATGAGAATATTATTAACAGTTCAGAAACAAAATAGGACAGCTGATTTAATGTATTGAGCTAAATATGAGATAAATCAGCGTGTAGAACAGTGTGAAACAGCGCCCCCGCTCGAAAGAAATCCAAAGGGAGGCAGCGTTTCTCTTGCCTCCTCTAAGCTCATTGACTTTACATATACCCCCTAAAGTGTGCCGTGAGTTTGAGTGGGGGTAATTGAAAAGAATGGAGAAAAGTCACGTGAGAGGAGGCAATGCCTCCAACGGGCTATGATTGGATTAACTCATCAGCGAGATCCCGCCTTCCTGCTCGTCTTCGTCATTCATTTTAAACTGCGGGCGCTAAATTAGATTGAACGTTAATTAAATAGTTTTATTAGTTGTATTAATCGGAGTTTAGGATTCGTTTCGCAGATGGCAGAGGCAGAGGAGTTATCGATTGTTGACAGAATATTACGTGGTTCAGATTTGTTCAAAAACGTTTGCTTGTGATCAGGCTTGCTCAGGATAGCAGCAAGTTTAAAGTAAGTCACATCTATTTGATTTGATCTCTTAAATGCTTTGAATATTTCTGTGACTGCTAATAATTAAATTGATGGTATTGGTAATGATCAGGGCCAGACGGAATGCGCGTCCGCGGACCGCGGGTACCCGCGGATATTTCCGCGGAAGAGTTCGCATCAAGTACTCTGCTGTTTAGTGTTTCAATCTGATGATTTTATGGCGTGATCGATTCCAAAGACACCCACAGTCTACTTCTCAAGCGAATCTAATAGATGGTAATCGTTTCTAAAATAGGCTACAGAACAAGCGAATTTTACCTCACGCAAAGCAAAAGTAAAAACCACTAATTAAGCAGCCTGTCTATATAAATGTCCACACGATATGGTTGTCGTGTTCGTATTGCATCACATGTTTTTGTTGATAAAAGCAAGCTTAGCCTACACATAAAACTTGGGTTTAAGAAGCGCTGCGTAATCAGACGCAGCAAACTCACACACAACAATGCAATGAGCGAACAAGTTTGTTAAAGCACTTATGTTTTTTCCACATAAATTCCTTTCTTCTTCATCTCATGTGCTGAGACAGTAACACTGAAAGATCCATTAAAGTAGTCAAAAACACGACTGAGATCGTCATAGTTTAAAGCTGTGAACAGCATTTACATGTATGATCATCATTATAAAAATATGTCATTCTGCATGTTAAATGTATATTATAAATAAACAAGTAGGTCTATATTCAATAATGGTGTTTATAAACATGTTGATAACTTTTTTATTTAGGTTTAATTGCAATTTTGACAGCTGATTTGTAAATGCTTTTATTTTGTAAAGTTTAAAGGCCCATTCTCTCAAATCTTTTAACGAATTTATTTTAAAACCTTTTTTCAACTTATAACATCTTTCAAACAATATAAAAACTATTCAGCAGATTAAGAAACAAATTCTGCACAGAATTAACCAAAAAATTCTGCAGATTCCGTCTGGCCCTGGTAATGATGTAATTCTTATATAGGAAATATAGTACCAGAGGAAGATGAAGGTGGTGTTGATGTACCTTTTCCCAAAGCAGGGAAAATATAAAACTACAAAAATCAGAAGTACATACTGTAATGAACTTGTAGTAATTAAAAGGAATTTTTCAAACATAAACACTGAAATGACTGACAAACGCACTTGTTAATAGTACAGAGATGAACAAAAATTACATGGGTAGAAATCTGCCTCCTCATTTTTTAAGTCCACCGCACACCACTGCAAGTTGTAAAATAGATTTTTAAAGTTTTCATTACATTTTGGGTATGAAATCCACGCTGAATCCACCCTTCTGATTGGATCAGTTTAATCCAGATATTTTCAAAGTGATCCAAATCCTACAAAAAAGTTCTGAAAAACCCAAACTAAAGGTTTGATCCGGATCGAAACCAAGATTGGATTACGTGATCTAATCCGATTATGTAATCCGTTTTTTCTTCTGAAAAACACATTTTCAAGATTTGATCCAATCCGTTATCCAAAATCCTAGTGGATTACTTTTGAAAAACCGGGCCCAGATGGCACTCTGCCGATATGTCTCTCCATCTAAATCAAAGTACTCCACAACAGAACTGTACGAGTAAAGTGTACTCTTTAAAAGATAATATATATATTTATATTGCTACTCAACTCCTTTGAACTTGAATTACAGCAAGAGTGTTTCGTTGTTATTTCATTATGGCTGTTTTTATCAACATTCGTGCTCGTTATTCAGACTAAAAATGCAGAGAACACATAAGCACTGTGCTCTTTGTTATTTTGATCAGCAATGAACTAGCTGCGACCTTTAACACACATTCACAATCCTGCGCAATAAAGCATAGACAACAGGACACCCTAGAGGTTCTGGACCTCAGTTACAATTTGCTGGAAGAGTATCCTTGATCATATGTTTGTGTACATTTTGCTGATGTGTGTTGGACATCTTAAGAGACGTTGTTACTGAAATAATTACATGTACTAATCGGTAAGATATTGAAAATGTTTAGTTATTTTTTTAATTCCAAATCACATGAGGAGAGTTTGAATGAAAATAGTTTACGAGTATAGAGTACTGTAATAAAGTTCGTAAGATGGGAAGGAAGGAAGCGGGAACCGGCGAACAGTCAAACAATAAAACTTTAATTAAATAAACAATAAACACTGAAGTAACTGAAACATACACAAACTAAACAAATGTCCGGGCCCGGTCCTCTCTCGTCAACAGTCCTGCCGAACATCCTTTTAAGCTCCCAATCTCCTCCGTGATAAGATGCGGGACCGGTGCGCGCACAGCTGCTTGCACTGATCACTCACGCCACCGGCCCCGCGTCACGGCTCTCGTCCCGCCTTCCTCACCACATACCCCCATCACCCCTTACAGGCCGGGGGGCACCACCGAGACTGTACCTACTCCCCCCCCGGGGAGCCAGTCTCGGAGTCCGCGGCGCTTGGGGGTATGCACCGGCGAGACGAAAGAACGGAGACGGGAGCCCCCGGAGCGACAGGGACGAGAGAGGGGAGAGAGGAAAAGGAAAAAAATTGTCCTGTTCCCTTACACGCTGTCGCTCGGTCCTCAGCCAGCCGAGAAACTCTTCCTCGCGGTGCCATGCGATGGTACTGGACGCTCGGTGGACGGCTCGATCCTCCTCCACCCCCTGGCGGCCGGCGATGGCCCTCCAGCTGAGGGCAGCTGGTCTTCCGTTCCCTGCTCCTCCCCATCATGGCGGCTGGCAGCAGGCTCGGCTCACGGCGAACGGGCCTTGGCTCCCTCCTGGACGGCAGCCACCCCACCTCGACCCAGGAGCACGGTAGCGAGGTCCTCGTCCCATCCGACTTCTTGATCCAGCACCACCGCCTAGGGCAGCCACTCGCGGACTTTCCTCGTCCGCGCTGCCCGAACTCCTCAGCACCGCGATCACCCTCGGCAGCGAGGGCTCTTTGACAGCATGTCCCTCCTTCCTCCCGGGTTTCGGCACCAGTGTAATAAAGTTCGTAAGATGGGAAGGAAGGAAGCGGGAACCGGCGAACAGTCAAACAATAAAACTTTAATTAAATAAACAATAAACACTGAAGTAACTGAAACATACACAAACTAAACAAATGTCCGGGCCCGGTCCTCTCTCGTCAACAGTCCTGCCGAACATCCTTTTAAGCTCCCAATCTCCTCCGTGATAAGATGCGGGACCGGTGCGCGCACAGCTGCTTGCACTGAGCACTCACGCCACCGGCCCGCGTCACGGCTCTCGTCCCGCCTTCCTCACCACAAGTACATAGACACGGGTCTTCTGCATTTCAAGTCCAAAGTTCTTGCCCTTAACCGGACTGCTGTTAACGGAACCCGGCTCTTTTGGGGGGTCTGGAAAAGCTCAGCACACTCATCCTGGACTTCAACAACTATAATTCACATGTCAAATTTCCCTATATGCCCAGTCTCACCGCCTTGTGGCTCAACAAGAACAAAATCAGCAATCTTCCCATTATTGTAGAGGAGATCTGCTCCAAATTTCCAAATATCAGGTGAATTTCCATTTTTGGGGAAATGAATCTATCCACAAATCTCTTTTACCCAGCGTCTGTCCATAGGGAATGCATACATTGGTCAGTATATGCTGATTGTTTGTTTATTACTTCATTACAGATTTCTTAGTATGATGAACAATGAAGCAGCACCCAGTTATTTTAATGGAGGGAGTCTTACCCAGTATGTTGATTACAGGTGAGACAAAATCCATGAAACATTTTGGTTTGTTTCAATGATAAACCAAAGCCTACAAAATATATTCGACCGTAGTGGACATGTTTTGCTTAAGTTGACATTGAAATCTTACTGAATATACTGCAAATGAATTAATATGGCACACCAAACATCACAGTGTAGTCTAAATATAATGTGTGATTTGAATATGTAATATATCCAGTTCATTTGAATCATTCATTCAATGTGTTGATAACAGGGAGTATGTGATCAGTCAAATTCCCAGTCTGGAGGTGCTTGACGACACGGAGGTGCAGGAAAAAGAACGAGAGCTGGCCCGGAAAACCTATAGGATGCAGAGGATCCGAGAAGGCAGCAGAAAGAGGAAGGAGCTTCATCGCTAACAGCAAACCGTTAATAATCTCACATCATAAGCTTTCCCCCAGGCTGTGTGCTAAACTATTTACGATACCACAACAATCTGAGCACTCATACCAGACTTCACATGCTTCAAAGCCTGCAAAATAAGTTATGAACCAAAACACGTTTGCACTGTGATTGAGACATAAAATCAATATTATGTTCGACATTTCAGAACATCTGAAGGCACTTTATGCTAAAATGCAATAATTGAATGAACAATATAATGTTGCCTTATTTTTTCAATCTATTCTTATTTTCGCATAAAGTGAATTGTGCAAACAAAAGTTTACAGTAAAGCTAAAGAACTATATTACTTAAGAGTTGCTTATTCTTGATATAGTTGATAACAAATCTGAACATTGCTTTCTTTATATTAATATCTAAAGGAAATATATATATATTATAGAGGCTGAAAACCTCTGTGTGGTGTTTTTTAGAACAGCACAAGAGAAACAGAAAAACATCTGTATCCAATCTGTTGTCAAATCCTGTAAAGCTAGTTTGTCTACATAATTCATGCGGGACTCTATTGTGCACAGATAAAACAAATATCGGTTTATCTGTAAACAGTCAAAAGTATTTAAAGAACTTTGTTTCTGCAAAGAATATAGAAACTGGTCTGGTTCATATTCCATGTAATTGTATAAACTGTGTAAAGTTGTTTGTGGTTTTGAAGAAAATAACCTAATATTATTATCACTTGAGTCTGTTATGGTATTGTATACACAGCAACAGCACATTCCTTCGTGTGAAATGGTTTTTACACAACAACTTAAAAGGCAAAGCATTCACAGTAAAGGATTAAAAACAAAGGCATGCCTCAAGCGTGATTGTTTGTGGAAATAATGAAAAATATGTGTGTGTGTGTGGTGCTCGTATACCTGGTTTATGTATACAAATCTGTGTAATGACATGTGTATAACAACGAAAGCATGGTTAACTGTGTCCCGTAAACTAAATCAATTAAAAAACATACAAACTAAATGTTTATTTTTTTAAGAAAAAAGATTTCTGTGATAGTGAGGTTTAGGGGTAAAGTAAGGGAACAGAATACAGTATTACAGTATGAAACCCATTACGTCTATGGAGAGTCCTCGCAAACCACATATACAAGTGTGTTTGTGTGTATGTGTAGGCTATGTGCCTCACAATCGAAGTCTATTAATGACCTTACATAATAATAATAATTTATTAAAGAAAATGATAACCGGAAAGACAAGAGAAGGGTTTTAACGTCAGACTGAACATGTTTTAGGCCTCACTCTGTAGGCCTGAGCATTGCGGGCAAAATGGCGGACAACGTATATGTACGTTACTACAAACAGACTCCTAAACACACTTTATTAAATAACTGATACAGTGTATTAAATGCAATAAATAATTCATACACAACATTAAATGCCTTAAAATGACTATTTATTGACATTTATAGTCGCAGCATAAACATAACAAATAACGTTACACTCACAATGATCCTCCATTCTCCACTAACATTAGGAGATTCGTACTCTGTCGGGCACACAAATGCGTCGCTCTTGTAATCCACAGATTAATAACAAAACATTGAATAATCGAATCCAAATTCACGTCAAATAAAATGAAGTTGACGTTGAGCCGCGCTGCTCAAAAACATCCGGTCAGAGTTCAGTTTGAACGACGCGCGCTCCTCGCGCTACAAACGTTCTAAACGTGACGTCACAGTGGTCTGAGCGCAGCTATAAATACTGACTGAAACTTGTTTGCTGCTCATTTTGCGCTTCGCTCGTTTGCGGTTTTGTATCTGTTGTGTTTACTGATGGGTCAGAAATTTGGCAAACGGATGACCGGAGTTGGTGATCGGAGCGGCCCGTACGGACAATGTACAGCGGCACCATCGACCATCGACCATCATTCATCTGTGCGTTTGGAAGAAATCCGGGACAAACACAGACGGAGAGCAGGTCAGGATGACAGAAAATAACATCGTTGCTTTATGTACTAATGTTCAGGGTCAACTCACTTATAAATCTGTTTCCGTCGTGCAGTTGTTTTGCAGTTGCTGTGATCCTAAATGAAAATGTTATGGGGATTATCACAACAAATCAATAGTTTATTAACGTTAACAGTACGTTTTGTATGAACTGTACGTTACCTTTACAATGTATTCTAACTAATGATCTGTTATTGTAAACATCTTTGTTATTGTCATATAATGTTAACAGGACACCTGTCGAGCAGGCTTTAACTGCATGAAATCACCTCAGTTTTATAGTTTGTGTGTTTTCATTTATTGTTAAGTTTGAGGTTTTACTGTATATATATATATATATATATATATATATCAGATAGTCCTCTTGTAACTCACTGGTTAAAATGAGGATGTTAAACATGTGCTGATGAATTATGAACAGATGAATTTGTTGAGAATCTGAGTGAAATGTGTCCTGCAGAACTCTCCTGTCACTTTAAAATAAAATTGATTATTAATGTAAGTGTTCATTAAAAGTGTTCAATTGATCTTGTGTGTGATCTGGTTCCTCTCTACAGAATGGATTTCTGCACAGGGTCTCAGTCTCAGTGACATGGAGATCCTCGCCACTCCAGTCATTGAGAATCCAGACCTTTCTGATTCCCTTGACCGCTTGCTTTCCGGGTTGGATTTAGACAGCGATGCTGATCAGAATCCAGTCTGTAGTAAGTCGGTCCGGGATGAAGAACTCCAGCCGGCTCAAGCTCATATCGAGTCGGTCGGGGATGAGGACAACCGGGAATCTTCAGTCAGTCCGTCTGAAGAGAAGATGGACGAAATTGAGGAGCCCAGTCTGTACATGCAGGGTTAGTTTAACCAACACAACACAACATACATCTACACAATTTTGTATAATATAAGGAAAAATATTGTTCGGATGAAGTATTGCTGATGCTTGGTGTTTTATGTAATTTATCTTTTAATAGAGATTAACTCCTGCATGTATGCTATCGGTGAAATGCTGTCAGAATGTGCTTTTGGAGCCGTCTACAGAGGGACACGTGTGCAGGACGGCTTAAAGGTTTGATTTTTTACTTGCAGTAACTAACCAGCACACAGTTTTTCTTCTGTTTTGTGTTCATCTATTTAACATCTCACTCTGTCCTTTACAAACCTTCTCAATGTCTCTTTTGTCCAGTTTGATAATTTTTTTCTTTGTTGGTCAGGTGGCACTGAAATGCATTTACACAAACAGGCATCTGGATTATATCAGCATCGTAAGTCGTACCTATTATTTTTCTTATGTACGATGTTTTATCTTACATACACACAATTCTACTGTCTTCAGCTTTTTCCAAAGTCGAGATGTAACTGAGAACTCAATGTAATGATGGTATTGTCTTTCGTCTAGCCTGGTCATCCTGTACCCCTTCCACGTGAGGTGGCTCTACAGATGCTTGCCTGTGAGAGGTTCGAGATTCCTGAGATTGTCCAGCTCTTGGACTGGAAGGAATATACGGACCGCTACGTCATGATCTTGGAGCACCCGTCTCCCTGCCAGTGTTTGAATATGTTTATTGCGAGCCAAGGGGGAATGCTCCAGGAGGAGTTAGCGAAACACATCATGTTTAAGGCAACTTTAGCTGCCTGCCTATGCTGTATTAAGGGGGTTTTCCACCGTAATATTACGCTGGATAACCTTCTTATAACAACAGACACCATGAACGTCAAACTGATTGACTTTGGGTGTGGCGATCTACTTAAAGAGTCGCCCTACTATACGTTCAGAGGTATGTCAGACACGTTTAAATGAATACTTTGTAGAAATAAGATCAGCGTTCAGATTCAGTGCTAGGCTTGCTTTTAGTGTTTTTGTACACAGTAAAATTACATGAAATCTTTTTTCTTCAGGCACAAGAGAATATGTCTGCCCTGAGTTTAATAAAACCGGGAAGTACTATGCATTGCCGGCGACGGTGTACTCACTCGGAGTGCTGCTGTTCGCCATGTTGTGCGGGAAATATCCGAGCAGTAATGACCTGTTCTCCATCAATGAGGGGACCTGGAACAAAGGCTTCTTTACTGACGGTGAGCTCTTCATCAGACCAACTGGAGTGTTGAATTATACTAGTTTGACTTACAGAATTGATGAATCAGAGCAGGCGTGAAGTTTAATGTGACATTAATATAAACTCACAGTTTAAGGTTATTATCTTTCTGAACAGAATGCTGCCGTCTGGTTCGAGACTGTCTGCAGGAGGATCCAGAGAAACGTATTGAGCTGGAAAAGATCTGTTATCACGATTGGTTTCAGGTACTAAGATGTTTATACACCTGACACCCAGCAGAAAAGGGTTTTAGTGTTAATGACCACTTAGCTTTTTCAGCATCAGCCACATACAGTAAAGAACTGACTACATGTTCTGTGTAGAGGTTTCAGTTGTTGAAAAAGTGTTTGTTTCTGCATGTGTTATTTGTTGTTGGTTTATTCTAAAATCGTGAAGTTGGCAAGTCAATTTGTGTCAATGTCATATGTAGACAATTCACCCCTCATATAATGTTCATTTCAGGGCCAAGAGCCTGCAGACGACCTTGATTCTTCTTTCAACTTTGGCAGCCATGTTCTGCCTGATGAAGAGATGCGGTTGTTGATTGGGGGTGAGTTTACTTCCATAATTCCAATATAACATAAAACAGATTAAGTCCGAGTCCTTTATTTTGATTGGCCAATAGCTGTGTTTCATTCACACTACGACTTAGTGTATCACTAACACACTCTTAGCAATTGTTGCTATTATATGTTATTTATTGCTATTATTTATGTTTTTGCACACACACATACTGTATATTTTAAAGTAAAATACATGTGTATATATAATGACATATTCAGCAACAATATTCTGGTTCGGTTCACGGGGACTTTAAGTGTTTCTAATGTTTGGTGAATCATGTCTGCTGCATTTCTCTTTTAACAGAAATCAATGGCTGCCGGTATGAGATCGGCAGAAAGCTGGGTCAAGGAGGTTTTGGCACCGTCTTTGAAGGGACCCGTGTGCGGGATGACTTACAGGTGTGAGTTTTTTCTTTTTTTATTCTGTCTTGTGCTCATTTTACTCTACTCGTTTTATTATTTTAAAGCTTAATGTATCCAGTGTTCACGACTTCAGTGCTTGATCTATTGCAACCAGACAAAAAACATGCTCTTTACTGTTGTAAATGTATTGTAGTACAGTTGTGTTCAGAATGAATGCCAACACAAATCCATTTTTCTCATGTTGATCAGGTGGCAGTGAAATTGGTCCTGAAGAACGAGTTTGTAACCAATGATTATGTCTACATTGTAAGTAGCTTGTGTTATTATTCAATTGCAAAGATGTTCATAATTTTTTTATACGTACACAAACCTAAGTTTATTTGAGACTGCGCAAAATTCTTGTTTGTCAGTCATCTAATCATGATAATAATTCTTTCTTCTAGCCGGGTTATCCTAATTCCCTTCCTCGAGAGGTCGGGCTTCAGATACTTGCCTGTATGGGAGAATATGTTCCTGTGATCGTCCAGTTTTTGGACTGGAAGGACTCTCTGGACTACTACGTCATGGTCCTAGAGCGGCCTTCTCCCTGCATGGACGTGAAGGCTTTCGTGAAGAAAAATGGAGGCACTGTCACCGAGAACATAGCGCGGCATATCTTGTTGCAAGCGGCCGAAGCCGCTGAGATCTGCTGCAAACGGGGGGTTCTCCATAGGGACATAAAAATGGAAAACCTCCTGATTAACCCGAACACCATGGAGGTCAAAATAATCGACTTCGGGTGCGGCGATCATCTCAAAAGCTCACCTTACAAGCAGTTTATGGGTATGTTTTATCACTATTCTTTCTGAAGGGTGTTTACATAAATACTAAGATGATATTTACAGATGGGGCTCTGCTCACTTTTGAGACATTACATTTTTCATGCTTTTGTTTAGGCACATGGACCTACGCTAGCCCTGAATGGCTAAAAAACAGCGAATATCATGGAAAGCCGGCGACGGTGTACTCGCTCGGAGTGCTGCTGTTCGTCATGTTGTGCGGGAGATTCCCTGGCCTCCGTGACCGGTTCTTGATCAATGAGATGTTATGGAACAAAGAGGGCTTGAGTGAAGGTGAGCTCTTCATCAGACCAAGTGGAGTTCTGAATGATAAAAAATAGCAAGTTGTATGATGAAAGAATTGAATCAGATGATACACGAGAGCAGGTGTGAAGTTTAAAGTGACATTCAGATAAACTCACAGTTTAAGGTTATAATCGTCTCTTCCATCTTTCTGAACAGAATGCTGCCGGTTCATTGTAGAATGTCTGCAGGAGAACCCAGAGAAACGTATTGATCTGGGGATGATCCGTTACCACAGCTGGTTTCAGGTACTAAGATGTTTTTACACCTGACACCCTGCAAAACAGGGTTTTGGTTTTTGTTATTGGTTTATTCAAAAATCTGGAAGTTTGCAAGTCTGTATGTGTCAGTATCATATATTTAGACCATACACAACTTATTCTACTGTTCATTTTAGAAACAAGACAACCCTGGAAGCCATGACGTCATTCAGTTTCCAGATGATCCTGGATCTAACTTCGATGGTCATGTGGACATTTTAATCCCACAAAATTCAGACAATCAGTCATACACTTCAGACAGTCTGTCTGAAGAGAAGTCGGAGGATGATGATTCGTCCAGCATGATCGCTCTGGGTGAGTTTACTTCCATAATTCCAACATAACATAACTTCTAAAACAGATTTAGTCTGAGTTCTTGATTCTGATTGGCCAATAGCTGTGTTTCATTTACACCATGATTAAGTACATCACTAACACACTCTTAGCAATGTAAACATTCTGTTTCAACGCATTCAGCAACAGTTATTGTTAAATAGTTTTGGTTTAAGAATTGCTAATGTTTGGTGAGTCATGTCTGCTGCATTTCTCTTTTAATAGATATCAATGGCTGTCACTATGACATCGGCAAAAAGCTGGGTAAAGGCAGTTTTGGAGCCGTCTTTGAAGGGACCCGTGTACAGGATGGCTTAAAGGTTCGATTCTTTCTCTTTTTTTTCTGTCTTGCTTTTTGATATCTCACCCTGTCCTTTTCAAACCTTAATGTATCCAGTGCCCACAACTTCATTGCTTGATCTATTGAGACCAGACCAAACTGGAGTAAATGCTTTACTGTTGTAAATGTATTAATAGTACAGTTTGGTTCAGGATGAATGCTAACACAAATCCATTTTTGTTTTGTTGATCAGGTGGCATTGAAATATGTCGATAAGACCAGGAATATTATCGAGGATTATATCTACATTGTAAGTAGTTTGTGTTATTATTCAATTGGAAACATCTTTATAATTTTTTAAAGTATACAAATCCTTCTTTGTTAATCGTCTAATCATAATAAAAAATTGTCTTTCTTCTAGCCGGGTTTTCCTAGACGCTTTCCTCGAGAGATTGGTCTTCACTTGCTTGCCAGAAAGGGAGATAATGTTCCTGTAATCGTCCAGCTTCTGGACTGGCAGGATTATCCAGAGCAGTACGTCATGGTCCTGGAGCGCCCTTCTCCCTGCGAGGATATGGGTGCGTTCCTGTATCACAATGCGGGCACCATCACCGAGTTCATGGCGCGGATTATCTTGAGGCAAGCGGTCGAAGCGGCTCAAGTTTGCTGCAAACGGGGGGTTTTCCATAGGGACATAAAATTGGAAAACCTCCTAATCAACACCAGCACCCTGGAGGTCAAAATGATCGACTTCGGGTGCGGCGATCTTCTAAAAAGCTCGCCTTACAACACATATATGGGTATGTTTTATCACTTTACAAAAATACTAAGATTATATTTTCAGATAGTGCCTCTGCTCACTTTTTTTGCATGCTTTTTTCTAGGCACACAGATCTACATTTGCCCTGAATACAGTGAAAGGGGCAAGTACCATGGCAAGCCAGCAACAGTGTATTCGCTGGGCATACTGTTGTTTGCTATGGTGTGCGGACAATTTCCCAGCTCTCTTGACATTCAACAGATCAATGATAGGACATGGAGCAAAGACGGCTTGACTGCAGGTGAGATCAGCATCATTCAGACTGTTATTCAGTTTTGGACAAATACAATGAAGCAGAGCAGGTGCGAAGTTACATTCAAATTGATTCACAATTTCTTCTTTTTGCACAGAATGCTGCAATTTTATTCAAGCCTGTCTTCAGAGGAATCCAGATAAGCGGATCCATCTGGGTGAGATTTTCAAGCATGTATGGCTTAACACTGCTACATGGTTTTGAGTTACTGTGCTATATTGTTTTAGTTACTGTGCTAGATGGTTTTGAGTTACTTTGCTATATTGTTTTAGTTACTGTTCTAGATGGTTTTGAGTTACTGTGCTATATTGTTTTAGTTACTGTGCTATATTGTTTTAGTTACTGTGCTAGATGGTTTTGAGTTACTGTGCTATATTGTTTTAGTTACTGTGCTAGATGGTTTTGAGTTACTGTGCTATATTGTTTTAGTTACTGTGCTATATTGTTTTAGTTACTGTGCTAGATGGTTTTGAGTTACTGTGCTATATTGTTTTAGTTACTGTGCTAGATGGTTTTGAGTTACTGTGCTATATTGTTTTAGTTACTGTGCTATATTGTTTTAGTTACTGTGCTAGATGGTTTTGAGTTACTGTGCTATATTGTTTTAGTTACTGTGCTATATTGTTTTAGTTACTGTGCTAGATGGTTTTGAGTTACTGTGCTATATTGTTTTAGTTACTGTGCTAGATGGTTTTGAGTTACTGTGCTATATTGTTTTAGTTACTGTGCTAGATGGTTTTGAGTTACTGTGCTATATTGTTTTAGTTACTGTGCTAGATGGTTTTGAGTTACTGTGCTATATTGTTTTAGTTACTGTGCTAGATGGTTTTGAGTTACTGTGCTATATTGTTTTAGTTACTGTGCTAGATGGTTTTGAGTTACTGTGCTATATTGTTTTAGTTACTGTGCTAGATGGTTTTGAGTTACTGTGCTATATTGTTTTAGTTACTGTGCTATATTGTTTTGAATTACTGTGCTATATTGTTTTAGTTACTGTGCTATATTGTTTTGAGTTACTGTGCTATATTGTTTTGAGTTACTGTGCTATATTGTTTTGAGTTACTGTGCTATATTGTTTTGAGTTACTGTGCTATATTGTTTTAGTTACTGTGCTATATTGTTTTGAGTTACTGTGCTATATTGTTTTAGTTACTGTGCTATATTGTTTTGAGTTACTGTGCTATATTGTTTTGAGTTACTGTGCTATATTGTTTTAGTTACTGTGCTATATTGTTTTGAGTTACTGTGCTATATTGTTTTAGTTACTGTGCTATATTGTTTTGAGTTACTGTGCTATATTGTTTTGAGTTACTGTGCTATATTGTTTTAGTTACTGTGCTATATTGTTTTGAGTTACTGTGCTATATTGTTTTGAATTACTGTGCTATATTGTTTTGAATTACTGTGCTATATTGTTTTAGTTACTGTGCTATATTGTTTTAGTTACTGTGCTATATTGTTTTGAGTTAATGTGCTATATTGTTTTAGTTACTGTGCTATATTGTTTTAGTTACTGTGCTATATTGTTTTAGTTACTGTGCTATATTGTTTTGAGTTACTGTGCTATATTGTTTTAGTTACTGTGCTATATTGTTTTAGTTACTGTTCTAGATGGTTTTGAGTTACTGTGCTATATTGTTTTAGTTACTGTGCTATATTGTTTTAGTTACTGTGCTAGATGGTTTTGAGTTACTGTGCTATATTGTTTTAGTTACTGTGCTAGATGGTTTTGAGTTACTGTGCTATATTGTTTTAGTTACTGTGCTATATTGTTTTAGTTACTGTGCTAGATGGTTTTGAGTTACTGTGCTATATTGTTTTAGTTACTGTGCTAGATGGTTTTGAGTTACTGTGCTATATTGTTTTAGTTACTGTGCTATATTGTTTTAGTTACTGTGCTAGATGGTTTTGAGTTACTGTGCTATATTGTTTTAGTTACTGTGCTATATTGTTTTAGTTACTGTGCTGGATGGTTTTGAGTTACTGTGCTATATTGTTTTAGTTACTGTGCTAGATGGTTTTGAGTTACTGTGCTATATTGTTTTAGTTACTGTGCTAGATGGTTTTGAGTTACTGTGCTATATTGTTTTAGTTACTGTGCTAGATGGTTTTGAGTTACTGTGCTATATTGTTTTAGTTACTGTGCTAGATGGTTTTGAGTTACTGTGCTATATTGTTTTAGTTACTGTGCTAGATGGTTTTGAGTTACTGTGCTATATTGTTTTAGTTACTGTGCTAGATGGTTTTGAGTTACTGTGCTATATTGTTTTAGTTACTGTGCTAGATGGTTTTGAGTTACTGTGCTATATTGTTTTAGTTACTGTGCTAGATGGTTTTGAGTTACTGTGCTATATTGTTTTAGTTACTGTGCTATATTGTTTTGAATTACTGTGCTATATTGTTTTAGTTACTGTGCTATATTGTTTTGAGTTACTGTGCTATATTGTTTTGAGTTACTGTGCTATATTGTTTTGAGTTACTGTGCTATATTGTTTTGAGTTACTGTGCTATATTGTTTTAGTTACTGTGCTATATTGTTTTGAGTTACTGTGCTATATTGTTTTAGTTACTGTGCTATATTGTTTTGAGTTACTGTGCTATATTGTTTTGAGTTACTGTGCTATATTGTTTTAGTTACTGTGCTATATTGTTTTGAGTTACTGTGCTATATTGTTTTAGTTACTGTGCTATATTGTTTTGAGTTACTGTGCTATATTGTTTTGAGTTACTGTGCTATATTGTTTTAGTTACTGTGCTATATTGTTTTGAGTTACTGTGCTATATTGTTTTGAATTACTGTGCTATATTGTTTTGAATTACTGTGCTATATTGTTTTAGTTACTGTGCTATATTGTTTTAGTTACTGTGCTATATTGTTTTGAGTTAATGTGCTATATTGTTTTAGTTACTGTGCTATATTGTATTAGTTACTGTGCTATATTGTTTTAGTTACTGTGCTATATTGTTTTGAGTTACTGTGCTATATTGTTTTAGTTACTGTGCTATATTGTTTTAGTTACTGTGCTATATTGTTTTGAATTACTGTGCTATATTGTTTTAGTTACTGTGCTATATTGTTTTAGTTACTGTGCTATATTGTTTTGAGTTACTGTGCTATATTGTTTTGAATTACTGTGCTATATTGTTTTGAATTACTGTGCTATATTGTTTTAGTTACTGTGCTATATTGTTTTAGTTACTGTGCTATATTGTTTTGAGTTAATGTGCTATATTGTTTTGAGTTAATGTGCTATATTGTTTTAGTTACTGTGCTATATTGTTTTAGTTACTGTGCTATATTGTTTTAGTTACTGTGCTATATTGTTTTGAGTTACTGTGCTATATTGTTTTAGTTACTGTGCTATATTGTTTTAGTTACTGTGCTATATTGTTTTGAGTTAATGTGCTATATTGTTTTAGTTACTGTGCTATATTGTTTTAGTTACTGTGCTATATTGTTTTAGTTACTGTGCTATATTGTTTTGAGTTACTGTGCTATATTGTTTTAGTTACTGTGCTATATTGTTTTGAGTTACTGTGCTATATTGTTTTGAGTTACTGTGCTATATTGTTTTGAGTTACTGTGCTATATTGTTTTAGTTACTGTGCTATATTGTTTTGAGTTACTGTGCTATATTGTTTTGAGTTACTGTGCTACATGGATTTGAGTTACTGTGCTATATTGTTTTGAGTTACTGTGCTATATTGTTTTAGTTACTGTGCTATATTGTTTTGAATTACTGTGCTATATTGTTTTGGGTTACTGTGCTATATTGTTTTAGTTACTGTGCTATATTGTTTTAGTTACTGTGCTATATTGTTTTGAGTTACTGTGCTATATTGTTTTAGTTACTGTGGTATATTGTTTTGAATTACTGTGCTTTATTGTTTTAGTTACTGTGCTATATTGTTTTGAGTTACTGTGCTACATGGATTTGAGTTACTGTGCTATATTGTTTTAGTTACTGTGCTATATTGTTTTGAGTTACTGTGCTACATGGATTTGAGTTACTGTGCTATATTTTTTTGAGTAACTGTGCTACATGGATTTGAGTTACTGTGCCACATGGATTTGAGTTACTGTGCCACATGGATTTGAGTTACTGTGCTATATTGTTTTGAGTTACTGTGCCACATGGATTTGAGTTACTGTGCTACATGGATTTGAGTTACTGTGCTATATTGTGTTGAATTACTGTGCTACATGGATTTAAGTTACTGTGCTATATTGTTTTGAGTTACTGTGCTACATGGTTTTGAGTTACTGTGCTATATTGTTTTGAGTTACTGTGCTACATGGATTTGAGTTACTGTGCCACATGGATTTGAGTTACTGTGCCACATGGATTTGAGTTACTGTGCTATATTGTTTTGAGTTACTGTGCCACACGGATTTGAGTTACTGTGCCACATGGATTTGAGTTACTGTGCTACATGGATTTGAGTTACTGTGCTATATTGTTTTGAGTTACTGTGCCACATGGATTTGAGTTACTGTGCTATATTGTTTTGAGTTACTGTGCTATATTGTTTTGAATTACTGTGCTATATTGTTTTGAATTACTGTGCTATATTGTTTTGAGTTACTGTGCTATATTGTTTTGAGTTACTGTGCTACATGGATTTGAGTTACTGTGCTATATTGTTTTGAGTTACTGTGCTATATTGTTTTGAATTACTGTGCTATATTTTTTTAAGTTACTGGGCTAAATGGATTTGAGTTACTGTGCTACATGGATTTGAGTTACTGTGCTACATGGATTTGATTTACTGTGCTACATGGATTTGAGTTACTGTGCTACATGGATTTGTGTTACTATGCTACATGGATTTGAGTTACTGTGCTAAATGGATTTGAGTTACTGTGCTACATGGATTTGAGTTACTGTGCTACATGGATTTGAGTTACTGTGCTATATTGTTTTGAGTTACTGTGCTACATGGATTTGTGTTACTGTGCTATATTGTTTTGAGTTACTGTGCTACATGGATTTGAGTTACTGTGCTATATTGTTTTGAGTTACTGTGCTACATGGATTTGAGTTACTGTGCTATATTGTTTTGAGTTACTGTGCTACATGGATTTGTGTTACTGTGCTATATTGTGTTGAGTTACTGTGCTACATGGATTTGAGTTACTGTGCTATATTGTTTTAGTTACTGTGCTATATTGTTTTAGTTACTGTGCTACATGGATTTGAGTTACTGTGCCACATGGATTTGAGTTACTGTGCTATATTGTTTTGAGTTACTGTGCCACATGGATTTGAGTTACTGTGCTATATTGTTTTAGTTACTGTGCTATATTGTTTTAGTTACTGTGCTACATGGATTTGAGTTACTGTGCCACATGGATTTGAGTTACTGTGCTATATTGTTTTGAGTTACTGTGCCACATGGATTTGAGTTACTGTGCTATATTGTTTTGAGTTACTGTGCTATATTGTTTTGAATTACTGTGCTATATTGTTTTGAGTTACTGTGCTATATTGTTTTAGTTACTGTGCTATATAGTTTTGAATTACTGTGCTATATTGTTTTAGTTACTGTGCTAGATTGTTTTGAGTTACTGTGCTATATTGTTTTGAGTTACTGTGCTATATTGTTTTAGTTACTGTGCTATATTGTTTTGAGTTACTGTGCTATATTGTTTTAGTTACTGTGCTATATTGTTTTGAGTTACTGTGCTACATGGATTTGAGTTACTGTGCTATATTTTTTTGAGTAACTGTGCTACATGGATTTGAGTTACTGTGCCACATGGATTTGAGTTACTGTGCCACATGGATTTGAGTTACTGTGCTATATTGTTTTGAGTTACTGTGCCACATGGATTTGAGTTACTGTGCTACATGGATTTGAGTTACTGTGCTATATTGTGTTGAATTACTGTGCTACATGGATTTAAGTTACTGTGCTATATTGTTTTGAGTTACTGTGCCACATGGATTTGAGTTACTGTGCTATATTGTTTTGAGTTACTGTGCTACATGGATTTGAGTTACTGTGCTATATTGTTTTGAGTTACTGTGCTATATTGTTTTGAGTTACTGTTCTACATGGATTTGAGTTACTGTGCTATATTGTTTTGAGTTACTGTGCTATATTGTTTTAGTTACTGTGCTATATTGTTTTGAGTTACTGTGCTACATGGTTTTGAGTTACTGTGCTATATTGTTTTAGTTACTGTGCTACATGGATTTGAGTTACTGTGCCACATGGATTTGAGTTACTGTGCCACATGGATTTGAGTTACTGTGCTATATTGTTTTGAGTTACTGTGCCACATGGATTTGAGTTACTGTGCCACATGGATTTGAGTTACTGTGCTACATGGATTTGAGTTACTGTGCTATATTGTTTTGAGTAACTGTGCTATATTGTTTTGAATTACTGTGCTATATTGTTTTGAATTACTGTGCTATATTGTTTTGAGTTACTGTGCTATATTGTTTTGAGTTACTGTGCTACATGGATTTGAGTTACTGTGCTATATTGTTTTGAGTTACTGTGCTATATTGTTTTGAATTACTGTGCTATATTTTTTTGAGTTACTGGGCTAAATGGATTTGAGTTACTGTGCTACATGGATTTGAGTTACTGTGCTACATGGATTTGAGTTACTGTGCTACATGGATTTGAGTTACTGTGCTACATGGATTTGAGTTACTGTGCTACATGGATTTGAGTTACTGTGCTAAATGGATTTAGTTACTGTGCTATATAGTTTTGAATTATTGTGCTATATTATTTTAGTTACTGTGCTATATTGTTTTGAGTTACTGTGCTATATTGTTTTGAGTTACTGTGCTATATTGTTTTGAGTTACTGTGCTATATTGTTTTGAGTTACTGTGCTATATTGTTTTGAGTTACTGTGCTATATTGTTTTAGTTACTGTGCTATATTGTTTTGAGTTACTGTGCTATATTGTTTTGAGTTACTGTGCTATATTGTTTTAGTTACTGTGCTATATTGTTTTGAGTTACTGTGCTATATTGTTTTGAGTTACTGTGCTATATTGTTTTAGTTACTGTGCTATATTGTTTTGAGTTACTGTGCTATATTGTTTTGAGTTACTGTGCTATATTGTTTTGAGTTACTGTGCTATATTGTTTTAGTTACTGTGCTATATTGTTTTGAGTTACTGTGCTATATTGTTTTAGTTACTGTGCTATATTGTTTTGAGTTACTGTGCTATATTGTTTTAGTTACTGTGCTATATTGTTTTGAGTTACTGTGCTATATTGTTTTGAGTTACTGTGCTACATGGATTTGAGTTACTGTGCTATATTGTTTTGAGTTACTGTGCTACATGGATTTGAGTTACTGTGCTATATTTTTTTGAGTAACTGTGCTACATGGATTTGAGTTACTGTGCCACATGGATTTGAGTTACTGTGCCACATGGATTTGAGTTACTGTGCTATATTGTTTTGAGTTACTGTGCCACATGGATTTGAGTTACTGTGCTACATGGATTTGAGTTACTGTGCTATATTGTGTTGAATTACTGTGCTACATGGATTTAAGTTACTGTGCTATATTGTTTTGAGTTACTGTGCCACATGGATTTGAGTTACTGTGCTATATTGTTTTGAGTTACTGTGCTATATTGTTTTGAGTTACTGTGCTACATGGATTTGAGTTACTGTGCTATATTGTTTTGAGTTACTGTGCTATATTGTTTTGAGTTACTGTTCTACATGGATTTGAGTTACTGTGCTATATTGTTTTGAGTTACTGTGCTATATTGTTTTGAGTTACTGTGCCACATGGATTTGAGTTACTGTGCTATATTGTTTTAGTTACTGTGCTATATTGTTTTAGTTACTGTGCTACATGGATTTGAGTTACTGTGCCACATGGATTTGAGTTACTGTGCTATATTGTTTTGAGTTACTGTGCTACATGGATTTGAGTTACTGTGCTACATTGTTTTGAGTTACTGTGCTATATTGTTTTGAGTTACTGTGCTATATTGTTTTAGTTACTGTGCTATATAGTTTTGAATTACTGTGCTATATTGTTTTGAGTTACTGTGCTATATTGTTTTGAGTTACTGTGCTATATTGTTTTGAGTTACTGTGCTATATTGTTTTGAGTTACTGTGCTATATTGTTTTAGTTACTGTGCTATATTGTTTTGAGTTACTGTGCTATATTGTTTAAGTTACTGTGCTATATTGTTTTGAGTTACTGTGCTATATTGTTTTAGTTACTGTGCTATATTGTTTTGAATTACTGTGCTATATTGTTTTAGTTACTGTGCTATATTGTTTTGAGTTACTGTGCTACATGGATTTGAGTTACTGTGCTATATTGTTTTAGTTACTGTGCTATATTGTTTTGAGTTACTGTGCTACATGGATTTGAGTTACTGTGCTATATTTTTTTGAGTAACTGTGCTACATGGATTTGAGTTACTGTGCCACATGGATTTGAGTTACTGTGCCACATGGATTTGAGTTACTGTGCTATATTGTTTTGAGTTACTGTGCCACATGGATTTGAGTTACTGTTCTACATGGATTTGAGTTACTGTGCTATATTGTGTTGAATTACTGTGCTACATGGATTTAAGTTACTGTGCTATATTGTTTTGAGGTACTGTGCTATATTGTTTTAGTTACTGTGCTATATTGTTTTGAATTACTGTGCTATATTGTTTTGAGTTACTGTGCTATATTGTTTTTAGTTACTGTGCTTTATTGTTTTAGTTACTGTGCTATATTGTTTTGAATTACTGTGCTATATTGTTTTAGTTACTGTGCTATATTGTTTTGAATTACTGTGCTTTATTGTTTTAGTTACTGTGCTATATGGATTTGAGTTACTGTGCTATAATTTTTTGAGTAACTGTGCTACATGGATTTGAGTTACTGTGCCACATGGATTTGAGTTACTGTGCCACATGGATTTGAGTTACTGTGCTATATTGTTTTGAGTTACTGTGCCACATGGATTTGAGTTACTGTGCTACATGGATTTGAGTTACTGTGCTATATTGTGTTGAATTACTGTGCTACATGGATTTAAGTGACTGTGCTAGATGGTTTTGAGTTACTGTGCTATATTGTTTAGTTACTGTGCTAGATGGTTTTGAGTTACTGTGCTATATTGTTTTAGTTACTGTGCTAGATGGTTTTGAGTTACTGTGCTATATTGTTTTAGTTACTGTGCTATATTGTTTTGAGTTACTGTGCTATATTGTTTTGAGTTACTGTGCTATATTGTTTTGAGTTACTGTGCTATATTGTTTTGAGTTACTGTGCTATATTGTTTTAGTTACTGTGCTATATTGTTTTGAATTACTGTGCTATATTGTTTTGAGTTACTGTGCTATATTGTTTTGAGTTACTGTGCTATATTGTTTTAGTTACTGTGCTATATTGTTTTGAATTACTGTGCTATATTGTTTTAGTTACTGTGCTATATTGTTTTGAGTTACTGTGCTATATTGTTTTAGTTACTGTGCTATATTGTTTTGAGTTACTGTGCTATATTTTTTTGAGTTACTGTGCTACATGGATTTGAGTTACTGTGCCACATGGATTTGAGTTACTGTGCCACATGGATTTGAGTTACTGTGCTATATTGTTTTGAGTTACTGTGCCACATGGATTTGAGTTACTGTTCTACATGGATTTGAGTTACTGTGCTATATTGTGTTGAATTACTGTGCTACATGGATTTAAGTTACTGTGCTATATTGTTTTGAGGTACTGTGCTATATTGTTTTAGTTACTGTGCTATATTGTTTTGAATTACTGTGCTATATTGTTTTAAGTTACTGTGCTATATTGTTTTTAGTTACTGTGCTTTATTGTTTTAGTTACTGTGCTATATTGTTTTGAATTACTGTGCTATATTGTTTTAGTTACTGTGCTATATTGTTTTGAATTACTGTGCTTTATTGTTTTAGTTACTGTGCTATATGGATTTGAGTTACTGTGCTATAATTTTTTGAGTAACTGTGCTACATGGATTTGAGTTACTGTGCCACATGGATTTGAGTTACTGTGCCACATGGATTTGAGTTACTGTGCTATATTGTTTTGAGTTACTGTGCCACATGGATTTGAGTTACTGTGCTACATGGATTTGAGTTACTTTGCTATATTGTGTTGAATTACTGTGCTACATGGATTTAAGTGACTGTGCTAGATGGTTTTGAGTTACTGTGCTATATTGTTTAGTTACTGTGCTAGATGGTTTTGAGTTACTGTGCTATATTGTTTTAGTTACTGTGCTAGATGGTTTTGAGTTACTGTGCTATATTGTTTTAGTTACTGTGCTATATTGTTTTGAATTACTGTGCTATATTGTTTTAGTTACTGTGCTATATTGTTTTGAGTTACTGTGCTACATGGATTTGAGTTACTGTGCTACATTGTTTTGAGTTACTGTGCTATATTGTTTTGAGTTACTGTGCTATATTGTTTTAGTTACTGTGCTATATAGTTTTGAATTACTGTGCTATATTATTTAAGTTACTGTGCTATATTGTTTTGAGTTACTGTGCTATATTGTTTTGAGTTACTGTGCTATATTGTTTTGAGTTACTGTGCTATATTGTTTTGAGTTACTGTGCTATATTGTTTTAGTTACTGTGCTATATTGTTTTGAGTTACTGTGCTATATTGTTTAAGTTACTGTGCTATATTGTTTTGAGTTACTGTGCTATATTGTTTTAGTTACTGTGCTATATTGTTTTGAATTACTGTGCTATATTGTTTTAGTTACTGTGCTATATTGTTTTGAGTTACTGTGCTACATGGATTTGAGTTACTGTGCTATATTGTTTTAGTTACTGTGCTATATTGTTTTGAGTTACTGTGCTACATGGATTTGAGTTACTGTGCTATATTTTTTTGAGTAACTGTGCTACATGGATTTGAGTTACTGTGCCACATGGATTTGAGTTACTGTGCCACATGGATTTGAGTTACTGTGCTATATTGTTTTGAGTTACTGTGCCACATGGATTTGAGTTACTGTTCTACATGGATTTGAGTTACTGTGCTATATTGTGTTGAATTACTGTGCTACATGGATTTAAGTTACTGTGCTATATTGTTTTGAGTTACTGTGCCACATGGATTTGAGTTACTGTGCTATATTGTTTTGAGTTACTGTGCTATATTGTTTTGAGTTACTGTGCTACATGGATTTAAGTTACTGTGCTATATTGTTTTGAGTTACTGTGCTATATTGTTTTAGTTACTGTGCTATATTGTTTTGAGTTACTGTGCTATATTGTTTTAGTTACTGTGCTATATTGTTTTGAGTTACTGTGCTATATTGTTTTGAATTACTGTGCTATATTGTTTTGAATTACTGTGCTATATTGTTTTAGTTACTGTGCTATATTGTTTTAGTTACTGTGCTATATTGTTTTGAGTTAATGTGCTATATTGTTTTAGTTACTGTGCTATATTGTTTTAGTTACTGTGCTATATTGTTTTAGTTACTGTGCTATATTGTTTTGAGTTACTGTGCTATATTGTTTTAGTTACTGTGCTATATTGTTTTAGTTACTGTGCTATATTGTTTTGAATTACTGTGCTATATTGTTTTAGTTACTGTGCTATATTGTTTTAGTTACTGTGCTATATTGTTTTGAGTTACTGTGCTATATTGTTTTGAATTACTGTGCTATATTGTTTTGAATTACTGTGCTATATTGTTTTAGTTACTGTGCTATATTGTTTTAGTTACTGTGCTATATTGTTTTGAGTTAATGTGCTATATTGTTTTAGTTACTGTGCTATATTGTTTTAGTTACTGTGCTATATTGTTTTAGTTACTGTGCTATATTGTTTTGAGTTACTGTGCTATATTGTTTTAGTTACTGTGCTATATTGTTTTGAGTTACTGTGCTATATTGTTTTAGTTACTGTGCTATATTGTTTTGAGTTACTGTGCTATATTGTTTTTAGTTACTGTGCTATATTGTTTTAGTTACTGTGCTATATTGTTTTGAGTTACTGTGCTATATTGTTTTGAGTTACTGTGCTACATGGATTTGAGTTACTGTGCTATATTGTTTTGAGTTACTGTGCTATATTGTTTTAGTTACTGTGCTATATTGTTTTGAATTACTGTGCTATATTGTTTTGAGTTACTGTGCTATATTGTTTTAGTTACTGTGCTATATTGTTTTAGTTACTGTGCTATATTGTTTTGAGTTACTGTGCTATATTGTTTTAGTTACTGTGGTATATTGTTTTGAATTACTGTGCTTTATTGTTTTAGTTACTGTGCTATATTGTTTTGAGTTACTGTGCTACATGGATTTGAGTTACTGTGCTATATTGTTTTAGTTACTGTGCTATATTGTTTTGAGTTACTGTGCTATATTGTTTTGAGTTACTGTGCTACATGGATTTAAGTTACTGTGCTATATTGTTTTGAGTTACTGTGCCACATGGATTTGAGTTAATGTGCTATATTGTTTTGAGTTACTGTGCTATATTGTTTGAGTTACTGTGCTACATGGATTTGAGTTACTGTGCTATATTGTTTTGAGTTACTGTGCTATATTGTTTTAGTTACTGTGCTATATTTTTTTGAGTTACTGTGCTACATGGTTTTGAGTTACTGTGCTATATTGTTTTAGTTACTGTGCTATATTGTTTTGAGTTACTGTGCTATATTGTTTTAGTTACTGTGCTATATTGTTTTGAATTACTGTGCTATATTGTTTTAGTTACTGTGCTATATTGTTTTGAGTTACTGTGCTATATTGTTTTAGTTACTGTGCTATATTGTTTTGAATTACTGTGCTATATTGTTTTAGTTACTGTGCTATATTGTTTTGAATTACTGTGCTTTATTGTTTTAGTTACTGTGCTATATGGATTTGAGTTACTGTGCTATAATTTTTTGAGTTACTGTGCCACATGGATTTGAGTTACTGTGCCACATGGATTTGAGTTACTGTGCTATATTGTTTTGAGTTACTGTGCTATATTGTTTTGAATTACTGTGCTATATTGTTTTGAATTACTGTGCTATATTGTTTTAGTTACTGTGCTATATTGTTTTAGTTACTGTGCTATATTGTTTTGAGTTAATGTGCTATATTGTTTTAGTTACTGTGCTATATTGTTTTAGTTACTGTGCTATATTGTTTTAGTTACTGTGCTATATTGTTTTGAGTTACTGTGCTATATTGTTTTAGTTACTGTGCTATATTGTTTTAGTTACTGTGCTATATTGTTTTGAATTACTGTGCTATATTGTTTTAGTTACTGTGCTATATTGTTTTAGTTACTGTGCTATATTGTTTTGAGTTACTGTGCTATATTGTTTTGAATTACTGTGCTATATTGTTTTGAATTACTGTGCTATATTGTTTTAGTTACTGTGCTATATTGTTTTAGTTACTGTGCTATATTGTTTTGAGTTAATGTGCTATATTGTTTTAGTTACTGTGCTATATTGTTTTAGTTACTGTGCTATATTGTTTTAGTTACTGTGCTATATTGTTTTGAGTTACTGTGCTATATTGTTTTAGTTACTGTGCTATATTGTTTTGAGTTACTGTGCTATATTGTTTTAGTTACTGTGCTATATTGTTTTGAGTTACTGTGCTATATTGTTTTTAGTTACTGTGCTATATTGTTTTAGTTACTGTGCTATATTGTTTTGAGTTACTGTGCTATATTGTTTTGAGTTACTGTGCTACATGGATTTGAGTTACTGTGCTATATTGTTTTGAGTTACTGTGCTATATTGTTTTAGTTACTGTGCTATATTGTTTTGAATTACTGTGCTATATTGTTTTGAGTTACTGTGCTATATTGTTTTAGTTACTGTGCTATATTGTTTTAGTTACTGTGCTATATTGTTTTGAGTTACTGTGCTATATTGTTTTAGTTACTGTGGTATATTGTTTTGAATTACTGTGCTTTATTGTTTTAGTTACTGTGCTATATTGTTTTGAGTTACTGTGCTACATGGATTTGAGTTACTGTGCTATATTGTTTTAGTTACTGTGCTATATTGTTTTGAGTTACTGTGCTATATTGTTTTGAGTTACTGTGCTACATGGATTTAAGTTACTGTGCTATATTGTTTTGAGTTACTGTGCCACATGGATTTGAGTTAATGTGCTATATTGTTTTGAGTTACTGTGCTATATTGTTTGAGTTACTGTGCTACATGGATTTGAGTTACTGTGCTATATTGTTTTGAGTTACTGTGCTATATTGTTTTAGTTACTGTGCTATATTTTTTTGAGTTACTGTGCTACATGGTTTTGAGTTACTGTGCTATATTGTTTTAGTTACTGTGCTATATTGTTTTGAGTTACTGTGCTATATTGTTTTAGTTACTGTGCTATATTGTTTTGAATTACTGTGCTATATTGTTTTAGTTACTGTGCTATATTGTTTTGAGTTACTGTGCTATATTGTTTTAGTTACTGTGCTATATTGTTTTGAATTACTGTGCTATATTGTTTTAGTTACTGTGCTATATTGTTTTGAATTACTGTGCTTTATTGTTTTAGTTACTGTGCTATATGGATTTGAGTTACTGTGCTATAATTTTTTGAGTTACTGTGCCACATGGATTTGAGTTACTGTGCCACATGGATTTGAGTTACTGTGCTATATTGTTTTGAGTTACTGTGCCACATGGATTTGAGTTACTGTGCTACATGGATTTGAGTTACTGTGCTATATTGTGTTGAATTACTGTGCTACATGGATTTAAGTGACTGTGCTAGATGGTTTTGAGTTACTGTGCTATATTGTTTAGTTACTGTGCTAGATGGTTTTGAGTTACTGTGCTATATTGTTTTAGTTACTGTGCTAGATGGTTTTGAGTTACTGTGCTATATTGTTTTAGTTACTGTGCTATATTGTTTTGAATTACTGTGCTATATTGTTTTAGTTACTGTGCTATATTGTTTTGAGTTACTGTGCTACATGGATTTGAGTTACTGTGCTACATTGTTTTGAGTTACTGTGCTATATTGTTTTGAGTTACTGTGCTATATTGTTTTAGTTACTGTGCTATATAGTTTTGAATTACTGTGCTATATTATTTTAGTTACTGTGCTATATTGTTTTGAGTTACTGTGCTATATTGTTTTGAGTTACTGTGCTATATTGTTTTGAGTTACTGTGCTATATTGTTTTGAGTTACTGTGCTATATTGTTTTAGTTACTGTGCTATATTGTTTTGAGTTACTGTGCTATATTGTTTTGAGTTACTGTGCTATATTGTTTTAGTTACTGTGCTATATTGTTTTGAGTTACTGTGCTATATTGTTTAAGTTACTGTGCTATATTGTTTTGAGTTACTGTGCTATATTGTTTTAGTTACTGTGCTATATTGTTTTGAATTACTGTGCTATATTGTTTTAGTTACTGTGCTATATTGTTTTGAGTTACTGTGCTACATGGATTTGAGTTACTGTGCTATATTGTTTTAGTTACTGTGCTATATTGTTTTGAGTTACTGTGCTACATGGATTTGAGTTACTGTGCTATATTTTTTTGAGTAACTGTGCTACATGGATTTGAGTTACTGTGCCACATGGATTTGAGTTACTGTGCCACATGGATTTGAGTTACTGTGCTATATTGTTTTGAGTTACTGTGCCACATGGATTTGAGTTACTGTTCTACATGGATTTGAGTTACTGTGCTATATTGTGTTGAATTACTGTGCTACATGGATTTAAGTTACTGTGCTATATTGTTTTGAGTTACTGTGCCACATGGATTTGAGTTACTGTGCTATATTGTTTTGAGTTACTGTGCTATATTGTTTTGAGTTACTGTGCTACATGGATTTAAGTTACTGTGCTATATTGTTTTGAGTTACTGTGCCACATGGATTTGAGTTACTGTGCTATATTGTTTTGAGTTACTGTGCTATATTGTTTTGAGTTACTGTGCTACATGGATTTGAGTTACTGTGCTATATTGTTTTGAGTTACTGTGCTATATTGTTTTAGTTACTGTGCTATATTTTTTTGAGTTACTGTGCTACATGGTTTTGAGTTACTGTGCTATATTGTTTTAGTTACTGTGCTATATTGTTTTGAGTTACTGTGCTACATGGATTTGAGTTACTGGGCTATATTGTTTTAGTTACTGTGCTACATGGATTTGAGTTACTGTGCCACATGGATTTGAGTTACTGTGCCACATGGATTTGAGTTACTGTGCTATATTGTTTTGAGTTACTGTGCCACATGGATTTGAGTTACTGTGCCACATGGATTTGAGTTACTGTGCTACATGGATTTGAGTTACTGTGCTATATTGTTTTGAGTTACTGTGCCACATGGATTTGAGTTACTGTGCTATATTGTTTTGAGTTACTGTGCTATATTGTTTTGAATTACTGTGCTATATTGTTTTGAATTACTGTGCTATATTGTTTTGAGTTACTGTGCTATATTGTTTTGAGTTACTGTGCTACATGGATTTGAGTTACTGTGCTATATTGTTTTGAGTTACTGTGCTATATTGTTTTGAATTACTGTGCTATATTTTTTTGAGTTACTGTACTAAATGGATTTGAGTTACTGTGCTACATGGATTTGAGTTACTGTGCTACATGGATTTGAGTTACTGTGCTACATGGATTTGAGTTACTGTACTATATTTTTTTGAGTTACTGTGCTACATGGATTTGAGTTACTGTGCTATATTGTTTTGAGTTACTGTGCTACATGGATTTGTGTTACTGTGCTATATTGTGTTGAATCACTGTGCTACATGGAGTTGAGTTACTGTGCTATATTGATTTGAGTTACTGTGCTACATGGAGTTGAGTTACTTTGCTATATTGTTTTGAGTTACTGTGCTACATGGATTTGAGTTACTGTGCTATATTGTTTTGAGTTACTGTGCTATATTGTTTTGAATTACTGTGCTATATTGTTTTGAATTACTGTGCTATATTGTTTTGAGTTACTGTGCTATATTGTTTTAGTTACTGTGCTACATGGATTTGAGTTACTGTGCTATATTGTTTTGAGTTACTGTGCTATATTGTTTTGAATTACTGTGCTATATTTTTTTGAATTACTGTGCTATATTTTTTTGAGTTACTGTGCTACATGGATTTGAGTTACTGTGCTACATGGATTTGAGTTACTGTGCTACATAGATTTGAGTTACTGTGCTACATGGATTTGAGTTACTGTGCTACATGGATTTGAGTTACTGTGCTATATTGTGTTGAATTACTGTGCTACATGGATTTAAGTTACTGTGCTATATTGTTTTGAGTTACTGTGCCACATGGATTTGAGTTACTGTGCCACATGGATTTGAGTTACTGTGCTATATTGTTTTGAGTTACTGTGCTACATGGATTTGAGTTACTGTGCTATATTGTTTTGAGTTACTGTGCTATATTGTTTTAGTTACTGTGCTACATGGATTTGAGTTACTGTGCCACATGGATTTGAGTTACTGTGCTATATTGTTTTGAGTTACTGTGCTATATTGTTTTAGTTACTGTGCTATATTGTTTTGAGTTACTGTGCTACATGGATTTGAGTTACTGTGCTATATTGTTTTAGTTACTGTGCTATATTGTTTTGAGTTACTGTGCTACATGGATTTGAGTTACTGTGCTATATTTTTTTGAGTAACTGTGCTACATGGATTTGAGTTACTGTGCCACATGGATTTGAGTTACTGTGCCACATGGATTTGAGTTACTGTGCTATATTGTTTTGAGTTACTGTGCCACATGGATTTGAGTTACTGTTCTACATGGATTTGAGTTACTGTGCTATATTGTGTTGAATTACTGTGCTACATGGATTTAAGTTACTGTGCTATATTGTTTTGAGTTACTGTGCCACATGGATTTGAGTTACTGTGCTATATTGTTTTGAGTTACTGTGCTATATTGTTTTGAGTTACTGTGCTACATGGATTTAAGTTACTGTGCTATATTGTTTTGAGTTACTGTGCTATATTGTTTTAGTTACTGTGCTATATTGTTTTGAGTTACTGTGCTATATTGTTTTAGTTACTGTGCTATATTGTTTTGAGTTACTGTGCTATATTGTTTTGAATTACTGTGCTATATTGTTTTGAATTACTGTGCTATATTGTTTTAGTTACTGTGCTATATTGTTTTAGTTACTGTGCTATATTGTTTTGAGTTAATGTGCTATATTGTTTTAGTTACTGTGCTATATTGTTTTAGTTACTGTGCTATATTGTTTTGAGTTACTGTGCTATATTGTTTTAGTTACTGTGCTATATTGTTTTAGTTACTGTGCTATATTGTTTTGAATTACTGTGCTATATTGTTTTAGTTACTGTGCTATAGTGTTTTAGTTACTGTGCTATATTGTTTTGAGTTACTGTGCTATATTGTTTTGAATTACTGTGCTATATTGTTTTGAATTACTGTGCTATATTGTTTTAGTTACTGTGCTATATTGTTTTAGTTACTGTGCTATATTGTTTTGAGTTAATGTGCTATATTGTTTTAGTTACTGTGCTATATTGTTTTAGTTACTGTGCTATATTGTTTTAGTTACTGTGCTATATTGTTTTGAGTTACTGTGCTATATTGTTTTAGTTACTGTGCTATATTGTTTTGAGTTACTGTGCTATATTGTTTTAGTTACTGTGCTATTTTGTTTTGAGTTACTGTGCTATATTGTTTTGAGTTACTGTGCTATATTGTTTTGAGTTACTGTGCTATATTGTTTTAGTTACTGTGCTATATTGTTTTGAGTTACTGTGCTATATTGTTTTGAGTTACTGTGCTACATGGATTTGAGTTACTGTGCTATATTGTTTTGAGTTACTGTGCTATATTGTTTTAGTTACTGTGCTATATTGTTTTGAATTACTGTGCTATATTGTTTTGAGTTACTGTGCTATATTGTTTTAGTTACTGTGCTATATTGTTTTAGTTACTGTGCTATATTGTTTTGAGTTACTGTGCTATATTGTTTTAGTTACTGTGGTATATTGTTTTGAATTACTGTGCTTTATTGTTTTAGTTACTGTGCTATATTGTTTTGAGTTACTGTGCTACATGGATTTGAGTTACTGTGCTATATTGTTTTAGTTACTGTGCTATATTGTTTTGAGTTACTGTGCTACATGGATTTGAGTTACTGTGCTATATTTTTTTGAGTAACTGTGCTACATGGATTTGAGTTACTGTGCCACATGGATTTGAGTTACTGTGCCACATGGATTTGAGTTACTGTGCTATATTGTTTTGAGTTACTGTGCCACATGGATTTGAGTTACTGTGCTACATGGATTTGAGTTACTGTGCTATATTGTGTTGAATTACTGTGCTACATGGATTTAAGTGACTGTGCTAGATGGTTTTGAGTTACTGTGCTATATTGTTTAGTTACTGTGCTAGATGGTTTTGAGTTACTGTGCTATATTGTTTTAGTTACTGTGCTAGATGGTTTTGAGTTACTGTGCTATATTGTTTTAGTTACTGTGCTATATTGTTTTGAATTACTGTGCTATATTGTTTTAGTTACTGTGCTATATTGTTTTGAGTCACTGTGCTACATGGATTTGAGTTACTGTGCTACATTGTTTTGAGTTACTGTGCTATATTATTTTGAGTTACTGTGCTATATTGTTTTAGTTACTGTGCTATATAGTTTTGAATTACTGTGCTATATTATTTTAGTTACTGTGCTATATTGTTTTGAGTTACTGTGCTATATTGTTTTGAGTTACTGTGCTATATTGTTTTGAGTTACTGTGCTATATTGTTTTGAGTTACTGTGCTATATTGTTTTAGTTACTGTGCTATATTGTTTTGAGTTACTGTGCTATATTGTTTTGAGTTACTGTGCTATATTGTTTTAGTTACTGTGCTATATTGTTTTGAGTTACTGTGCTATATTGTTTAAGTTACTGTGCTATATTGTTTTGAGTTACTGTGCTATATTGTTTTAGTTACTGTGCTATATTGTTTTGAATTACTGTGCTATATTGTTTTAGTTACTGTGCTATATTGTTTTGAGTTACTGTGCTACATGGATTTGAGTTACTGTGCTATATTGTTTTAGTTACTGTGCTATATTGTTTTGAGTTACTGTGCTACATGGATTTGAGTTACTGTGCTATATTTTTTTGAGTAACTGTGCTACATGGATTTGAGTTACTGTGCCACATGGATTTGAGTTACTGTGCCACATGGATTTGAGTTACTGTGCTATATTGTTTTGAGTTACTGTGCCACATGGATTTGAGTTACTGTTCTACATGGATTTGAGTTACTGTGCTATATTGTGTTGAATTACTGTGCTACATGGATTTAAGTTACTGTGCTATATTGTTTTGAGTTACTGTGCCACATGGATTTGAGTTACTGTGCTATATTGTTTTGAGTTACTGTGCTATATTGTTTTGAGTTACTGTGCTACATGGATTTAAGTTACTGTGCTATATTGTTTTGAGTTACTGTGCCACATGGATTTGAGTTACTGTGCTATATTGTTTTGAGTTACTGTGCTATATTGTTTTGAGTTACTGTGCTACATGGATTTGAGTTACTGTGCTATATTGTTTTGAGTTACTGTGCTATATTGTTTTAGTTACTGTGCTATATTTTTTTGAGTTACTGTGCTACATGGTTTTGAGTTACTGTGCTATATTGTTTTAGTTACTGTGCTATATTGTTTTGAGTTACTGTGCTACATGGATTTGAGTTACTGGGCTATATTGTTTTAGTTACTGTGCTACATGGATTTGAGTTACTGTGCCACATGGATTTGAGTTACTGTGCCACATGGATTTGAGTTACTGTGCTATATTGTTTTGAGTTACTGTGCCACATGGATTTGAGTTACTGTGCCACATGGATTTGAGTTACTGTGCTACATGGATTTGAGTTACTGTGCTATATTGTTTTGAGTTACTGTGCTATATTGTTTTGAATTACTGTGCTATATTGTTTTGAATTACTGTGCTATATTGTTTTGAGTTACTGTGCTATATTGTTTTGAGTTACTGTGCTACATGGATTTGAGTTACTGTGCTATATTGTTTTGAGTTACTGTGCTATATTGTTTTGAATTACTGTGCTATATTTTTTTGAGTTACTGTGCTAAATGGATTTGAGTTACTGTGCTACATGGATTTGAGTTACTGTGCTACATGGATTTGAGTTACTGTGCTACATGGATTTGAGTTACTGTGCTATATTTTTTTGAGTTACTGTGCTACATGGATTTGAGTTACTGTGCTATATTGTTTTGAGTTACTGTGCTACATGGATTTGTGTTACTGTGCTATATTGTGTTGAATCACTGTGCTACATGGAGTTGAGTTACTGTGCTATATTGATTTGAGTTACTGTGCTACATGGAGTTGAGTTACTTTGCTATATTGTTTTGAGTTACTGTGCTACATGGATTTGAGTTACTGTGCTATATTGTTTTGAGTTACTGTGCTATATTGTTTTGAATTACTGTGCTATATTGTTTTGAATTACTGTGCTATATTGTTTTGAGTTACTGTGCTATATTGTTTTAGTTACTGTGCTACATGGATTTGAGTTACTGTGCTATATTGTTTTGAGTTACTGTGCTATATTGTTTTGAATTACTGTGCTATATTTTTTTGAATTACTGTGCTATATTTTTTTGAGTAACTGTGCTACATGGATTTGAGTTACTGTGCTACATGGATTTGAGTTACTGTGCTACATGGATTTGAGTTACTGTGCTACATGGATTTGAGTTACTGTGCTACATGGATTTGAGTTACTGTGCTATATTGTGTTGAATTACTGTGCTACATGGATTTAAGTTACTGTGCTATATTGTTTTGAGTTACTGTGCCACATGGATTTGAGTTACTGTGCCACATGGATTTGAGTTACTGTGCTATATTGTTTTGAGTTACTGTGCTATATTGTTTTGAGTTACTGTGCTATATTGTTTTAGTTACTGTGCTACATGGATTTGAGTTACTGTGCCACATGGATTTGAGTTACTGTGCTATATTGTTTTGAGTTACTGTGCCACATGGATTTGAGTTACTGTGCCACATTGATTTGAGTTACTGTGCTATATTGTTTTGAGTTACTGTGCCACATGGATTTGAGTTACTGTGCCACATGGATTTGAGTTACTGTGCTACATGGATTTGAGTAACTGTGCTATATTGTTTTGAGTTACTGTGCCACATGGATTTGAGTTACTGTGCTATATTGTTTTGAATTACTGTGCTATATTGTTTTGAGTTACTGTGCTATATTGTTTTGAGTTACTGTGCTATATTGTTTTAGTTACTGTGCTATATTGTTTTGAGTTACTGTGCTACATGGATTTGAGTTACTGTGCTATATTTTTTTGAGTAACTGTGCTACATGGATTTGAGTTACTGTGCCACATGGATTTGAGTTACTGTGCCACATGGATTTGAGTTACTGTTCTACATGGATTTGAGTTACTGTGCTATATTGTGTTGAATTACTGTGCTACATGGATTTAAGTTACTGTGCTATATTGTTTTGAGTTACTGTAACACATGGATTTGAGTTACTGTGCTATATTGTTTTGAGTTACTGTGCTATATTGTTTTGAGTTACTGTGCTACATGGATTTAAGTTACTGTGCTATATTGTTTTGAGTTACTGTGCCACATGGATTTGAGTTACTGTGCTATATTGTTTTGAGTTACTGTGCTATATTGTTTTGAGTTACTGTGCTACATGGATTTGAGTTACTGTGCTATATTGTTTTGAGTTACTGTGCTATATTGTTTTAGTTACTGTGCTATATTTTTTTGAGTTACTGTGCTACATGGTTTTGAGTTACTGTGCTATATTGTTTTAGTTACTGTGCTATATTGTTTTGAGTTACTGTGCTACATGGATTTGAGTTACTGGGCTATATTGTTTTAGTTACTGTGCTACATGGATTTGAGTTACTGTGCCACATGGATTTGAGTTACTGTGCCACATGGATTTGAGTTACTGTGCTATATTGTTTTGAGTTACTGTGCCACATGGATTTGAGTTACTGTGCCACATGGATTTGAGTTACTGTGCTACATGGATTTGAGTTACTGTGCTATATTGTTTTGAGTTACTGTGCCACATGGATTTGAGTTACTGTGCTATATTGTTTTGAGTTACTGTGCTATATTGTTTTGAATTACTGTGCTATATTGTTTTGAATTACTGTGCTATATTGTTTTGAGTTACTGTGCTATATTGTTTTGAGTTACTGTGCTACATGGATTTGAGTTACTGTGCTATATTGTTTTGAGTTACTGTGCTATATTGTTTTGAATTACTGTGCTATATTTTTTTGAGTTACTGTGCTAAATGGATTTGAGTTACTGTGCTACATGGATTTGAGTTACTGTGCTACATGGATTTGAGTTACTGTGCTACATGGATTTGAGTTACTGTACTATATTTTTTTGAGTTACTGTGCTACATGGATTTGAGTTACTGTGCTATATTGTTTTGAGTTACTGTGCTACATGGATTTGTGTTACTGTGCTATATTGTGTTGAATCACTGTGCTACATGGAGTTGAGTTACTGTGCTATATTGATTTGAGTTACTGTGCTACATGGAGTTGAGTTACTTTGCTATATTGTTTTGAGTTACTGTGCTACATGGATTTGAGTTACTGTGCTATATTGTTTTGAGTTACTGTGTTATATTGTTTTGAATTACTGTGCTATATTGTTTTGAATTACTGTGCTATATTGTTTTGAGTTACTGTGCTATATTGTTTTAGTTACTGTGCTACATGGATTTGAGTTACTGTGCTATATTGTTTTGAGTTACTGTGCTATATTGTTTTGAATTACTGTGCTATATTTTTTTGAATTACTGTGCTATATTTTTTTGAGTTACTGTGCTACATGGATTTGAGTTACTGTGCTACATGGATTTGAGTTACTGTGCTACATGGATTTGAGTTACTGTGCTACATGGATTTGAGTTACTGTGCTACATGGATTTGAGTTACTGTGCTATATTGTGTTGAATTACTGTGCTACATGGATTTAAGTTACTGTGCTATATTGTTTTGAGTTACTGTGCCACATGGATTTGAGTTACTGTGCCACATGGATTTGAGTTACTGTGCTATATTGTTTTGAGTTACTGTGCTACATGGATTTGAGTTACTGTGCTATATTGTTTTGAGTTACTGTGCTATATTGTTTTAGTTACTGTGCTACATGGATTTGAGTTACTGTGCCACATGGATTTGAGTTACTGTGCTATATTGTTTTGAGTTACTGTGCCACATGGATTTGAGTTACTGTGCCACATGGATTTGAGTTACTGTGCTATATTGTTTTGAGTTACTGTGCCACATGGATTTGAGTTACTGTGCCACATGGATTTGAGTTACTGTGCTACATGGATTTGAGTAACTGTGCTATATTGTTTTGAGTTACTGTGCCACATGGATTTGAGTTACTGTGCTATATTGTTTTGAATTACTGTGCTATATTGTTTTGAATTACTGTGCTATATTGTTTTGAGTTACTGTGCTATATTGTTTTGAGTTACTGTGCTACATGGATTTGAGTTACTGTGCTATATTGTTTTGAGTTACTGTGCTATATTGTTTTGAATTACTGTGCTATATTTTTTTGAGTTACTGTGCTAAATGGATTTGAGTTACTGTGCTACATGGATTTGAGTTACTGTGCTACATGGATTTGAGTTACTCTGCTACATGGATTTGAGTTACTGTGCTACATGGATTTGAGTTACTGTGCTATATTGTTTTGAGTTACTGTGCTACATTGATTTGTGTTACTGTGCTATATTGTTTTGAGTTACTGTGCTACATGGATTTGAGTTACTGTGCTATATTGTTTTGAGTTACTGTGCTACATGGATTTGAGTTACTGTGCTATATTGTTTTGAGTTACTGTGCTACATGGATTTGTGTTACTGTGCTATATTGTGTTGAATCACTGTGCTACATGGAGTTGAGTTACTGTGCTATATTGTTTTGAGTTACTGTGCTATATTGTTTTGAGTTACTGTGCTACATGGATTTGAGTTACTGTGCTATATTGTTTTGAGTTACTGTGCTACATGGAGTTGAATTACTGTGCTATATTGTTTTGAATTACTGTGCTATATTGTTTTGAGTTACTGTGCTATATTGTTTTGAGTTACTGTGCTACATGGATTTGAGTTACTGTGCTATATTGTTTTGAGTTACTGTGCTATATTGTTTTGAATTACTGTGCTATATTTTTTTGAGTTACTGTGCTATATTGTACATGGATTTGAGTTACTGTGCTACATGGATTTGAGTTACTGTGCTACATGGATTTGAGTTACTGTGCTATATTGTGTTGAATTACTGTGCTACATGGATTTAAGTTACTGTGCTATATTGTTTTGAGTTACTGTGCCACATGGATTTGAGTTACTGTGCCACATGGTTTTGAGTTACTGTGCTACATGGATTTGAGTTACTGTGCTATATTGTTTTGAATTACTGTGCTATATTTTTTTGAGTTACTGTGCTAAATGGATTTGAGTTACTGTGCTACATGGATTTGAGTTACTGTGCTACATGGATTTGAGTTACTGTGCTACATGGATTTGAGTTACTGTACTATATTTTTTTGAGTTACTGTGCTACATGGATTTGAGTTACTGTGCTATATTGTTTTGAGTTACTGTGCTACATGGATTTGTGTTACTGTGCTATATTGTGTTGAATCACTGTGCTACATGGAGTTGAGTTACTGTGCTATATTGATTTGAGTCACTGTGCTACATGGAGTTGAGTTACTTTGCTATATTGTTTTGAGTTACTGTGCTACATGGATTTGAGTTACTGTGCTATATTGTTTTGAGTTACTGTGCTATATTGTTTTGAATTACTGTGCTATATTGTTTTGAATTACTGTGCTATATTGTTTTGAGTTACTGTGCTATATTGTTTTAGTTACTGTGCTACATGGATTTGAGTTACTGTGCTATATTGTTTTGAGTTACTGTGCTATATTGTTTTGAATTACTGTGCTATATTTTTTTGAATTACTGTGCTATATTTTTTTGAGTTACTGTGCTACATGGATTTGAGTTACTGTGCTACATGGATTTGAGTTACTGTGCTACATGGATTTGAGTTACTGTGCTACATGGATTTGAGTTACTGTGCTACATGGATTTGAGTTACTGTGCTATATTGTGTTGAATTACTGTGCTACATGGATTTAAGTTACTGTGCTATATTGTTTTGAGTTACTGTGCCACATGGATTTGAGTTACTGTGCCACATGGATTTGAGTTACTGTGCTATATTGTTTTGAGTTACTGTGCTACATGGATTTGAGTTACTGTGCTATATTGTTTTGAGTTACTGTGCTATATTGTTTTAGTTACTGTGCTACATGGATTTGAGTTACTGTGCCACATGGATTTGAGTTACTGTGCTATATTGTTTTGAGTTACTGTGCCACATGGATTTGAGTTACTGTGCCACATGGATTTGAGTTACTGTGCTATATTGTTTTGAGTTACTGTGCCACATGGATTTGAGTTACTGTGCCACATGGATTTGAGTTACTGTGCTACATGGATTTGAGTAACTGTGCTATATTGTTTTGAGTTACTGTGCCACATGGATTTGAGTTACTGTGCTATATTGTTTTGAATTACTGTGCTATATTGTTTTGAATAACTGTGCTATATTGTTTTGAGTTACTGTGCTATATTGTTTTGAGTTACTGTGCTACATGGATTTGAGTTACTGTGCTATATTGTTTTGAGTTACTGTGCTATATTGTTTTGAATTACTGTGCTATATTTTTTTGAGTTACTGTGCTAAATGGATTTGAGTTACTGTGCTACATGGATTTGAGTTACTGTGCTACATGGATTTGAGTTACTCTGCTACATGGATTTGAGTTACTGTGCTATATTGTTTTGAGTTACTGTGCTACATTGATTTGTGTTACTGTGCTATATTGTTTTGAGTTACTGTGCTACATGGATTTGTGTTACTGTGCTATATTGTGTTGAATCACTGTGCTACATGGAGTTGAGTTACTGTGCTACATGGATTTGAGTTACTGTGCTATATTGTGTTGAATTACTGTGCTACATGGATTTAAGTTACTGTGCTATATTGTTTTGAGTTACTGTGCCACATGGATTTGAGTTACTGTGCCACATGGATTTGAGTTACTGTGCTATATTGTTTTGAGTTACTGTGCTACATGGATTTGAGTTACTGTGCTATATTGTTTTGAGTTACTGTGCTACATGGATTTGAGTTACTGTGCTATATTGTTTTGAGTTACTGTGCTACATGGATTTGTGTTACTGTGCTATATTGTGTTGAATCACTGTGCTACATGGAGTTGAGTTACTGTGCTATATTGTTTTGAGTTACTGTGCTACATGGAGTTGAGTTACTGTGCAATATTGTTTTGAGTTACTGTGCTACATGGATTTGAGTTACTGTGCTATATTGTTTTGAGTTACTGTGCTACATGGAGTTGAATTACTGTGCTATATTGTTTTGAATTACTGTGCTATATTGTTTTGAGTTACTGTGCTATATTGTTTTGAGTTACTGTGCTACATGGATTTGAGTTACTGTGCTATATTGTTTTGAGTTACTGTGCTATATTGTTTTGAATTACTGTGCTATATTTTTTTGAGTTACTGTGCTATATTGTACATGGATTTGAGTTACTGTGCTACATGGATTTGAGTTACTGTGCTACATGGATTTGAGTTACTGTGCTATATTGTGTTGAATTACTGTGCTACATGGATTTAAGTTACTGTGCTATATTGTTTTGAGTTACTGTGCCACATGGATTTGAGTTACTGTGCCACATGGATTTGAGTTACTGTGCTATATTGTTTTGAGTTACTGTGCTACATGGATTTGAGTTACTGTGCTATATTGTTTTGAGTTACTGTGCTATATTGTTTTAGTTACTGTGCTACATGGATTTGAGTTACTGTGCCACATGGATTTGAGTTACTGTGCTATATTGTTTTGAGTTACTGTGCCACATGGATTTGAGTTACTGTGCCACATGGATTTGAGTTACTGTGCTATATTGTTTTGAGTTACTGTGCCACATGGATTTGAGTTACTGTGCCACATGGATTTGAGTTACTGTGCTACATGGATTTGAGTTACTGTGCTATATTGTTTTGAGTTACTGTGCCACATGGATTTGAGTTACTGTGCTATATTGTTTTGAGTTACTGTGCAATATTGTTTTGAATTACTGTGCTATATTGTTTTGAGTTACTGTGCTATATTGTTTTGAATTACTGTGCTATATTGTTTTGAGTTACTGTGCTATATTGTTTTTAGTTACTGTGCTACATGGATTTGAGTTACTGTGCTATATTGTGTTGAATTACTGTGCTACATGGATTTAAGTTACTGTGCTATATTGTTTTGAGTTACTGTGCCACATGGATTTGAGTTACTGTGCTATATTGTTTTGAGTAACTGTGCTATATTGTTTTGAGTTACTGTGCTACGTGGATTTGAGTTACTGTGCTATATTGTTTTGAGTTACTGTGCCACATGGATTTGAGTTACTGTGCTATATTGTTTGGAGTTACTGTGCAATATTGTTTTAGTTACTGTGCTATATTGTTTTGAGTTACTGTGCTATATTGTTTTGAATTACTGTGCTATATTGTTTTGAGTTACTGTGCTATATTGTTTTTAGTTACTGTGCTACATGGATTTGAGTTACTGTGCTATATTGTTTTGAGTTACTGTGCTATATTGTTTTTAGTTACTGTGCTACATGGATTTGAGTTACTGTGCTACATTGTTTTGAGTTACTGTGCTATATTGTTTTGAGTTACTGTGCTATATTGTTTTTAATTACTGTGCTATATTGTTTTGAATTACTGTGCTATATTGTTTTGAATTACTGTGCTATATTGTTTTGAGTTACTGTGCTATATTGTTTTGAGTTACTGTGCTACATGGATTTGAGTTACTGTGCTATATTGTTTTGAGTTACTGTGCTATATTGTTTTGAATTACTGTGCTATATTTTTTTGAGTTACTGTTCTACATGGATTTGAGTTACTGTGCTATATTGTTTTGAGTTACTGTGCCACATGGATTTGAGTTACTGTGCTATATTGTGTTGAATTACTGTGCTACATGGATTTAAGTTACTGTGCTATATTGTTTTGAGTTACTGTGCCACATGGATTTGAGTTACTGTGCCACATGGATTTGAGTTACTGTGCTATATTGTTTTGAGTTACTGTGCTACATGGATTTGAGTTACTGTGCTATATTGTTTTGAGTTACTGTGCTATATTGTTTTAGTTACTGTGCTATATTGTTTTGAGTTACTGTGCTACATGGTTTTGAGGTACTGTGCTATATTGTTTTAGTTACTGTGCTACATGGATTTGAGTTACTGTGCCACATGGATTTGACTTACTGTGCTATATTGTTTTGAGTTACTGTGCCACATGGATTTGAGTTACTGTGCCACATGGATTTGAGTTACTGTGCTATATTGTTTTGAGTTACTGTGCCACATGGATTTGAGTTACTGTGCTATATTGTTTTGAATTACCGTGCTATATTGTTTTGAATTACTGTGCTATATTGTTTTGAGTTACTGTGCTACATGGATTTGAGTTACTGTGCTATATTGTTTTGAGTTAGTGTGCTATATTGTTGTGAGTTACTTTGCCACATGGATTTGTGTTACTGTGCCACATGGATTTGAGTTACTGTGCTATATTGTTTTGAGTTACTGTGCTACATGGATTTGAGTTACTGTGCTATATTGTTTTGAGTTACTGTGCTATATTGTTTTGAGTTACTGTGCCACATGGATTTGAGTTACTGTGCTATATTGTTTTGAGTTACTGTGCTACATGGATTTGAGTTACTGTGCTATATTGTTTTGAGTTACTGTGCTATATTGTTTTGAGTTACTGTGCCACATGGATTTGTGTTACTGTGCTACATGGATTTGAGTTACTGTGCTATATTGTTTTGAGTTACTGTGCCACATGGATTTGAGTTACTGTGCTATATTGTTTTGAGTTACTGTGCTATATTGTTTTGAATTACTGTGCTATATTTTTTTGAGTTACTGTGCTAAATGGATTTGAGTTACTGTGCTACATGGATTTGAGTTACTGTGCTACATGGATTTGAGTTACTGTGCTACATGGATTTGAGTTACTGCTACATGGATTTGAGTTACTGTGCTACATGGATTTGAGTTACTGTGCTACATGGATTTGAGTTACTGTGCTACATGGATTTGAGTTACTGTGCTATATTGTTTTGAGTTACTGTGCTACATGGATTTGTGTTACTGTGCTATATTGTTTTGAGTTACTGTGCTACATGGATTTGAGTTACTGTGCTATATTGTTTTGAGTTACTGTGCTACATGGATTTGAGTTACTGTGCTATATTGTTTTGAGTTACTGTGCTATATTGTTTTGAATTACTGTGCTATATTGTTTTGAATTACTGTGCTATATTGTTTTGAGTTACTGTGCTATATGGATTTGAGTTACTGTGCTACATGGATTTGAGTTACTGTGCTACATGGATTTGAGTTACTGTGCTACATGGATTTGAGTTACTATGCTATATTGTTTTGAGTTACTGTGCTACATGGATTTGTGTTACTGTGCTATATTGTTTTGAGTTACTGTGCTACATGGATTTGAGTTACTGTGCTATATTGTTTTGAGTTACTGTGCCACATGGATTTGAGTTACTGTGCCACATGGATTTGAGTTACTGTGCTATATTGTTTTGAGTTACTGTGCAATATTGTTTTGAATTACTGTGCTATATTGTTTTGAGTTACTGTGCTATATTGTTTTGAATTACTGTGCTATATTGTTTTGAGTTACTGTGCTATATTGTTTTTAGTTACTGTGCTACATGGATTTGAGTTACTGTGCTATATTGTTTTGAGTTACTGTGCTATATTGTTTTTAGTTACTGTGCTACATGGATTTGAGTTACTGTGCTATATTGTTTTGAGTTACTGTGCTATATTGTTTTAGTTACTGTGCTATATTGTTTTGAGTTACTGTGCTATATTGTTTTGAGTTACTGTGCTACATGGATTTGAGTTACTGTGCTACATGGATTTGAGTTACTGTGCTACATGGATTTGAGTTGCTGTGCTACATGGATTTGAGTTACTGTGCTACATGGATTTGAGTTGCTGTGCTACATGGATTAGAGTTACTGTGCTACATGGATTTGAGTTACTGTGCTATATTGTTTTGAGTTACTGTGCTATATTGTTTTGAGTTACTGTGCTATATTGTTTTGAGTTACTGTGCTACATGGATTTGAGTTACTGTGCAACATGGATTTGAGTTACTGTGCTACATGGATTTGTGTTACTGTGCTACATGGATTTGAGTTACTGTGCTAAATGGATTTGAGTTACTGTGCTATATTGTTTTGAGTTACTGTGCTATATTGTTTTAGTTACTGTGCTACATGGATTTGAGTTACTGTGCCACATGGATTTGAGTTACTGTGCTATATTGTTTTGAGTTACTGTGCCACATGGATTTGAGTTACTGTGCCACATGGATTTGAGTTACTGTGCTATATTGTTTTGAGTTACTGTGCCACATGGATTTGAGTTACTGTGCCACATGGATTTGAGTTACTGTGCTACATGGATTTGAGTAACTGTGCTATATTGTTTTGAGTTACTGTGCCACATGGATTTGAGTTACTGTGCTATATTGTTTTGAATTACTGTGCTATATTGTTTTGAATTACTGTGCTATATTGTTTTGAGTTACTGTTCTATATTGTTTTGAGTTACTGTGCTACATGGATTTGAGTTACTGTGCTATATTGTTTTGAGTTACTGTGCTATATTGTTTTGAATTACTGTGCTATATTTTTTTGAGTTACTGTGCTAAATGGATTTGAGTTACTGTGCTACATGGATTTGAGTTACTGTGCTACATGGATTTGAGTTACTCTGCTACATGGATTTGAGTTACTGTGCTACATGGATTTGAGTTACTGTGCTATATTGTTTTGAGTTACTGTGCTACATTGATTTGTGTTACTGTGCTATATTGTTTTGAGTTACTGTGCTACATGGATTTGAGTTACTGTGCTATATTGTTTTGAGTTACTGTGCTACATGGATTTGAGTTACTGTGCTATATTGTTTTGAGTTACTGTGCTACATGGATTTGTGTTACTGTGCTATATTGTGTTGAATCACTGTGCTACATGGAGTTGAGTTACTGTGCTATATTGTTTTGAGTTACTGTGCTATATTGTTTTGAGTTACTGTGCTACATGGATTTGAGTTACTGTGCTATATTGTTTTGAGTTACTGTGCTACATGGAGTTGAATTACTGTGCTATATTGTTTTGAATTACTGTGCTATATTGTTTTGAGTTACTGTGCTATATTGTTTTGAGTTACTGTGCTACATGGATTTGAGTTACTGTGCTATATTGTTTTGAGTTACTGTGCTATATTGTTTTGAATTACTGTGCTATATTTTTTTGAGTTACTGTGCTATATTGTACATGGATTTGAGTTACTGTGCTACATGGATTTGAGTTACTGTGCTACATGGATTTGAGTTACTGTGCTATATTGTGTTGAATTACTGTGCTACATGGATTTAAGTTACTGTGCTATATTGTTTTGAGTTACTGTGCTATATTGTTTTGAATTACTGTGCTATATTTTTTTGAGTTACTGTGCTAAATGGATTTGAGTTACTGTGCTACATGGATTTGAGTTACTGTGCTACATGGATTTGAGTTACTGTGCTACATGGATTTGAGTTACTGTACTATATTTTTTTGAGTTACTGTGCTACATGGATTTGAGTTACTGTGCTATATTGTTTTGAGTTACTGTGCTACATGGATTTGTGTTACTGTGCTATATTGTGTTGAATCACTGTGCTACATGGAGTTGAGTTACTGTGCTATATTGATTTGAGTTACTGTGCTACATGGAGTTGAGTTACTTTGCTATATTGTTTTGAGTTACTGTGCTACATGGATTTGAGTTACTGTGCTATATTGTTTTGAGTTACTGTGCTATATTGTTTTGAATTACTGTGCTATATTGTTTTGAATTACTGTGCTATATTGTTTTGAGTTACTGTGCTATATTGTTTTAGTTACTGTGCTACATGGATTTGAGTTACTGTGCTATATTGTTTTGAGTTACTGTGCTATATTGTTTTGAATTACTGTGCTATATTTTTTTGAATTACTGTGCTATATTTTTTTGAGTTACTGTGCTACATGGATTTGAGTTACTGTGCTACATGGATTTGAGTTACTGTGCTACATGGATTTGAGTTACTGTGCTACATGGATTTGAGTTACTGTGCTACATGGATTTGAGTTACTGTGCTATATTGTGTTGAATTACTGTGCTACATGGATTTAAGTTACTGTGCTATATTGTTTTGAGTTACTGTGCCACATGGATTTGAGTTACTGTGCCACATGGATTTGAGTTACTGTGCTATATTGTTTTGAGTTACTGTGCTACATGGATTTGAGTTACTGTGCTATATTGTTTTGAGTTACTGTGCTATATTGTTTTAGTTACTGTGCTACATGGATTTGAGTTACTGTGCCACATGGATTTGAGTTACTGTGCTATATTGTTTTGAGTTACTGTGCCACATGGATTTGAGTTACTGTGCCACATGGATTTGAGTTACTGTGCTATATTGTTTTGAGTTACTGTGCCACATGGATTTGAGTTACTGTGCCACATGGATTTGAGTTACTGTGCTACATGGATTTGAGTAACTGTGCTATATTGTTTTGAGTTACTGTGCCACATGGATTTGAGTTACTGTGCTATATTGTTTTGAATTACTGTGCTATATTGTTTTGAATAACTGTGCTATATTGTTTTGAGTTACTGTGCTATATTGTTTTGAGTTACTGTGCTACATGGATTTGAGTTACTGTGCTATATTGTTTTGAGTTACTGTGCTATATTGTTTTGAATTACTGTGCTATATTTTTTTGAGTTACTGTGCTAAATGGATTTGAGTTACTCTGCTACATGGATTTGAGTTACTGTGCTATATTGTTTTGAGTTACTGTGCTACATTGATTTGTGTTACTGTGCTATATTGTTTTGAGTTACTGTGCTACATGGATTTGTGTTACTGTGCTATATTGTGTTGAATCACTGTGCTACATGGAGTTGAGTTACTGTGCTACATGGATTTGAGTTACTGTGCTATATTGTGTTGAATTACTGTGCTACATGGATTTAAGTTACTGTGCTATATTGTTTTGAGTTACTGTGCCACATGGATTTGAGTTACTGTGCCACATGGATTTGAGTTACTGTGCTATATTGTTTTGAGTTACTGTGCTACATGGATTTGAGTTACTGTGCTATATTGTTTTGAGTTACTGTGCTACATGGATTTGAGTTACTGTGCTATATTGTTTTGAGTTACTGTGCTACATGGATTTGTGTTACTGTGCTATATTGTGTTGAATCACTGTGCTACATGGAGTTGAGTTACTGTGCTATATTGTTTTGAGTTACTGTGCTACATGGAGTTGAGTTACTGTGCAATATTGTTTTGAGTTACTGTGCTACATGGATTTGAGTTACTGTGCTATATTGTTTTGAGTTACTGTGCTACATGGAGTTGAATTACTGTGCTATATTGTTTTGAATTACTGTGCTATATTGTTTTGAGTTACTGTGCTATATTGTTTTGAGTTACTGTGCTACATGGATTTGAGTTACTGTGCTATATTGTTTTGAGTTACTGTGCTATATTGTTTTGAATTACTGTGCTATATTTTTTTGAGTTACTGTGCTATATTGTACATGGATTTGAGTTACTGTGCTACATGGATTTGAGTTACTGTGCTACATGGATTTGAGTTACTGTGCTATATTGTGTTGAATTACTGTGCTACATGGATTTAAGTTACTGTGCTATATTGTTTTGAGTTACTGTGCCACATGGATTTGAGTTACTGTGCCACATGGATTTGAGTTACTGTGCTATATTGTTTTGAGTTACTGTGCTACATGGATTTGAGTTACTGTGCTATATTGTTTTGAGTTACTGTGCTATATTGTTTTAGTTACTGTGCTACATGGATTTGAGTTACTGTGCCACATGGATTTGAGTTACTGTGCTATATTGTTTTGAGTTACTGTGCCACATGGATTTGAGTTACTGTGCCACATGGATTTGAGTTACTGTGCTATATTGTTTTGAGTTACTGTGCCACATGGATTTGAGTTACTGTGCCACATGGATTTGAGTTACTGTGCTACATGGATTTGAGTTACTGTGCTATATTGTTTTGAGTTACTGTGCCACATGGATTTGAGTTACTGTGCTATATTGTTTTGAGTTACTGTGCAATATTGTTTTGAATTACTGTGCTATATTGTTTTGAGTTACTGTGCTATATTGTTTTGAATTACTGTGCTATATTGTTTTGAGTTACTGTGCTATATTGTTTTTAGTTACTGTGCTACATGGATTTGAGTTACTGTGCTATATTGTTTTGAGTTACTGTGCTACATGGATTTGAGTTACTGTGCTATATTGTTTTGAGTTACTGTGCTATATTGTTTTGAATTACTGTGCTTTATTTTTTTGAGTTACTGTGCTACATGGATTTGAGTTACTGTGCTATATTGTTTTGAGTTACTGTGCCACATGGATTTGAGTTACTGTGCTATATTGTGTTGAATTACTGTGCTACATGGATTTAAGTTACTGTGCTATATTGTTTTGAGTTACTGTGCCACATGGATTTGAGTTACTGTGCCACATGGATTTGAGTTACTGTGCTATATTGTTTTGAGTTACTGTGCTACATGGATTTGAGTTACTGTGCTATATTGTTTTGAGTTACTGTTCTATATTGTTTTAGTTACTGTGCTATATTGTTTTGAGTTACTGTGCTACATGGTTTTGAGTTACTGTGCTATATTGTTTTAGTTACTGTGCCACATGGATTTGAGTAACTGTGCTATTTTTTTTTTCTGTTACTGTGCCACATGGATTTGAGTTACTGTGCCACATGGATTTGAGTTACTGTGCCACATGGATTTGAGTTACTGTGCTATATTGTTTTGAGTTACTGTGCCACATGGATTTGAGTTTCTGTGCTATATTGTTTTGAATTACTGTGCTATATTGTTTTGAATTACTGTGCTATATTGTTTTAGTTACTGTGCTACATGGATTTGAGTTACTGTGCTACATGGATTTGAGTTACTGTGCTATATTGTTTTGAGTTACTGTGCCACATGGATTTGAGTTACTGTGCTATATTGTTTTGAATTACTGTGCTATATTGTTTTGAATTACTGTGCTATATTGTTTTGAGTTACTGTGCTACATGGATTTGAGTTACTGTGCTATATTGTTTTGAGTTAGTGTGCTATATTGTTTTGAGTTACTGTGCCACATGGATTTGTGTTACTGTGCCACATGGATTTGAGTTACTGTGCTATATTGTTTTGAGTTACTGTGCCACATGGATTTGAGTTACTGTGCTATATTGTTTTGAGTTACTGTGCTACATGGATTTGAGTTACTGTGCTATATTGTTTTGAGTTACTGTGCTATATTGTTTTGAGTTACTGTGCCACATGGATTTGTGTTACTGTGCTACATGGATTTGAGTTACTGTGCTATATTGTTTTGAGTTACTGTGCCACATGGATTTGAGTTACTGTGCTATATTGTTTTGAGTTACTGTGCTATATTGTTTTGAATTACTGTGCTATATTTTTTTGAGTTACTGTGCTAAATGGATTTGAGTTACTGTGCTACATGGAGTTGAGTTACTGTGCTACATGGATTTGAGTTACTGTGCTACATGGATTTGAGTTACTGTGCTACATGGATTTGAGTTACTGTGCTACATGGATTTGAGTTACTGTGCAACATGGATTTGAGTTACTGTGCTACATGGATTTGAGTTACTGTGCTACATGGATTTGTGTTACTGTGCTATATTGTTTTGAGTTACTGTGCTACATGGATTTGAGTTACTGTGCTATATTGTTTTGAGTTACTGTGCTACATGGATTTGAGTTACTGTGCTATATTGTTTTGAGTTACTGTGCTACATGGATTTGAGTTACTGTGCTATATTGTTTTGAGTTACTGTGCTACATGGATTTGTGTTACTGTGCTATATTGTTTTGAGTTACTGTGCTACATGGATTTGAGTTACTGTGCTATATTGTTTTGAGTTACTGTGCTACATGGATTTGAGTTACTGTGCTATATTGTTTTGAGTTACTGTGCTACATGGATTTGAGTTACTGTGCTATATTGTTTTGAGTTACTGTGCTACATGGATTTGTGTTACTGTGCTATATTGTGTTGAATCACTGTGCTACATGGAGTTGAGTTACTGTGCTATATTGTTTTGAGTTACTGTGCTACATGGAGTTGAGTTACTGTGCTATATTGTTTTGAGTTACTGTGCTATATTGTTTTGAATTACTGTGCTATATTGTTTTGAATTACTGTGCTATATTGTTTTGAGTTACTGTGCTACATGGATTTGAGTTACTGTGCTACATGGATTTGAGTTACTGTGCTACATGGATTTGAGTTACTGTGCTACATGGATTTGAGTTACTGTGCTACATGGATTTGAGTTACTGTGCAACATGGATTTGAGTTACTGTGCTACATGGATTTGAGTTACTGTGCTATATTGTTTTGAGTTACTGTGCTACATGGATTTGTGTTACTGTGCTATATTGTTTTGAGTTACTGTGCTACATTGATTTGAGTTACTGTGCTATATTGTTTTGAGTTACTGTGCTACATGGATTTGAGTTACTGCGCTATATTGTTTTGAGTTACTGTTCTACATGGAGTTGAGTTACTGTGCTATATTGTTTTGAGTTACTGTGCTACATGGAGTTGAGTTACTGTGCTATATTGTTTTGAGTTACTGTGCTACATGGATTTGAGTTACTGTGCTATATTGTTTTGAGTTACTGTGCTACATGGAGTTGAGTTACTGTGCTATATTGTTTTGAGTTACTGTTTTACATGGATTTGAGTTACTGTGCTATATTGTTTTGAGTTACTGTGCTATATTGTTTTGAATTACTGTGCTATATTGTTTTGAATTACTGTGCTATATTGTTTTGAGTTACTGTTAGGGATGTACCGATCCGATACTCTGGATCGGATTTGGCTCCGATCCATACCTTTTTGAATGGATCGGGTATCGATCATGCGCGAGTCAGCACAACCGATCCAAATCCGATACCAAATTACCAGCAATTATTGAACGGGGAGCTGTATTTAAGATAATAGAAAACGTTTGTTTATTTTGAGAAAAATGCATTTACTTAAAACAATAATTAAATATTTTGAAATTTATTTTGCGTAATGGCCAGACAGGCGAGTTTAGTGGGGAGACCTTTCAGGACCCAACTTTATGCCTATATGGAAATTTCAGCGCGTTGAAGATGTCGCAGATGTGGAAATATTTCACGCTTGAAACAACAGAAAGCAGCACAGCTGCCAGTGTGTAAGTACTGTTGCCCGTTAAAACACGACACATTTAATCAAACATCTTCAGAAGCATCACGGAAAAGATCACGAAGAGTTTGTACAAGTGAAACGCAAAAAGGACGAATTAAAGCACCAAACCTTGCAGGAATTATTTCAAAGGCAAGAAAAACTTAACAAAGACGACAAAAAAAAGTTGTGGAATTTATTGTACTAGATAATCAGCCTCTCTCTGTTGTGGAAAATGTAGGCTTCCGTCGCCTGAACCGCGTTAGTTTACCGTCGCGTAAATACATTTCTGAAACAGCTTTGCCCGAGTTATTTTATAGTGTCGTCGCATGTTGCGGATCAGTTAAAAGATGTAAAATCTTTGAGCTTCACTGCTAATATTTGGAGCTCCGACGTGTGTCCCATTCCCTTTTGAGTTTAACCGCGCATGGGATGGATTCTGGTTATGCATTGCAGAGTGCTGTGCTACATGCTAAAGAGTTGCGAGGATCACACAGAAGCAGCGTGATTTCAGCTTCAATCAAAGAAATGCTGGATGGTTGGAAAATACAGATTGTCATTTGGATGACTCCATAGCTTGATTAAATGTAATTTATTTCAATTATAAGTTTAGCACAGTGTTCTTAATAAAGATGTCCGTCATACTGTGTATATTAATTATCTAAGTTTTGATGTATTTCATGAATATGCAAAGCTTGACTTTAAGCAGATAAATTTAATGACTGTGTGAGTTACAGACATTTCTAAACCTTAAAAGGTCAACAATAACTGAAATCGGATTTGGATCGGTATCGGCCGATATTTGAAAGTTCAGTATCGGAATCGGATCGGCAGAGAAAAGCTGGTATCGTTGCATCCCTAGTTACTGTGCTACATGGATTTGAGTTACTGTGCTACATGGATTTGAGTTACTGTGCTACATGGATTTGAGTTACTGTGCTACATGGATTTGAGTTACTGTGCAACATGGATTTGAGTTACTGTGCTACATGGATTTGAGTTACTGTGCTATATTGTTTTGAGTTACTGTGCTACATGGATTTGTGTTACTGTGCTATATTGTTTTGAGTTACTGTGCTAGATGGATTTGAGTTACTGTGCTATATTGTTTTGAGTTACTGTGCTACATGGATTTGAGTTACTGTGCTATTAAAGCAATAAGGGGCTTATTGCTTTTATAATACGGTTAATCCATATGCATAGTAAAGTTTCATGAAGTAAAACACAACAAATATTATGTAATTATTTTAATAGAAATACATTCTTCCGCCAAACAAAGTAGTTCCTCAGAAACAGGTGCGGCTGCCAAGCAACACAGACGCAGCAAAGAACACAATGAATAATGTGCTTAAAGACTGTGGTGTTTATCTATTAACATTAACATGTATCTATTTTTATACATGAACAGTGTTTAAAGTCAATAAAAATACGTGTAACAAAGTTCCATAAAAGGAAGGAAGGAGACGGGAACCGGCGAACATAAACTAACTTTTAATTAATAAAATCAAACGTAAATACACATAACACAAACGTAACATTTCCGGTCCCAGTCCTCTCTACTTCCTCCCGGTTTCGGCACCGCTGTAACAACGTTCCATAAAAGGAAGGAAGGAGACGGGAACCGGCGAACATAAACTAACTTTTAATTAATAAATAAACTCAAACTACCACACAAAATCCAGGCCTGTTCCTCTCTCACTGATGGTCCGATCGTTCGTCCTTTAATTAAAACTCCACAATCCCCTCCGTGATGCGAGACCGTCGCACGTACAGCTGACGCTCGTAAACACTCACGCACCGGCCTCGCATCCCGACTCTCGTCCCGCCTACCTCACTACAATACCGAAAACAACTAACAGAGCACAGAGTCTGTTTATGAGTATTCACCTCATTTCTACTTTTCGATGTCTTCAATTTCTCTTTCATTAATTTCAGCGGTGTTTGTTATTGGTCTAATTTGTCCGTCATGTCAATCTCTTCACAAAATCGGACATTTTGACAATTATTTCGCTGTACGTAGCAAGAGTGGCGCAGTGATTCTAGGTAATGCGGTCAGCCGTTATAAATCGGGGTATTATATAACGGCTTAGATCTCCGCTCAACCAATCAGAATCAAGGACCAGAACTGACCGTTTTATAAATTGTTTTGAGTTACTGTGCTACATGGAGTTGAGTTACTGTGCTATATTGTTTTGAGTTACTGTGCTACATGGATTTGAGTTACTGTGCTATATTGTTTTGAGTTACTGTGCTACATGGAGTTGAGTTACTGTGCTATATTGTTTTGAGTTACTGTGCTACATGGATTTGAGTTACTGTGCTATATTGTTTTGAATTACTGTGCTATATTGTTTTGAATTACTGTGCTATATTGTTTTGAGTTACTGTGCTATATTGTTTTGAGTTACTGTGCTACATGGATTTGAGTTACTGTGCTATATTGTTTTGAGTTACTGTGCTATATTGTTTTAGTTACTGTGCTACATGGATTTGAGTTACTGTGCCACATGGATTTGAGTTACTGTGCTATATTGTTTTGAATTACTGTGCTATATTGTTTTGAGTTACTGTGCTATATTGTTTTGAATTACTGTGCTATATTTTTTTGAGTTACTGTGCTACATGGATTTGAGTTACTGTGCTACATGGATTTGAGTTACTGTGCTACATGGATTTGAGTTACTGTGCAACATGGATTTGAGTTACTGTGCTATATTGTTTTGAGTTACAGTGCTACATGGATTTGAGTTACTGTGCTACATGGATTTGAGTTACTGTGCAACATGGATTTGAGTTACTGTTAGGGCTGGGCGATTTTTCCGATTTTTTCGATAAATTAGAGTTTACGTTTTAACACGATTTAATTTTGGTTAAATCGAGACATCGAGATTTAAAAAAAAAGTTTATCATGCATATCCAATTAGATACGTTGGAAATACTTGTCAATACCACTTGATGGCGCGCTTGAACGCGTCTCAACCGCTCACTCAGTGAGAAATCAGTAACGTAGAAGTTAACGGCTAACATCATCGAGACGCCTGGCTCTTCGCATCAGGATGATCTTGTATCAAAGAAAGGTAGTAATCTTACTTCAGTGATTTGGAAATGGTTTGGATTTGAGAGGGCAGACGTCAAACAAACTTTCGTCAAATGCAAGATATGTCAGTTGCAACCGACAGTGGCAGCACAACTAATTTGGTTCAGCATTTGCGACAGAGACATCAGGCTGAATGGCTCGAATGCACAAAATTAAGAGATGAAAACAACACAGTCAGCCATCCAAAGACGACAGATACACATCGAAATGCACAACGCCAGGTTTCATTAGCGGGATCATTTTCCAACGCCATTCCATATGATAGAAAGTCACACCGATGTCAAGAAATAACAAATGCTGTGGCATTTCATATTGCAAAGGACATGGTTCCCATGCACACCGTGGAAAAGCAAGGGTTCATAAATATGCTACACGCCGTTGATCCAAGATACAAGTTACCAAGCCGCAAACATTTTACAGAAGCCGCAATTCCCCGAATGTACACTGAAACACACGAAAAAGTGTCGGAACAGCTTTATAGCGCATCTTTTTTTTCCACGACGACTGACCTGTGGAGTAGTCGTACTCTTCTGCCATACATGAGCAGAAGAGCATTAAACTATGGTTGCTTTTATTATTCAATCATATATTTTGCAAAGTTGTACTTCTACACCTTCTTGACCACTGTAAAGTACACTGAAAAAACAACTAGGCACAATACAGAAATGTTTTAAATACAAAAGCTTTCCTTATTTATGTTTTTTTTCTAAATTACTAATAAAGAGAATGTTATTTCAGTACTTTATTGTTGTAGTTATGTTTTAAGTTGACTAGTTTAGCAAAAACGAAAAAATCAAAATCAAAATCGTGAATCGGTCAAATGTTCAGAAAAAAATCTAGATTAGATTTTTTTGCTAAATCGCCCAGCCCTAGTTACTGTGCTACATGGATATGTGAGTTACTGTGCTACATGGATTTGAGTTACTGTGCAACATGGATTTGAGTTACTGTGCTATATTGTTTTGAGTTACTGTGCTACATGGATATGTGAGTTACTGTGCTACATGGATTTGAGTTACTGTGCAACATGAATTTGAGTTACTGTGCTATATTGTTTTGAGTTACTGTGCTACATGGATATGTGAGTTACTGTGCTACATGGATTTGAGTTACTGTGCTATATTGTTTTGAGTTACTGTGCTACATGGATTTGAGTCCCTAAGAAGCTCAATGCTTTTGCGTCGCGAGAGGAACGCCCCGAGGCGGAGCTCTCTATGCCTGCAGAAACAAGGGATGCCTCGTCCTCGGCACGATCCGAAGAAGTGCCGGGGCACGCTCCTGTGCCTCGGCTAAATCGAACCGCGAACCTCAGCTTGGGAGAGAGGCGGCTCGGCCGCTCTTAATAAAAGAACGCCGAGCACGGAGAACTTGAATGTCAAACACATCGCAGAGTTCGCATTCTCCCTCTAGCTCCAGGGTAGCATGACCAACCCCCAAACACTCAAAACAGAATTTATGTCTGTCCAGCTCATCAAGAAACCTCTGACAAGGAGGCACGCATTTACGCTCTGGACTAGACATTACTCTTTTTATATATATTTATATATATATTTGTATAACTCCTTTTTGCTATATAGAGCTAAATAGCTGTAGTGCTTATAACCTATATGCAACCAGCCGTACTTTGCATTACGATATGTCTAAACGCTTTCGCTATAAAAAACACACATGCACACAAAGCGGTCCTTGAAGACAAAAGAACCTGAAGACGCGTTCGCCCCACGCGTATTTATAACCTGCAGGTGTTGGTGTAATTAACTAAATTACCTGCCAAGGTTATTTAAAGCCAAAATAATTTTTGGCGTGTTTGACACACGTGCTTCACAACCGGTCGAACAAAGACGTTCTCCCATAGCGTTTGAAATGCAGTGTTGCCAACTCCTCAGTAAAGAAAGTAGCTATTGGCTGTCCTAAGTCGCCAAATGATGTCATCAGATCTTTAAAATGTATTCTGGCTATTGTATATAGGCCTCCAGGGCACCACACAGATTTTATTAAAGAATTTGGTGGGTTCTTATCAGAACTAGTACTGGCTGCAGACAGAGTCCTTGTTGTTGGTGACTTTAACATTCATGTAGATAATGATACAGATGCTTTAGGAATGGCTTTTAAAGACATTCTTAACTCCATGGGCGTTAGACAACATGTTTCAGGACCCACTCACCTTCGTAATCATACGTTAGATTTAATACTGTTTTACGGTATAAATGTGGACAACGTTAAAAAACATTTTGGATCATTATCTGGTATCATGCTTGCTTCACTACCGAATGGTGGCAAATCAAACTCCAAGTTACAAATATTGTAGAACAATAACTTCGACTACAAAAGGTGCGTTTCTTGATAATATGCCTGAATTGTCTCAAATCTCTAGCATGAGTAATAACGTTGAAGATCTTGACTTTACCATTGAAAATATTAATGCCACCATCTCAGAAATGCTAGACATAGTTGCTCCTCTACACTTAAAGAAGATTAAAAATGACCGACCCGACACCGTGGAATAATGAACACACTCAGGCTCTAAAGAAAGCGGCACGAAAAATGAAATTACATTTATTTTCTACTATAGATCACAAAGAACTATCTAAAATCATTAGATCATCTAAATCAACTGCATGCATGCTAGACTCTATACCTACAAATCTACTGAAAGAGATGCTCCCAGAAATGATAGATCCTCTACTTAGCATTATTAACTCATCTCTGACATTAGGACATGTGCCTAAAGCATATAAGGTGGCTGTTATAAAGCCCCTTGTCGACCCTGTAGAACTAGTTAAGTACAGACCTATTTCGAATCTACCTTTCTTATCTAAAGTTCTGGAAAAAGTAGTCTCAACTCAAATATGTTCCTTCCTCCAAAGGAATGAGATTAATGAAGATTTCCAGTCTGGATTTAGAGCACATCACAGTACAGAGAGTGTGGTCAGTTGTGGTCTAATGGTTAGAGGGTTGGGCTTGTGATCAGAAGGTTGCCTGTTCTAATCTCAGTGCCAGCAGGTCATGACTGAAGGGCCCTTGAGCAAGGCACCTTACCCCTGATTGCTCTGCAGTAATGTGTCACTGTATAAAAACTACTTGTAAGTCGCTTTGGATAAAAGCGTCTGCCAAATGAATAAATGTAAATGTAAATGTAAATGCTCTGATTAGAGTTACAAATGATCTGCTTATGGCGTCTGACCGAGGTTGTATCTCCTTATTGGTGCTGCTTGATCTTAGTGCTGCATTCGACACCATTGACCACAGCACACTCCTACATAGACTCGAAAATGATGTCGGTATTAAAGGAAATAGCTTTGAAATGGCTTAGATCTTATTTATGCGACCGTTTTCAATATGAAGCAATAAACAATAGGGTATCACGCAAATCGCAAGTCCAGTACGGTGTACCACAGGGCTCAGTCTTAGGGCCTATTCTCTGCGCATTACACATGCTACCTCTAGGAGATATAATAAAGCGTCACGGAGTAAGCTTTCACTGTTATGCTGATGATACGCAACTTTATATTTCCTCGAAGCCTCATGAAACACAGCAATTCCATCGAATAGTGGAATGCATCGTCGATATAAAAAAGTGGATGAGTAGCAATTTTTTATTACTGAACTCGGACAAAACTGAAGTGTTACTTATCGGACCGAAAAACGCCCTACATAACAACTAAGAATACTGCTTAACTATTGATGGATGTTCCATAAAACACTCACCTTCAGCTAAGAATCTTGGCTTTATATTCATTTACATTTAGTCATTTAGCAGACGCTTTATCCAAAGCGACTTACAGATGAGGAAACATTGGAAGCAATTATAACAACATAGGCAACAAAATACATAAGTGCATCAAACTAGTCCATTAAAGCCTAGCACAGTATAAAAAGCTAAGAATAGTGAGGTTAGTAATTATTATTATTATTTTTTTATAAAGAAGGAAAGGGAATAGAATTAGGAAAAATCAATCAGCGACGTGTTGACGGAAGAGATGCGTTTTTAGGCGTTTTTAAAAGATGGCAACCGAGTCTGCTGATCTTGTAGCAGCTGATAGATCATTCCACCAATGTGGAACAGATCCAGAGAAGGTACGGGAGAGTGACTTTTTTCCTTTTTGGGATGGTACCACTAGTCGTTGTTCCTTTGCATACCGCAGTGATCTGGCAGGAACATAGATCTGCATTAGCGAGTGGAGATACGATGGTGCAGATCCGGTGTTGGTCTTGTAGGCCAGGAGCAAAGCTTTGAACTTTATGCGGGCGGCAACAGGGAGCCAGTGTAACCTGATGAAGAGCGGAGTTACATGCGCTCTCTTCGGTTCATTGAAGACCACTCTTGCCGCCGCATTCTGGATCATCTGGAGAGGTTTGATTGTGCAAGCAGGAAGTCCAACCAGAAGCGCATTGCAATAATCCAGTTTGGACAGGACAAGAGCCTGGACTAGGACTTGCGTTGAGTGCTCCGATAGGAAAGGTCTAATTGAAATGACAAGTAGAGTTGTGTGTCGTCGGCATAGCAGTGATAGGAGAAGCCATGCTTCTGATTGACCGAGCCGAGGGATGTCATGTAAATGGAGAAGAGTAGCGGTCCAAGCACTGAGTCCTGTGGCACCCTCGTGTTGAGCTGTTGGGACGCGGAGACCTCATCTCTCCAGGATACTCTGAATGACCTACCCGAGAGGTAGGACTCAAACCATTGCAACGCCATTCCAGAGACACCCATAGCATTGAGAGAAGCCAGGAGGATGTGATGATTGACAGTGTCAAAGGCAGCAGACAGATCCAGTAGGATGAGCACAGATGACATGGATGATGCTTTTGCCAGTCTCAGGGCTTCGATGACTGAGAGCAGTGCAGTCTCTGTGGAATGACCGGTCTTGAACCCAGACTGATTGCTGTCCAGGAGGTTGTTTTGCATGAGAAAGGAGGAGAGCTGATTGAACACAACTCGCTCCAGGGCTTTGGCGATGAAGGGAAGAAGGGAGACAGGCCTGTAGTTTTCTAGCAGTGTAGGGTCCAGGGTGGTTTCTTTAGAAGCGGTGTGATGCGGGCCTCTTTGAACGCTGTGGGAAATGTCCCAGTGGTGAACGAAGAGTTGATGATGTGGGTCAGAGCAGGCACAACCGTTGGAGAGATGGCCTGGAGGAGATGGGTGGGGAAGGGATCCAGTGGGCAGGTGGTAGGGTGGTTGGAGCCAATGACCTTTGAGACATCAGCTTCAGACAGAGTAGAAAAGGCACACACGTGTCAGGGATGTGGGCGGGTTCGACAGATGGTGGCGTAGAGAACTGGCTGCTGATGGCAGTAGTTTTCTTTACGAAGAACGATGCAAAATCAGCAGCTGTTAACTCAGAGGAAGTTGCGGGAGCAGGCGGACAGAGGAGAGCAGAGAAGGTTTTGAAGAGCGTTCGAGAGTCCGGAGAGTTGCAGATCCTCGAGTGGTAGTAATCTGTTTTTGCAGAGGTGACATCTACAGAGAAAGAAGAGAGAAGGGATTGGTAGAGAGAGAGGTCTGCAGGGTCTTTTGACTTGCGCCGATAGTACTCTGTCATTTGAGAACCAGGTCGCCAACACCTGTAAAATTGCGTTTTTCCATCTTAAAAATATATATAAACTACGTCATATGCTGTCACCACCGAGTTTGGCTGCTGCACTATCGCCTATCATTATTCTGCAAATGTCTTGCGCTGCATGCAAAATGAGAGTCTCGGCGATTGTACGCGGTTTACCCATTTACTGATTCTTTTGGCATACGATGCCTCCAAACACTGTTTAGACACTGTTTAGAAATGGTTGCCTGTTGCTGATGGAGGCCATCAAGCTTTCTTTTAAAATATTCAGCCGGTTTATTTTTCATGCCATCATGCTTTGTTTCGAGGTGCCTTTTTAATTTGAAGGGCTTCATACTGTGGTTTGCCAGCACCTCGGCACACACAACACACTGAGGTCTCAGATCAGCCGTGACTGTAAACCCAAACTGCAGGTATGCTTCATCGTACCTTTGAACCTTTTTTGCAGCCGGTGGTGTGCCGGTTGGCTTGTTGGTCCTCACAAGAAATGTCTCCATTTTTGTTATGTTAAGTTTAGGCAATATGTAACTGTGTGTGTGGCTATGTTGAGAGACGTATCCGGGGCTAATCAGTTCGGGGACGATCTTTAATTAAACAAACAAAATAATAATTTTGCAGACAATTCAGATTTTATTTTAATACTTCACGATTGTAGTCCTCGTCAGTGTGTGTCTCAGTCGCGTGAGTAGTTCCAGCTAAGTGTAGCTACTGCCTAGCAGTTAAAAAAATGACTGGCTAGGGGAGCTGTGTCGCGAGTCAATTTAAATTCAGTGATTTATTTTTGTGTGAGAGTGAGTGAACATTTACACACCACTCTGTAACTTGGAGATATTGCTGTTACAACAATTGCTGTTGATATTGCTGTTTATTGTTATTTATTTATAAACAACATATAAATGTATTTAAACAGGTTTGTGTGTGCGTGGCTGCGTGTGATCATTTCAAGGCAAGGCAAGGCAAGGCAAGTTTATTTGTATAACACATTTCATACACAATGGCAATTCAAAGTGCTTTACATAGAAGAAATTAAAAATATCCATTTGATAAAACAGTTAAGAAATAAGAAAGATAAAAGTAACCAGTTAAGAATAAAAAATAAAATTACAAAGTTTAGAACAAATAAGAAAAATACAAATTAACCAGTTAAGAATAAAATAAAATAAAATATAGTTTAGAACAGATAATAAATAAAATAAAGTACAGCACAAACAGTCGGACGGTCAGAGGCACAGTGGCACATTAATCAAATGCAAAGTTAAACAGATGTGTTTTGAGTCTGGATTTGAATGTGGCTACTGTGGGAGCACATCTGATCTCTTCTGGAAGCAGGTTCCAGCTGCGGCTCGCATAATAGCTAAATGCAGACTCTCCTTGCTTGGAGAGAACCCTTGGTATTTCTAGCTGATACGATCCTAATGACCTGAGTGTTCTTTTGGGTCTGTATTCAACGAGCATATCTGCAATGTATTGAGGTCCTAGGCCATTGAACGATTGATATACCAGTAATAAAACTTTAAAATCTATCCTATATGTAACTGGTAGCCAGTGTAAACACCTGAGGACTGGTGTGATATGATCATATTTTCTGGTTCTGCTCAGAATCCTTGCCGCAGCGTTCTGTATGAGCTGCATCTGTCTTATGGTCTTTTTGGGGAGGCCTGTAAGGAGTTAATACAATAATCCACCCTGCTGGTGATGAAAGCATGCACTAGTTTCTCTGAGTCTTGACTGGAAACAAAGCATCTAATTCTTGCAATATTTTTCAGATGATAGTATGCTGATGTAGTTATTGCTTTGACATGACTACTGAAGCTAAGATCTGACTCTAGAGACACACCGAGATTCCTGACTTGATTTTTTGTTGTTTGACCTTTAGAGTGAAGGTACGCGTTCACCTTGAGAACTTCATCTTTATTTCCAAATGCAATGACTTCAGTTTTGTCTTTGTTTAACTGAAGAAAGTTTTGGCACATCCAACTATTTATTTCATCAATGCATTTGAGCAGGGAGTCAATGGGGCTGTAATCGTTAGGCGATAGGGCTAAGTATATCTGTGTGTCGTCTGCATAGCTGTGGTAAGCAATTTGGTTATTTCTCATTATTTGGCTCATTGGGAGCATGTACAGGTTGAATAGGAGAGGCACAAGAATTGAGCCTTGAGGGACTCTGCATGTCATGGATGTCCACTCAGACTTATGGTCACCTATACTCACATAATAACCTCTTGCTTCTAGGTATGACCTGAACCATTTTAGAACTATCCCAGAAAGCCCCACCCAGTTTTCCAACCTGTCTATAAGTATGTTGTGATCGACCGTGTCAAATGCAGCACTGAGGTCGAGTAGGACCAGCACGGATAATTTGCCTGAATCAGTACTTAAGCGAATTGTCATTTACTATCTTAATGAGCGCTGTCTCTGTGCTGTGATGCGGGCGGAACCCAGATTGAAAATTGTCAAAGTATCCGTTTGAGCTTAAGAATTTGTTCAGCTGGTTGAAGACAACTTTTTCAATTATCTTACCTATGAAGGGAAGATTTGAGATCGGTCTATAGTTGTTTAATATGGTCTTATCCAGATTGCTCTTTTTCAGGAGGGGTTTGACAACAGCAGTTTTCAGGGAGTTTGGGAAACTTCCAGAGAGAAGTGAGGCATTTACCACATCAAGGAGATCTGCTTCTAAACAGTTTAACACACTTTTGAAAAAAGATGTGGGAAGTGCGTCAAGGGCGCAGGTTGATGTTTTAAGGTGTTGAACGGTTTCTTCCAAATTTTTTCCATCAATTTCTTCAAAATCAGACATTGTAACTACTTTCTCAGGTTGTGGTGTGATCTGCCCGACCCCAGCGCTACTCAAGGATGTGCTGATCACCTTTCTAATATTATTGATTTTATCAGAGAAGAAAGATGCAAACTCACTGCACTTGCTGTCTGAGAGCATTTCACTGGGAATCTGGCTTGGGGGGTTTGTCAGTCTGTCTACAGTAGCGAAAAGAGTCCTGGTGTTGTTTAAGTTGCTGTTTATAATATTTGAGAAGAAAGTCTGTCTAGCTTTGCCTAGTTCCATATTGAAAGCATGGATGGTGTCTTTGTAGATGTTATAATGGACTACAAGTTTTGTCTTCCGCCACAAGCGCTCTGCTTTTCTGCATTGTCTTTTCATATTTTGCACCGCTGTTGAGTTTCTCCAAGGTGCTTTTTGTCTACCACTCTTCCTGACTTTCACAGGGGCAATATCATCAATTACACTTTTAACCTTCGAGTTAAAAGAATCAAGGAGAGAATCAACAGAGTCAGCAGATATGCTTGGTGTTAAGGATATGGCCTTCATAAATAGTACACTAGTGTTCTCATTTAAGCATCTCTTCTTGACAGACACAGATCTAACTTCAATGGCAGGAGAGATCAATATATCAAAGAAAATACAGGAATGATCAGATAGTGCTACATCCTTAATAACAATAGATGAAATGTTTAGACCCTTACTGATAAGTAAATCTAGAGTGTGTCCGCGATTGTGTGTGGGTCCATGTACATGCTGAGTCAGGTCAAATGTTTTTAAAACAGTTTTGATTTCTTTTGCCATATTGTTTCTGCATTATCTATGTGAATGTTAAAATCTCCGGCAATAGAGAAACAGTCAAACTCTGAGGAAATTGTTGATAACAGTTCTATAAAGTCCTCAGCAAAGGATGAAGAGTATTTTGGAGGTCTGTAAATAGGGATTAGTAAAATGCGAGGAGCACCTTTTAACACAATACCCAGATATTCAAAAGACGTGTAATTTCCAAATGATATTTGCTTACATTGATAGACATCTTTAAAAAGAGCAGCTACTCCCCCACCTCTCCTAACTGATCTGCAGACACTCATAAAAGTAAAGTTAGGAGGTGATGCTTCATTGAGGACTGTTGCACTGCAGCTGTCTTCTAGCCAGGTTTCATTTAGAAACATAAAATCCAGGTTGTATGTGGTTATTAAGTCGTTGACTAGAAGTGATTTGTTTTTAAGTGAGCAGATGTTTAAAAGTGCTAACTTAACAGTCTTGCTTTTTGCCCCCATAGCAATCTTGGTTTGACGTGCAATGGGCACCAGATTAGTCTGGTTTGATCTACGACTATTGAAGGCCTTAGACTTTCTGTCGTGTGATAGCACAGCAATAGAAAAAGATACAGGCACACTGGATTCCCGCTTGTTCTGTAAACATTTGATAAAGTTACTGCTATCATAGCGGGGACCCGACACATATCACTTAGAGCTGGTATTAGTTGTTTTTGGTTGACCTCGAGCAGATGGAGGAGGGTGTGGGCCCTGGCGTTGTGGTAGAGGCCGAAGAGCTCTCACAGGAGAAGGGCGAAGGCGAGCTGGGCCTGCAGGCTCTGGTGGCCGTGGGGCTTGTCGTTTTTTGGTCGATATTTGGGGGCTTCCAGCAAGTTTGGTTCCAGCATACACCAGTTTTTCCATTTTCTCTGAGAAGCACAGAAGTGGAGATGCTGGGGAGAGAGATAAGGTGTCTGGTGAGAGGGGCTGTATCTCTGGTGTTATCAGAGGCTGTAATACGCTGTCCTGGTTTCCCTGGCTGTTTTCCAGGAAGTCGTCCTTGGGTGCTGAATCTTGGAGCAGTTCTAATATGTCACAGTCTGTCTGTGTTGAGCTCGGTGGGCAGGGCTCAGCTGAGATGGTGTCCATGAACTGAGTGGTGTTATCATTGTGTGACGTGTCAACAGCATGTCCAACCAGGTGCTGAGGTGAAGACATGTGGTCATTCACACTGTGTTCGGGTGTGTGTGTGCAATTCTGGTTGAGTGGATTGGCAGAAGGATGACTGAGGGAGAAGAAGATATTGTCCTTAAGCACTCTTGAACCCAGTTTGTTTAGCTGGTGGCCATTTTGTTGAAACAGTTGCCTCTGACTCCAGAAAATATTGAAGTTGTCAATGAAGTTCACTCCTTTTATATTGCAGGTTTTTTGCAGCCATGTATTAAGCCCAAGCAAACGTGAAAACCTGTTTGTTCCTCTTGCTGGGAGTGGTCCACTGATGAATGCTTGAACATTCAGTGTTTTTAGTGTTTCAATGAGTTCATTGAAGTCCTTCTTAAGAAGTTCTGACTGTTCTTTATGAATATCATTTTTCCCCACATGAATGATGAGTCGATTTACTGTCTTATGTTTCATCAGAATGTTCTGAAGTTCCCTGTTTACATCAGAAGTTGTTGCTTGTGGACGGCAGCATGTAGTTGTATCCCTGCTACTAATGTTTCTAAGAGCTACTAAGAGTCACCCACTATCAGAGTCCTGGGCTCAGCTGCGCTTTGAGCTGAGTGCCGCTGTCTGTTCGACCTTGAGCGCCTGTTAAAATCAGAGTTAGCTGCTGGCTGATTTAGTTTGTGTTCAGACACATTCATCAAATTTGGGGATTCCTCATTGAATAATACTTCAAATCTGTTCTCAAGATGTATGGGCGGTGTTCGGAGACCAGTGTTTGCAATCCTTGTAGCCATATTTGGGGTAGAGGATGCTGCTGCGGCAATATGTGATACTCGTGACAGTCTGATATCTCGAGTGCCTTTAGGTCTCGCTCCCTGTTTATGCCATCTATTTGTAAGTCGATCGGCTTGTTTCTCTACACTCAGAAAGGCCGGTCGAGGAGTACTAGATTTATGGGACTCACCGGCTGTGTGCTGAGGGCGTCCATGACGGAGCTCTGATTTGTGTTCCGTCTGGATTGGTGGTCCCACAAGTAACTTTGTTTCAAGAACTGCAATCCTTTGTAAAAAGGATTCCGTCTGTAATTTGAACATTAATGATTCCAACAATACCGTAACAATATTAATCACCGAAGCTCTCCTACGCCAGGTTTGTCGGACTGGTTTGTTTGTCGGACACAATGGCGGTCAGTCAGGGGGCACATAATATCGCCGTTATGATTGTTCAGTTTGCCTGTCAATCAAACTGCTCGCGAATGGTCAATTGTAAATAATACATTTGTATGTGTATTTTCTGACATCACCTCAGGTTTTGTTTGGTAACTCATAAACATGCGTTTTCTGTAAAGCTGTCAATTTAATGAAGTTGTGCAAACTTTTTCTAAAAATAAATGTATTTTTAAATAAAGCAGATTCTAACGGTAGAACGTCCCGGTTACGTATGTAACCTCTGTTCCCTGATGGAGGGAACAAGACGTTGTGTCGAAGCCGACAGATGGGGTTCGCCCTTGAGAACCAATCGTCTCTGACTATTTTGAAAAGGCCAATGAAATTGGCGAATGAAATTTGCATGCCGGGCTCCGCCCCCGGATATCCGGGTATAAAAGGGGAGCCGGCGTGCTCATTCATTCACCTTTTGTGCTGAGGAGCCTGAGAGCATCTCGTGACTGCTGCAGCGGACGGCTATTGTCGTGGCAAGAAGGACACAACGTCTTGTTCCCTCCATCAGGGAACAGAGGTTACATACGTAACCGGGACGTTCCCTTTCTGTCGGTCTCTCGACGTTGTGTCGAAGCCGACAGATGGGGTTCCTATGGAAAACGCCACGGCACTAGCCGCGTCACAATCTCTAGCGAAGCGACGTTGACCGGCCTGGGCGAGCCACACGTGAGCGCTATCGCGAAATTTGTAACCTTCCAGTGGGCAGGCAGGGGCTCCCAGAGCTTTTGGCAAAGATGAGTAGCCCCTGCCCTCTGCCAACTCAGACGGCCCCATTGGCGAGGGCCATCCAGTCGTAGGGCTACTGGGTAAGCGCTGTTCCTTCAATGAGGACGTGCGCTACGGAGACCACTTCCCACCCTAGGGGGGAATACAGTGGAGACACCAACATGGTCTCACCAAATAGGGGAGAACTCATGGGAGGTATGTGCGGAATGCCGCAAGGTGGATGTCCACCTGGGGAGGTCATGGGTTGCCACGCGGGGAACCATCTCATGACGACATCTCAGACGGAACCACCCTAGTGGGGGGTTACTACGTGTGGGGCACTAGGTCCGGTTAGAGCTATATGTAATAACTCAGCTTGATACCCGGCCATAGGCGGCAGGGCTGCTCCGCCGAGCCCGCCGCCCTGAGTGCTATTGATGGATGGACGGACTGCCTATTCTTCACCCTTGGGGAAAGAAGGGAGGCAGCCCATAGCGCACTGGTCCACCTCAGAAGGGGAATGGCGCTATGCGCAGGCGTACGCCCCACGACTGCTGGTCTCACCTGCTGGCAAGACTCGAGCTGCCGACTCCCCACGGAGGTTGTAAGCCTCTGCGAGGTATAGCGTAGCCCAACCCGCAGCTCTACAGATGTCTGCCAGAGAGGCGCACTAAGCCGATGCCCACGAGGAGGTCACACCCCGAGCGGAGTGTACCGTCACTCAAATGGGCACGGGCTAGGATCGGCACGCCGTAGTGACGGCGTGTGCGACCCAGCGCTACAACTCTCCTCGGATACAGCACTCCCGTTGCTGACCTCCATAACAGACAAGAGCTGCTCAGGGCCTTGAAGCCCTCAGTGTGGTTCGAGTAGAGGCGCAATGCGCTTACTGGACACCCCACGTACAGGTTGGGTCTTTCTCCCGGTGTGGGAGCGCCTGCAAGTTCACCACCTAGTCCCAAAGGGGGGCGGCGGAACTTTGGGCACGTAAGTCGGCCGGGGTCTCAGGATCACGTGAGAGTCACCGGGCCTGAAATTTGGCAATCGGTGGACACGGAATGCTTGCAGGTGCCTCACCCTCTGGATGGACTCGAGCCCCAGCAGGAGAGCCAATCCCCCTCGCAGAACGAGGAAGGGGCTCTCGGCAGGGCCCGAAAAAAGGGGACCCAAAGGTCCACCTTAAGGTCCCAAGAGGGTACGGGGCGCGGACGAGGCCTTAGCCCCTCGCGCCCTAGAGGAACCTAATAATCAGGTCATGCCGCCCCAGAGGCTCACCAGCAACTGGTACGTGATAACCGCGACAGCGGGTACCCACGTTCCAATGTGGAAGGGGAGATTACTCCCCAGCCTCCCCTGCAATAGGACAGCACGTTCCTGAGCGAGCAATTCCGCGGGTCTTCTCCTCGAGAAGAGCACCAGGACGAGAAGGGGCGCCACTTAAAGGCATCCAGCCTTGTGGGCATGGCCCTTGCCTGAGTGACAGTCTCCACCACTGAGGGGGGGTAGGTCATCCAGGAACTCCTCGTCCCATCCAGGAGCCAGACCCAGAGGTCCGGCTCGAACGCCACAACGTGTCCATCCCCTGCGAGTAGGCCCTTCGCCAGGGGATTTGGCCAGGGGGAGTTGTCGTCAGGAGTATTAGCTCCGAGGACCAAGTGTAGTTGGGCCCGTAAGGCGCAACTAGCAGCACTTGATACTCCCTTCCCAGACCTTGCACAGGACCTGCGCAATGAAGCTCACTGGGGGGAAGCGTAGTTCCGCTTGTCCCGCGGCCAGCTGCGCGCTAGGGCCTCCGTGTCGAGGGGGGAGCCTCGACCAGGGAGTGCCCAGCGGCACTGGGGGGTGTTCAGGGAGGCAACAGGTCCACCTGTGCCCGCCCAAACCACACCCAAGCCGGCCGCAGTGGTGGAGTCGTCACTTCCCACGAGGCGTCAACTGACGAGAGAGCGCTTGGCTGTCTGGTTCAGGACATCCGGTGGTCATGTGACCTGCAGGGGCTTTGCCACCTGCTGTCTCCACTGGAGGCTGCGCGCTAGGGCCTCCGTGTCGAGGGGGTCCTCGTCCAAGGAATGCCCAGCGGTACTGGGTGGTGTTCAGGGAGGCGACAGGTCCCCCTGTGCCCGCCCAAACCACACCCAGGCCAGCCCGCAGGGGTGGAGTCATCACTTCCCACGGGGTGTCAACTGACGAGAGAGCGCTTGGCTGTCTGGTTCAGGACGCCCGGTGGGCATGTGACCTGCAGGGGCTTTGCCACCTGCTGTCTCCACGGGAGGAGGCGTTTTGGGCGAGTTGCGATGACTGCAGCGAGCGAGTGCCACCCTGAGGTTTAGTACGCTACGCCGGTCGTGCTGTCCGGGCCAGTATGCTGGCTCTGCACGAGAGGCCGGAGCCTCATCAGTGCAAGCAGGACAGCTAGCAACTTTAAGGCAGTGATCTGCCAACGCAGGCGGGGGCCCGTCCAGCGACCCGACACTGCGCGCCCATTGCACACCGCACCCGCACCCCGTAGGGAGGCGTCTGTCGTTCCACGACCGGCCTCAAGACCTGCTCGGGGTTAGGATGCGACGGTAGCAGGTGTAATGACGATACGCCTACTGCCGGTGCGCCACGCTCTCCAGGGAACTCATCTCTGTAGTCAGTGCTGTCGCGGTCCCATGTGCGTCAACCCGAGGGGGACAGGCCACCCCCGAGGACACCATGCCCAGGAGCCTCTGAAACTGATTTCAGGGGACCGCTGGCTGCTGCCTGAAAGTTCAAGCAGCTCAGCACTGACTGTGCGTGCTCGTGAGCGAGCACGCCGTCATGGAGACAGTGTTGAGTTCTCTACCAGGAAAAAGGGGGAGCTCCGCGCCAGGGAGAGCTGCTCTCTTTTTCCCGGCTGACCCGTTTACTGACATGCCAGCCCCTCGACAGTGCCGAGGGAACTGTACATGAGAGTATGCGGTCAGTTGTCATGAACCACTCCTGGCGTCTGACAGACACCAGGACGCGCTTCTGCGCCTCCCGAACGGCACCCTTGCAAGGTGCTGCTCAAGGTATGCAGCGACCCCTGGTTTTGGGGATGATGAAGTGCGGCTGTCGAAGCCACTGGACATCTCGGCCGAGGGGACGGTTCGATCGCCTTCGCCAGAGGGGTGGCAGCCCCGGCCTGGAGCACAGGAACATCCCTGCCTCTGCTGAGGTAAGAGGATGCCTGAAGTCCGGCGGAGGTCTGGCGAGCTGGATCGAATGCCGAGACGGACCACACTCCCAGCCACCGTGATGGTTTGAAATGCTAACCAAGCACCCAGAGACCTCACAGGGGGGGCTGCGATCTACTTCATCAACCCGCGGGGGTTGGTTCAATGACTAGCAGTGCTGTTCTCCCCGGGGGGAACGGCTCCGCTAAATCACCTGCCAGGCGATGGCGCAGCTCGACGCATCATCGAAGCGAGAGTGCTGAGGGCTGCTTTATACTCGTCATTGCGTGCCGCCACGACGCAACGTCGAGTTGCCGAACACCATCTTTCAGAGGGTGAGAGCGGCTGCAAGTGGGACCCAGAGAGAGACCTCTCCTTGTGAGAAGGCGGGCACTAGGCCCCCGAAGGGGCCCAGAAGGTGTTTGGGACGCGGCAGGGACCGCCCCAGTCCGACCATCCAGCAACCCAGGCTGGGTCGGGCCCGATGGTTCAATCTCTCTAGGTGGTCCTTCTCTTGACGTCCTCCTCCGGGGGGCCACCTGCGGGGGCACCAGAACCGGAGTCGACGCTGGAGAAGGCCAGGGCTGCTGGGGGCAGACCACGTGCGAGACCTCGACGGCCGAAAGGCGGCCGGGTCACAGCAGGCCGGTCTGTTTCTACACTGTCAAAAGGCTGCTGGAGCAGTCCTTGACAGCGCCACCAATCAGCCGACCTTGCGAGAGGGGAGTCGGGAAAGTGGCCTTTCTCGACATCGCCCCCCTGCGCAAGATTGGGTCCGAGGCATCTTTCCGGGCCACTGATGTGGACATCGTCCGACCCAGCCTGCGCTGCCACCGCGGTCCCCGGAGGGCCAGTCGGCGGCGGCACTACTTGGGTCGGTCTTACCCCGTGGGGCTCTCTTTAGCGCCCTGGCCTGCAGGAAGGCCATGCGTAAGAGTGGAGGCAGCTTGGTCCACGGCACTGCCAGCCTCAACACCAGAGATGTTGAGACCTTACATGCCCTGGACGGTGAGTCTAGGTCAAGCCCCCCAGGTGGCCGCCGTCTGCGGATACCCGCGACTGCATGCTCCACCCAGGGTGCATTGACATAGTCCCTAGCTGCCTCCCCGCCCCGAGGGAAGAGAGGGCGATAGAGTCAGCTAGACGGAAGCGCGCCGAAAGGGACGCTCCAGGTCTTACTGAACTCCTTATGCAGCTCGGTAAAACTTGGCACTTGAGCCGGGCCCAATGTGCGAGTACCCAGCCGCGAGCACCAGGGCTGCACCGCAACCCGACGCTCACGGCGGTCCGAGCGAGCATGGCTGACATCTTGACGTCTGCTCTCACCTGTGCTCGACCTCCCGAGGGAGGGAGCTTCAGGGAATCGCCAGAGTCTGATGCCAGCAGGTCGCGCTTCGATGTTGCAAGAGACACCTCATCTCCACGGCTCGTGTCCGAGCGCGTGGCTGAGGAATAAGATGGCTTAGGACCATCCTTGGGGACCTGCTAAACAAGCGAGACGGGGCGCGAGCGGTCCGCGAGCCGACCGGCTGACGGATTAACGCTCACGATAATCCCCACATCACCCTCGCTGCTCGCCGCCGCTGACGGCAGGGCCGTAGCCGCTGCGGTCACAGAACGGGAAGCAAACGAGGTGGTGGCTTGCTCTTGACAGAACGTAGCCAACGTGACGCAACGTCTGAATAGCCGTCCGCCCGCAGTGACGCAACGTCTGACTAGCCATCCGCGCGCAGTGACGCAACGTCTGAATAGCCATCCGCGCGCCGTGCGGGCAGGACGAATCCACGAGGCTGCCACAGTGATCGGACCCCCGAACACTTGCGGCAACCACCGTGTCCGTCCCCGTCCTCGATGAGTGTACTGCACCCAAGAGATCAGCGGGCAATGCCACGCTGAGGAAATTGCTCTTTTAGAAAAATACCTCAGGAACTGCCAGGACGCCCAGGGGAATCTCCGCTGCACCGCGTCGTAGAAATCGGCAATTCGAAGAATGTCATCAGATGCGAAGGCTCCGAAGAACAAAAGGTGAATGAATGAGCACGCCGGCTCCCCTTTTATACCCGGATATCCGGGGGCGGAGCCCGGCATGCAAATTTCATTCGCCAATTTCATTGGCCTTTTCAAAATAGTCAGAGACGATTGGTTCTCAAGGGCGAACCCCATCTGTCGGCTTCGACACAACGTCGAGAGACCGACAGAAAGGGAACTGCACTTCTATTTATCAGAGGTTCCCAGCCTTTTTGACTCCCAATTGATATTCAACAATATTCAAAGCCCCCCTCCCACTCACAAACCCTAAAAATTTCTACCCAATTAAATAATTTAGAGCTTAACATTAACTGGAAATACTTTTATTAACTATAAACATGGCCAAATGATTAGAAATATCTTGTTCTTTAGCTTTTTTGTGTATTTCAATGCTAATGCTAAGTGGAGCAATGGCACAAAGAATTCTACAAATTTCTAAATTTGGTCATTCCAGAAGAAGGGGTGCGCAAGTGTTTGATCAACAGTTGGTCTCTTTCCTGGGTCTTCATTGATCATCCACTCCACAAGATCCTTCGCTACATCATCCTCCAGGTGTTCTAGTTTATATTTTCCCTGCAGAATGTTGTACCCACAGGCGGCACCTTTGCCGAAGGGATGATGGCCTCTCGAGAGAATGTAGTACACTAACATCCTAGCAACCTTAAAACAGGCCGCAATGTTACCATTAGAGGACATTTTGAATTTTTATGGTTTTTCAGACAAACTTGTTTTTAAAGTTCATTGAATCTTTGACTTACCTGAATGTCAGAACTTCTTTTGTAGCCACTGTTGCTTTCTTCATCGATTGCTTCTTTTGCCTTCCAGAATTTAGTTCCAGCGATGCTTGTTCGTAAAGTGGTTTCACTCTGTTTCAGTCTACAACTTATGCCAAAATCAGCCAGTCTGGCTTTCCCTCTTATGTCTGTGAACACCGTAAAATCAGTCAGTTATTGAAAAAGGTTTTTACACTTAAACTCAGATGTAGTTCCTACCAATTAGAACATTCTGGGGTTTGATATCCCGATGAAGCACTTTAGTTTGTTGGCGGTGTAGGACTTGTAGACTGCAGAGCACTTCCCTCACAAGTTCTTTTAAAACACAAGTCCTCTGAGAGCCTTCGACCGGTAAGTGATCTTGGATGTATTCCTCAAGTGTGTACTCACAAAGCTGAAGAATAAGGTATCCAAAGTTGTCATCTTCTGCAGTCTATATAGCGCACAATAGACGGATCATCAAGTTCTGGAAGTCGCAAAAATGTCTCCTCATTCTTGAGGTCCTGGTAGTTGGACTTAATCATTCGTTTCACAGCCACCTCTGTGCTGTCATCTCTTAGACCAAGGAAAACTTGTGTTCCATCACTTCCTTTAGCGATCTTAAATTCATCACTAAGTACAAGAGTAAAGCTTTGTATTATATACGTTTTGTTAGCATTAATTTTAGAAAGTTTTTTAAAATGTTCGTTCCAGTGACGACTGATTGGATGCCACCGTCTTTCTGCTGGAGGATTATCAACATGTTGTGTGAAGAGCTGCACACTTGAATTCGTCTCCTCGATAGGAGTCATTGGTTCTTGGCGCTCCCCTTTTTTTGACTCCATGTCTTGCAGATTTTTCTTCTTCTTCTTTTTCTGCTTTCTGGCTGAAGGAGACACTGCGTTTTCCTCACATAATCTATCCACCGCACTAAAACTTGGTGGATGTTCAAGTGATGTGTTCAGTATTTTAAGTTTTTCTGTCATGATTTCATCCATCTCCATTTCAGCAGCAATAAGTATCCTCTCTGGTACTGGAGACAATCCACATTTTGCAACAACTTCTGGAGCAAAGTCATTCACCTGAGCAAACACTCCATAGGTGGAAAGACTAATTTGACTTGAATTAGATTTTGTAAGAGGCATTAGACCGTTGCATATATTTTCATATACAGAATGACTTATATTTAGCATCATGACATCAAGTACTGTTGTATCAACTGATTGACTATTTCTCCCTGGACATTTCCAAAAGGCTGGACACTGTTTGTTAGAATTCGCACAAGTTCATTGAATATTTGAGGAGAAATCCTTTCACTGACACACAAAACAGCATTTAAGCAAGTAAATGCAATTGCCAAATAATTCCTCCTAGAAATTCTTGGAAAGCGCTTGATGGCGTCCTCAATGTATTTGTCTGCACTCTTTGTATCTTTTAGCCACTTGATGGCACTCTGCTGATATTGCTCTGCCCCTGCACCAATAACACTAAAGTACTCCTCAAACAGAAGTGTATGAGTAAAAGGATGCTCTTTAAGGAAATGTGCCTTACAGATGCTGAAAACTTCTGTCTGGGTTTTTTTTGGAACTGCACAAGAGAAAGAGAAAAATATCTGTACCATCTTAAAATCAACATTCTGTGAGGAAAGTCGACGAATCATGTCATCCATGTCTGTGAACACCGTAAAATCAGTGTAGACGTTTTTACACTTAAACTCAGGTGTAGTTCCTACCAATTTGATGTCCCGATAAAGCTCCTTAGCATGTTGAAGATGTCGAATTTGTAGACTGCACCGCACAAGTTCTTTTAAAACACAAGTCCTTTGAGAGCTTTCGGCTGGTAAAAATAATCTTGGATGTATTATTCAAGTGTGTACTCACAAAACTGAAGAATAAGGTATCCAAAATGTTCATCTTCTGCAAACTATGTAGCGCACAATGGAAGGATCATCAAATGTCTCCTCATTCTTGAGGTCCTGGTAGTTGGACTTAATCATTCGTTTCACAGCCACCTCTGTGCCGTCATCTCTCAGACCGAGGAAAACTTGTGTTCCATCACTTCCTTTAGCGATCTTAAATTCATCACTAAGTACAAGAGTAAAGCTTTGTATTCTATAGGATTTGTCAGCATCAATTTGTTTCAGGAAACCCTTATTCGGGAGAATTCAATCGATTGACTGTCTCCTCGTGCATTCCCTATGGGATGCTTAAGAATTCATTCTCTATGGGATGCACACTGTTTGTTAGAATTGGCAGTTTGGCGCTATCAAACTTCCTCTTTTGGATTTCAAAATAAAGTATGTGCAAAAAGAGACTCAAAAGGCCCCAATAAACAAATATGAATACCATAACGAAACAAGTATAATACATTAAAGAATATAACAAACAAAGGTCCACCTTTCCATTCCATCTGTAATAAGTCTTGTAAAAGTCCTTTCTCCATATCCAAGGAAAACACCGACCTCTATGGCGGCAGATGAAAGGGCAGGACAATTCAATGATGAGTGAATTTGGAGGCCATCTGTCAGTACACGATACGTTCCACCTGCACGATCCGTTCACGCATGCGCACAACGACGCACGATACGTTCACGCAACGACGTTGTAGAAACCGCTCATTGCGACGATTTACGACACTGCACGATCTGTTCCACGCTTGCGCAGCTTTGTTTTACTTTATTTATATTTTTTACTGTTAAATAAAATACAATACTCAATTTACTTCACTATGCGTTCTGTCAAGTCAGTTTGAAATACTGTAATGTTTCCCCTGACTTTATAATTTACATGAAGAAAGAACTACAGTCTAGTTAGACATGCGTGTTATGTTCCTTATTGGCTTCTGTAAACGACATTGAAGGGATTATTGTACTAATTTAGATTAAATGGATAGACATATTAGCCTATATATAGGCCCATACTAATAAATTACTACATAAAGTCAACTAGTATTATCAGATTTTAATTTAAAAAACGACACAAACTGTCTTTGACAATACTACTGACCTTAGATCGAAACACGGTAAGGTTAATAGACATGATACAGCAATGAATCGCAAAATGGAGTTTGGAGGAAACTGAAGATTTGCAGTCGATAAAAATACTTTATTCCACATGAAACCAAAATCATCTATGTTCATGTAACAACTCTATTATTTTGGATTGGCAACCACATAAACACATCGTAATCATGGTAACGTAAGCGATATTTCAACTTGAACTTGAATTACAGCAAGAGTGTTTCGTTGTTATTTCATTATGGTTGTTTTTATCAAGTTTCGTGCTCGTTATTCAGACTAAAAATGCAGAGAACACATAAGCACTGTGCTCTTTGTTATTTTGATCAGCAATGAACTAGCTGCGACCTTTAACACACATTCACAATCCTGCGCAATAAAGCATAGAAGAGCTGAATCATTACCGTAATGTCTATATATTACGAAACGAACCAGTAGCTGGAGGGCGCTGGAAAGTGTTTTACTATAGCGATTTAAGATAAAAAAACTATAATATACGACACAGTTGGTTTTGTTTTGTTGTATTGCATTTATCTAGCGATTATCTAGTCTTCTCTGATTTATACGACTAATATATTAATATACTAAATATCCGTCCAATTTTAGCATTTAAAATGTATAATGGCTTCATCTGAAGCTTGGCTTCGTGTATAGAGCAACTTGACTTCGTGTATAAAGCAACTTGACTTTTCATAAGATAATTTAAGCAACGCCTTAAAAAATGTTTAAAATTAAAATTCTTCTCCTTAATTTAGTGTTCTCAAAATTCGCATCTCGTTTTCTTATTTTTTCTTCTTCATTCGTTCGTTTTTCTTGTTTCTGTGTCTCATGCGCCATCGTCTAAAATTGTTTGCATTTTTTATGCGCACGAATAAAATACGGAAAATGGGGAGTGTGGAGACTTTGTTTAGAGTCATTACGGTAACGAAGACGTGACCGCTCCTGTCAGAGAGTTCAGTGTGTGGTGACACCAGTACGAATCTGCTCTGACATCACGAGGTAAGATTAATTCAACACACCGTGGTTCAAATACGTTATTCTTATAAATAAAACGGCATGAAACATCTGCATATTGCTTGCAGTTATTTGACATCATAGCAATTCTCTGAGTTTTCAGTTCGTCGTTGTTGTGCTGTTGTTTCTCAGGCTAAATGTCGCGAGAGTGCGTTGTCTTGCCTACACTGACCATCTAGATCTTAAAGAATGCTTAAATACAACAGTGTTAGATCGATCAAAATGGAAAGTTTGCAGTTTGGGTCCCGTTTGCTTGAGCTAACGTTGGCTAAGCTCTAGGGTAGTGAGGTAAAAGTGCCCTTGTATTCTTGCATCCTAAACATGCTAATTTGCAGTCGTTCATAGAAAGAAATGTGCAGTGGCTTCATTAAATCATTCTCTAAATACATAGATGTGTTAGGATTTTATTTCCCTGGTACACAAGAAAACATCCACAGTCCAGAGTCTATAGACAACAACACCCGGTCTGCCATTTCAGTCCCAAGATGATAGATTTGTTTCAGAACGCTCTGTTCCTGCTTTAAATATCCTATTTTATGGTCACCAAGAGGAATTATAACACATAATAAAATACTACAAGTATAGTACAGCGCAGCCACTGTAGTAAACTGCTTGAAAATAACTAGATGGTAGGGATCCACCGATATGTCATTTTCGGTCGATAACCGATAATTCTTTAACATCGGCGGCAGATTACCGATATATGGCCTCTATACAGTATCTAAATATGAATATAACATTCCTATAAATGAAACAAAAGGCAAATAGTGGACAAATGCTTTAATTTGAAAAACAAATGAGTTCGATCACTTTCCCCCATGAAAATCACGTACCAGCCTTTCTTTATACCAGTTAAATATTCTTTAACCTTTAAACTGTTCTGGGATATGTCTTATTTAATAAAACCTTTTTGATGTTCTTCCAGAGTAACCAAGAAACATTTTCTTAATAGACACAAATCTAACAGGACTCTCAAGACAGAAAGCGTTCAGACAGCAGTCTGATTCAAACAATATGCTTTTCTTCCTATAATTTACACATTTATAAATACTGTACCTACATCGACCGTGTTTTGCTAATAGCAGTAAGTGAATGATCATTCATGAATTATTTATCATTTATCGGCTGTAATATATCGGACTAAATTTGATTATGGACTATATATATTCTATAGTAAACTATAATAATGTAGTATCTAACAAAGCAAGGCTCAAAACTAGGGATGCGCAATAAATGATGGGCCGTATCGGACAATAAATAGTCATTTTTAATGTTATCGTATTTCTCTGCAGACTTATTTGGTCCCTTTTCTCCTTAAAGTGGCAGTCCGTAAGTTCATTTGATTAAAAACATACTAAAACCAATTATTGAGCGAGTACATGAAAGAACGTTGTCTGAAACCATGTCACTACCCTTGCTGGATTCACCACGGAAAGCTTGTAATAATGATTTGTAATTATTCCGGAAATCCTTATTTGGTGTCTTTCGTCTATGCGTCACATTCGTGAACAGATGCCCGGCTGCTATTCCGCATGTTGATGCTGTGGGTGACAGGGGGCGCACTGTACACAGACCTTTTTTCTTGGAAACTTTTAGAATTATTAAAGGTGCCGTTTAATACTTTTACTTTTAAACGTCAAGGAGCACTGCGCTGGCATTGAATCCGCCATGTTGTTTCTACAGTAGCCCTAAACTGACAAATTGCTCTACAGAGCATCTCCTTCGGCAAAGAACATCTCAGATCGTGTCAGCCACCACATCATTCACCCTCAGATCAAACCAATACATGACTCTTTCTGCTGTGGCACACAAAAGAAGATATTTTGAGAAGTGTGTCAGTGGAAATCAACAGGGTCCTCCTTTGTGGTTTGGTTGCCAATGATCATTCATTTAAAACCTGAAACTGCAGCTTAAGAGCTAAGAACAAACATAACGTTAACATCCATTGCTGTGATGGCTAAAATACTGTAGGTATCACTCTTGGTGTAAATGTGATCGGGGCTTAGTGACATTGGAAGTATTGGCTAATGTTTAATGTAATATAAGCAGACTTATAGCGAAAGACTAAATGATGAAAGCATTAGGAAATCATTGTGGTGAAAGAGAATTTGCTTCACTTCTGTCTGTGTCAGAGGTTTTAGCATCATGATCTGACCACTCACCTGATATATCACTCCACCATCTTTCCTCAGAGCCGTGTCCAATATTTCCATTTCTGGGGTTCTTCCAAGTTTTTACTTAGATTTAGGAGTTTTCTTGTGAGGGCATGTTTGTTGTATGGAATCCAGTACAAATACCAAGTTCATTATCTAATATAGTTTTGGAGAGAGACATGTGTAACCTACACCTCATTGCATACATCTCATCTTGCGTATTATTTTTTTAATAAACTGGTCTGTGTGAAGAAAGACCAAGAGTCCGCTATCTGCTGTGTGATGTTGATGATGTTGTCCTGGCCATCATCTTAATTCTGGAAAGTGTTCTATACCATCATTCTGTATTGTATTGCGAGTTGTATTTCATTTATTTTACGTTGCTTTATTTCATTGTTTCATTGATTTAATTGTTTTCTCCAACCTTTCATTTTCAGGTTCGAGAGTGTGCGGGAAGGAATCACGTTTTCAGTTATGACGAACCCTTTTGCACACATTGTTGAGTCTCTGGACCTGCAGAAGCCTGACCACAAGTTCTTCAACCTTACAAAACTCGGAGACCCAAGATATGGTAAAGCCATTTTTCAATGTACATTGCTGTTTACAAGTTTAGAATCATTTAAGTAAAATGTTTCTCTTGACCTTACAACTTTTGATCGGTTGGCGTCTGAAAGTCTGAAAAATGACACAAATAAAATATAATATGTGATTGATTGTCCAACATATTTCTTTTATTACAAAACAAAAATGTATTTACAGTTATAGAAATTATTTTCAAATAAATTACTTGGACCGAATGATGAAGAAAAAGCCTTTAACAAGAGCTCAGAATAGATGGGAAGTCCTGTTTGAAAAGCATCTCAAGACGTTGGCATTTACACGTAATAAATTGAGTAAATTTCAAAGCTGTGAAAACAATGAAATATAATGTTCAAATTGAATAAATGTAAGTAATAAAATTAAGTAAATCTGAGTAACTCACCAAAACTATTAAGTGTATAATACAAATATAGTTTGTTACTTAAATACTTGGTTCTTTTCATTAAATTAACTTAAATAATATACTGTATGAACATTTTAGAGAAATGATCTGTTGGATAATTTTATCAATATGTCCCACTTTTAAAATAATAAGTGATTTTTTTCAGATTTTACGAAGTTAAGATAGCTGTTTATTTTGGATAATTTTTTAGTGTGAATGTAAAATGCTAAAATATACCATACAATGGGTAGTTTTCATTTGTTTTGTGCTTCTTGTTTTAAATAAAAAAATAATGCTGACACTTCCGTAATTCTGATGAGTTTACACTTGATTCTAAAATGTGATAAATTTACATTTAGGCATTTGACAGACGCTTTTATCCAAAGCGACTTACATTGCATTATCCTATACATTTTATATAGGTATCTGCAATCCCCTGGGATTCAACCCACAACCTGCGTTGTTAACACAATGCTCTTACCACTGAGCAACAGTATTTATGAAAAAATATTAATACGTGTATGTGATGTTAAATTCTCTAACTAAGTCTGAGCCGATAGCCTTGTGGTTAGTGCTTCAACATATGGCCCTGTTGCGCTCCTGGCTCGTGGTCCTTTCCTGATCCCACCCTCTCTCTCACCCACTTTGTTTCCCGTCCTGTCACTGTTACTGTACAAATAACGCCAAAAATGAAATATCTAAAGAAAAGAAAGGTCTTACCGGCATCATTGTTGGATTAAACATGACATTCCAAATAAATGTAGACTGAAAATGGCCTCTATATTAAATTATATTCCTCTGATCATTTTTTGAAGACCACCTGCCCTTCTCCATCCGTGTGTTGCTGGAGTCCGCAGTGAGGAACTGTGATGGGTTCTTGGTGAAGGAGGAGGATGTAGAGAACATTCTTAACTGGAAGGTGACACAGAGTCAGACTGTGGAGGTGCCTTTTAGACCAGCCCGAGTCATCTTGCAAGACTTCACGTAGGTTTTGAACAATTTACTGTAACTTAAAGCTTTTCTACATTTATAATTCTGCATTCAGAGGTCCTCGTCAACAACACTTTATTTTTGTACTTTTGTTTTAAGACTTTCTAATTGTGTGTAATACGTTTCATTCAAATGCACTATATGTTTGTTAGTGTATATAAAGACATTTGATTTTATAGTATTTTTCTTTTTTATCTGAACAGGGGGGTTCCAGCAGTGGTGGACTTTGCAGCCATGCGAGATGCAGTAAAGAAGTTACAAGGCGACCCGGAGAAGATTAATCCTGTTTGTCCTGCAGACCTTGTCATAGATCATTCTATACAAGTTGACTTCAACAGAAAGTAAGTCCTTGTCATTGGACAGAAATTGTAATCTTCGGATATCTCAATTATCATGGACTGAATTCTCATGATGACATTTTTGAGGATGTTGAGATTGCATTACAGGGTGTGCTTTAGGGTATTTAAATACTCTTGCAAATTATTCATTTAAAGGCTTAACTCAACTTTGTTATGACGTGCAAATAAATTATAGACCTTGGGGCGTGAGGAAATGGTGTAAATGGATTCGGCACTGTCTTTAAATTGTTATTGTCAGATACTTTTTTATAGCAGCGAAACTATGTTTTTAGTCTGATTTGATCACATAAGTTTGATCTATAAACGTTATCATAGTTTACTAAAACATGTCTGTTAATGAAAATAAAATATCAGCCTAGCTATTATTTAAAAATGGTAAATTCTGACTCTGCAATATGATTAAATTACTGAAACTATTAACTAAAAATAAATAAAAAATTAAATAAAACAGAATCAAATCTATATAGCAACTTAATAATGAGAAAAATAAATAATAAAATGCCAAAGCATAAAACAAAATAGCTAAAAGTGTTAACTAAAATCAACATCAAAATCTTAAAAATAAAAGCTTATTCAAAATATGAATAAGACTACAATAAAATGTTACACAAAAGTATAATAGCTGAACTTGCTGTATATACTGTATCTAGTGCTGTGCTACAACTATTTGCCTCATTTCTTATTTTGTCTGTTTATTGTTGTAAAGCTGATTTGAAACCATCTGTAATGTATAATGAAAATAACGACAACTTTTCTTTAAGGTCTGACAGCCTTCACAAAAACCAAGAGCTTGAATTCGAAAGGAACAGAGAACGGTTTGAGTTTTTAAAGGTAATTTCTCCTCCTCCTGTCCTTTCTCCTGATAGTGGGTTGTGTCTTCTAGATATGAAAATGATGATTGTTTCTTTTAATATTGTGGTTGGTCTACAGTGGGGTTCTAAAGCCTTCAGGAACATGCGGATCATTCCTCCAGGCTCAGGAATAGTTCATCAGGTCAATCTAGAATACCTGGCCAGGGTCGTGTTTGATCGGGACGGTTACTACTATCCGGACAGTCTGGTGGGCACTGACTCCCACACGACCATGATTGATGGGTTGGGGGTGCTGGGATGGGGTAAGTGGAATTAAGTTGGTACATTTAATTATTTTGTGTGCATGTGAGGTTCAAACAGTTTTTTGATCAGGTGTGGGAGGTATTGAAGCAGAGGCTGTCATGTTGGGTCAACCAATCAGCATGGTGCTTCCAGAGGTCATCGGTTACAAACTTCAGGGGACTCCTGACAAATTTATAACCTCTACTGACATTGTGCTTACTGTCACCAAAGTATGAAAGTCTTCTTAATCTTAAATGTGTTTGAGGGTGATTTTTGTTTTTAATGATCTCTTTTAAACGTCTCCTCTTTCCAGCACTTGCGGCAGGTCGGTGTGGTTGGGAAGTTTGTTGAGTTCTATGGTCCTGGCGTTGCACAACTGTCAATCGCAGATCGTGCTACCATCGCCAACATGTGCCCTGAGTACGGGGCGACTGCTGCCTTCTTCCCCGTAGATGAAATCAGTGTGGATTATCTGAAGCAGACAGGTAAATTCAATAAATCACAAGTGATAGGCTTTCCCTATTTATCATAAAAATTACTTATTTACTCGCTGAAAATCATAAACATTTCCTCAGTAACTTGCTCACCAGAAGACCATTTTACTCTTTTGTGTTTTCATGTAAAGCTGCTTTGAAACAAAGCAACATTGTGAAAAGCACTATATAAATAAACTTGAATTGAAGACAGGTGCCAGCAATACTTGAAATTTCTCAAGCCGATTGCTTTCTTCATGTGTTTATGTCTTTTTTAAGGGAGAGATCTAGAGAAGCTGAGTTACATCGCTCAATATCTGAAAGCAGTGGGTATGTTCAGAGACTACAGCAACACGGCACAAGATCCACATTTCACTAAGGTATCGGACATACACTTTCATTCGGTTGTTTCACAGATTAAAATCATTCTTTCAAATGTTCAAATCTCACCGTTTTCCACCCGCTGTTGCTGTCTCTTCAGGTGGTTGAGTTGGATCTCAGTACGGTCGTCCCTTGCTGCAGCGGTCCTAAGAGGCCCCAGGACAAAGTGGCTGTTTCGGATATGAAGCAGGACTTTTTAGCCTGTTTGGGGGCCAAGGTACATAGTACACATCTGTTCCTTTCAGACCATGTAAATATTGCTGATTTAAATACATCCAAGCATCAGTCGTTTTCTATTGGTGCCATCTTTGGCACGTGGATCCTAATTTTAAACAATATTCTATATTCATGATGTCATTTGACGTCTTCAGCACAATAATCTAAAAAATGTCTGTTTATCTCCCTGTTGTCTGTTGATGTATTTAGCAAGGCTTCAAAGGATTCCAGGTTGCCCCGGAGCGACATGACGTTACCGTACCATTCGAGTTCAATGGGGCTAAGTATTCTCTCTCACACGGATCCGTGGTCATCGCAGCTATCACGAGCTGCACCAACACCAGTAACCCTTCAGTCATGCTGGGAGCAGGTACAGCTTCTGTCCACGACAATGCCAACTGTCCCTCTCTAAAGGTGAAGTTCGAACTCTTATATATTTCTGACAGGTCTTTTGGCCAAGAAGGCTGTTGAGTGTGGTCTTACGGTCAAGCCGTACATAAAGACCAGTCTGTCTCCTGGTAGTGGAGTGGTCACCTATTACCTTAAAGAGAGTGGAGTCATGAACTTTCTCTCGCAGTTAGGGTAAGACACGCACATCCAAAACTGTTTGACATTGAATCTTTAATGTTTAAAGCCACAGAAATGTAGCAGGCTATGTTAATGCTTTATTTTCTTTGAAGTTTCGAGGTTGTTGGTTATGGCTGTATGACCTGTATTGGAAACAGCGGACCCCTTCCAGAGCCGGTGGTAGAGGCGATAACTCAGGTAAGTGCTTTCACATGATAATATTTATAATTACCTGTTATATTTAGAACTTAAATAAAATCCGTTTCATTTTTGTTTCAGGGTGATGTAGTTGCCGCAGGTGTCCTCTCTGGAAACAGAAACTTTGAGGGGCGTGTCCATCCCAACACACGCGCCAATTACCTGGCATCTCCTCCGCTAGTCATTGCCTACGCCATTGCAGGCACAATGAGGATAGATTTCGAAAAGGAGCCTTTGGGTGAGTATATACCAAACAGTGATTCTCCTTTTACACTTTTCGTTGAGTAAAACAGTAGGGTTTACGGTCAAGAGCTAAGGCACGTCAGCGAGCCTAAGTGAGTCTGGTGATTTTATTCTTCCTCAAGAGGGTAAATCGATTGTTTTTTTCTGTGTCTTGGTCCAGCTGTGAACGCCGATGGAAAGGAGATTTTCTTGAGGGACATCTGGCCGACGCGGGAGGAGATCCAGGTGGTGGAGAAAAAGTTCGTCATTCCAGCCATGTTTAAGGAGGTCTACGAGAACGTGGAGGTACTCATTAAGCCATCTTTTTAAAAATGAACATCCAATATGACTGCCTTTTTATGAATTCAACACAAAAAATTTATCCAATGTGCTTTTTTCATATTCTTATTAAATGCAGAAAGGGAATGAACGCTGGAACTCCCTGAAAGCGCCTTCAGACAAGCTGTACACCTGGGATCCTAATTCTACCTACATAAAGTCTCCACCTTTCTTTGATGGACTGGTATTGTGTGTTTTGATATTTCTAGTCTAGGATTTTATTACTTTAACTATTTGCAAGAACTGTAAGAAATGTTTCTTTGCTGCATTTACATTATTAGACCCAGAAACTTGAACCTCCAAAGTCCATAACGGATGCGTATGTGCTGCTCAATCTGGGGGATTCTGTGACCACAGATCACATCTCACCTGCTGGTAACATCGCACGCAACAGCGCTGCCGCACGCTACTTAACTAACCGTGGGTAAGATATTAATACTTGCTTACAGTTTTGGATTTACAAACTATTACAATCCCATAGTTTTTCATTTAATACTCGTTCGTTGTTTTGTCTCATTGTTGATTTTTTTTATATTCTTTTCCTTTCCCAGACTCACAACAAGAGACTTTAATTCATATGGCTCTCGTCGAGGCAACGATGCGGTCATGGCACGAGGCACCTTCGCTAATATCCGCATCTTCAACAAGTTCCTAAACAAGCAGGCACCCTCTACCATCTACCTACCTACAGAAGAAACCGTATGACATCATTTCCCTCTTCAAATTCTCACTCAAAAATAAAATTTATTTATTCACTTTCATGTAGATCAAACCTGTATGACTTTATGGATTGTCTTAATATTCGTTCATGGAACGCAAAAGATATTTTGAGACATGTTTATACGGTGCAAATCAGTGTGGTCCAGTCCAGTGTGTTGTTTGGTTAATACATTTTAGTTTTTGGGTGCACTATTGAAACCAATGTGCCGGTTTGCACAATTCTTTTAATTGCTTGGGTGTATGTTGTACGCTCACAGATGGACGTGTTTGATGCAGCAGAAAAATATCAGCAGGCTGGTCATGCTCTTATGATCCTGGCAGGCAAGGAATATGGATCTGGCAGCTCCAGAGATTGGGCAGCCAAAGGACCCTTCATGCTGGTGAGACTTTTACATTAGCGTATTTGTCAATATATTCAAAGAGCAGTGCATTTCATTTGAACAACATCATACATTCCACTGCACATACATTTGGACATTCGAAATAAATAAGTCAAACGAATCAACTTAACAAACAGGGTAGAATGCCATCCCTTCGCAGACAGTGCTTTTTATAACCCCTCAGGGCATCAAAGCTGTACTAGCAGAGAGTTATGAGCGTATTCATCGTAGTAATCTGGTGGGCATGGGCATCATTCCTCTTGAGTACCTGCCAGGCGACACGGCGGAAAGTCTCGGGCTCACCGGACGTGAGCGATACACTGTGGTCATTCCCTCACAGCTCACCCCCGGAATGACTGTCGACGTTCAGGTAGTGTCAGATTCTGTATACTTTGTTTTGTCCTTTGAGATATTTCTGAGAAGTTTTCAATTTATTCAATTTAAGTTTCATCGCGATGTACTTTAATTTGTTTCTGCAGCTGGACACAGGCAAAACATTTCAGGCTAGGATTCGGTTCGACACAGACGTGGAGCTCACTTACTTCCATCACGGTGGCATCCTCAACTACATGATTCGCACAATGTCTGAAAATTAAAATAAATTAGTCCAGGAAGTTAGGCACTTAGCGCACATATCCATTGGCTACTTCATTGGTCCTGTCTGACCTTTTTCGGTTGAAAAAGAATCAGTTTTGAGTCTGGTGTTTCGTGTCTGACTGTATTGGTTCAGTGGGATGAATTGGGAAGTCTGAAAGCATTAAATGTTGGCAATGACATGTTTAACCTTCGTCATTCTAACCCTACCTCAGCACTGCCAAACTGCAGTCAACATCAATATATACATATAATGACCTTAATTGCAATTATAACTAATTAGTAATGTTATCCGTTATAAAAATTGTGCTGCAGAAAATTCTGTTCGTCTGTTATAAAATTCAGTGATTATGAAAAAACCTTTTCCTTCAAGAAAGTCAATTAGTTGTCATTACCTAGACTGAAAGATGTTACCCATTGCATTTTGAATGTGTTTGATAAAACATTGCAGATATTTTCAAATACCCAATATAAGTGCCTATATTTTCTCAGATTCTGTGTATAATCCTGAAGGAAGGCTTGTGCGCTTGTCATTCCAGGTTTTTTGGCTTGTGTGTGCATAATACAGTTGCATTCCTGTGCATAGTGTATTTTCTAGAAAAATGAACAAATTTTATCCAAGACTGATTTCACAGCTTTCCTACTGGATGCTTAAATGTAACTGAAGGTGCTTGGAATCGGGTGTGACTGCTGATATAATGTGAGATGTTGATATATGCAGTATCAAATGCATACTTTTTGTTGCAGTGTGCAAATTGTACTGAACTGTACCTTGAATAAACACGTGATGATTTCATATTCTACAGCATATGTATTCTATATATCTTCGGTGTCCTTCCAAAACCTTGAGTGTTCAAATGAGCTGTTTTCCAGGAAATAGAAAAAACACTGTACTTTAAGGGACGGGTTCCCGGACAAGGTTTAAGACTAGTCCATGTCTAATTTAAATGTTAGAAGTGTAAGAGGCGAAAACAACTTACACTGAAATGTCTTAAAATATATCAGTGCGATTGTTTTGTCTCAAGATACACACCCTTAATGTTTTTTATAAAGTATGTTTTTAAAAACAACTTCAATATCCTAATTTAAATAAGGCCTAGTCCTGTTTCAAGATCATCTCTATCTGGGAAACCACCCCTAAATGTTTAAATGCTGGGTTGTAAAAGTTGACAAGCACTTGTTAATAGATTTGATTGCTTGGAAAACCCAGTGACAAACATAAAGGGTAACTTATAATAATGATCTATGTCAAATAAAACAGAAATATGAAGAGATGAGCTTTCAGAAGGAAAAATATTCTTTATTATATAGATTATATAAATATATATTGATTTAAGGAGACCTTGTTTATAATATGTAGAGTTCCAAAGGGAAAGTTGTAGTATTGAAGCCTTTTATCTAATTTAGGGCTCTCTTCACAATATGAAAAATGACATCATCACATCAGATTCATCAGTTTTATTTTATTTGTAGTAAGTTCTTGATGAAGAAATGATTCAGGAATTGCAAACTTATTTTCACCTCTTTAATTTATAAATTGCAGGAAAATTTCAAATGCTTCCATTTGGTAAAGTAAGTCCCTTAGGCTGTATAAAAGCATCTGCTTAATGAATAAATGTTAAATGCTTTCATTAGTCCTCTTACACGCTCACTTCGACTGAATAGTTAAGCCAAACTAATGAAAAATAGATATATTGAATAATTTCATATTTTTCTGCCTAACTTTGAAACCGTTTATCAGCCCACACCCGCACTTTTACGCGATCGCGTACTTTTACTTTGAAATAGGGACGTCATTGGGGGCGGGGCTTCAACTGGGAAGTAAACAGTGAACTTCACGCTGACTCAGATGAATTAGAAAATGTTTAACCTCACATCAGATCAACTGTAGTGTATCAGACACGTAGTCGGATTACGAACAACAGTATTTAAAGGACGATTTAACTCTGCCAAACAGCATTAGACCCTGTCGGCACATTGAACACGTGCGGGCGTGTTTCCTGACTAAGCAATATTAACACGTGTAGCGGTTTTCGTGATTAAAGGGACATGAACAGCGAGAATTTCGGCCTGAGCGAAAAGATCGTGTCGTCTTCATATGTACGGCAGGGGCTGCAGGCTCGTCGCGGTCACGAGCAGCTGATTCGAGTCCTCTTGGAACAGGTAATGATCGTATTACTGCGCATGCGCTGATTAACTTACTAATGGAGAGTTTATTACTCTGATTTATTGATTATAATGGGATTTGAATTGTTGTATTTGTTTAAATATAAATTACAATCATCTACTGGTAATGTGTTGGGTTCTATTGGTGGGATGTTATCTGGTAGGCATTGAATACTACGGGAACAAGGACCAGAACACATTACTTAATTGATTGTTTTTAGTGGTATTTATATTGGAAACCTACGGTGGCCCGAAAGTGCAAAACAGTCAGAAACCGCGCGTCGACTAGTCAGAAACCGCGCGTCAACTAGTCAGAAACCGCGCGTCGACTAGTCAGAAACCGCGCGTCGACTAGTCAGGAACCGCGCGTCGACTAGTCAGAAACCGCGCGTCGACTAGTCAGGAACCGCGCGTCGACTAGTCAGGAACCGCGCGTCGACTAGTCAGAAACCGCGCGTCGACTAGTCAGAAACCGCGCGTCGACTAGTCAGAAACCGCGCGTCGACTAGTCAGAAACCGCGCGTCGACTAGTCAGAAACCGCGCGTCGACTAGTCAGAAACCGCGCGTCGACTAGTCAGAAACCGCGCGTCGACTAGTCAGAAACCGCGCGTCGACTAGTCAGAAACCGCGCGTCGACTAGTCAGAAACCGCGCGTCGACTAGTCAGAAACCGCGCGTCGACTAGTCAGAAACCGCGCGTCGACTAGTCAGAAACCGCGCGTCGACTAGTCAGAAACCGCGCGTCGACTAGTCAGAAACCGCGCGTCGACTAGTCAGAAACCGCGCGTCGACTAGTCAGAAACCGCGCGTCGACTAGTCAGAAACCGCGCGTCGACTAGTCAGAAACCGCGCGTCGACTAATCAGGAACCGATCAGGAACTAATCAGGAACCGCGCGTCGACTAGTCAGAAACCGCGCGTCGACTAGTCAGAAACCGCACGTCTACTAATCCCGCTGAGATTCGTGAGTGTGGATCGGATAGACACTTATGTATCCCATGATGCCACGGGAGCTGAGCGATGGTAAAATTTCAAAAGCAAAATCAAATAAATGTAGTACAAAACTTTAATGCAGTCAATAAATGAATTTCTTGTGACTAAATTATGCTTTTATCAGCGCTCACGTGTAGATTGTTGTTAATACGTCGTAGGTCAACGAGCATACGGGTCACATGACCATTAAACATGGTGGACAAAGTATGACCGAAATGTATTCACACTGACTCCCACTACTGTTTTAAGGGCCGATAGATGGTACTTATTCAAATTCAGGACACACTGTCACAGTACATGATTTCGGACCCAGCCTTTGACTTCTTTGTGTTTTTAGGGTAAATGTCCAGAGGAGGGATGGGACGAAAGCACCATAGAGCTCTTTCTAAATGAGCTGGCGGTCATGGACAGCAACAACTTCTTGGGAAACTGTGGTGTGGGAGAGCGGGAGGGCAGAGTCGCTTCCAGTCTGGTAGCCAGAAGACATTACAGGTTGGAAATGCTCACCGTAAAGTTTTGTGCCTGTCAAAGCACAGCGACAAGACACTAAGTGAGGGGGGGTATAGAGAAACGGTGCATAAGAATGAAGGCCCCTGTCGGGAAAACACACAAACTCTGGTTATGGTTTAGATCACAAATACCATAATGGTGTTACCACTAGGGCTGCAAGATTTGAGGAAAAAGTCACATTGCAATTATTGAGGTAAAAATTGCGATAAACTGTTAATAATGAGTCAACTTGGTTGCTATCAAGGAAAATGCATACACAGATAACTGAAATTGCTGAAATTTGTATTTCTCAACTGAGATATACAGTACAAACTAGCAAGCAACAAGAACTAGAATTGCACAAAGTTTCCAAATTAAAATTAAATGTTACATCTTTGCATTACTGAATTAAATTAACTTAAATATATATATATATATATGCTCAACAGTACAGGTCAATTAAACAAATAGAACGTAAATACGGATGTACACATTTTTAGGAAAATAATCCCAACAAACGGACATTTCAGCAGATTGTAACACAAACTTGTATGAACTCTTTTGAAAAAGAAACTGGATATAAATGTATGGATTACTTTATTTACAACTTTAGTTAAGCTAATTCTGCACAGTACCTCTCTCTGCTCAGTGTCTGATATCCTGAAACATGTCTGTCTGCCTGCTCTGCATCCATTTCTCCCGTTTCCACACTGCGCCCCGCAAGTCACGTGACCAAGCACACGCGCCACCGCCACACAAGACGACTCGTTTTTTTTCAAGCATATACCTCTTAGAATGATGTCTTGTCAGGTCCACGAATGCACTTGTTTCTTTAATATAATATAATCGCATTGCCGTCATGTAATCGCATAGCCTGACATCGCGATTGCGATATGATTAATCGTGCAGCACTAGTCACCACTGAAACTAAATTAAATGATGTATCGGCCCTTATTTCAGTAGGATTTAGTGGTGTGCGTTTCATTCCCATCTGCCAATATTAGAGACCCATCATCCTTTTGAATTTCTGTGATAGTTTGCCTTTGATATCAGGCTTTGATGTCTCTCTTAGACTGATCCACGGCATTGGTCGATCAGGGGACATCGCTGCTGTTCAACCCAAGGCTGCTGGTTCCAGTCTTCTAAATAAAATCACCAATTCGGTAGTGCTGGATGTTCTGAAGTTTACAGGTGAGCTTTTACGTCAAAGGTTATTTTGTTAAGCTACGTACTTGATAATGTGCCTCATGCAGGCCATAGAAATACAATAGTGGCCAAAGTGATGGAACCTTTTTCTTTTAGTTCAATGATATTATTAAAAATGTTTTATAGGTTGTGTAGTTGTGCTTGTAAGGTAAACTGAATTTTAGGATGTTTTTTTCAAACAAATACCTTTACCAAGTTGTGTTTTTACCTTTTGTATACGACCCCTCATATTTTGATAGTTTAACCAGAGGAGATATTAAAAGCAGATATTTGACAAATATGGCCTCTTGTGTACATCTGTAAATGTTTTCACAGGTGTTAGGAGTGCATCCTCGTGCTTTGTGGTCCCCATGGCGACAGGAATGAGTCTCACGTTGTGTTTTCTCACATTAAGACACAGAAGGCCTGAGGCCCGCTACATCCTGTGGCCTCGAATTGACCAGAAGTCCTGCTTCAAATCGATGATGACTGCTGGTAAGATTCTCGTGGAGAAACACTCGTTTTACAGAAAACCCTTTTTGAGTCAAAGGAGCAGTTTGGTCATGATGCTGTGGAGTCACATGTCCATTTTAAAATTCTTCAGATCAAATGTGCTTTAACTTTTAAAAGGTTTTGAGCCCGTGGTGATCGAGAATGATCTGGAAGGGGACGAGCTACGAACAAACCTGCAGGAGGTGGAGAGGAAGATTGAGGAGTTGGGTGCCAAAAACATCCTCTGTGTCCATTCCACAACGTCCTGTTTTGCACCACGTGTTCCTGACAGGCAGGTCAAAACCACTGGACCAAATACAGTTACTTCACTTAAACACATTTAGACATACATGTAGACATAAAGTCTGAACCCAAACTTAAACGTGTCAAAATAATTTTTTTTCCAGACTGGAGGAACTCGCTGTTTTGTGTGCAAAGCATGATATCCCTCACATAGTCAACAATGCATATGGAGTGCAGTCATCCAAATGTATGCACCTTATACAACAGGTAACCAAACTGTAATGTTGCACTTTCTGTAGTTTGATTTATATCGTTTTTTCTGTGAAATTGACTCAAGTTGTGCCTCCAGGGAGCCCGTGTGGGAAGAATCGATGCTTTTGTACAAAGTCTTGATAAAAACTTCATGGTCCCAGTCGGTGGAGCTATCATTGCTGGATTTGATGAAATCTTCATTAAGGAAATCAGTCAAATGTATCCAGGTATGCATATTAACATTAATCCTAAAAGACGTCATAGATAAGTGATTAATATGAGTCTGGTCTGTGAAATCTATATGCATTTAGTAAATGTTTTAATTGATAAGTCTACATATTACAATGGTTAAATGTCCCAATCGGTCTAAATCTATCTTACCTATAATACAACACTTAAATAATGTGTGTGTGTTAATCTGACCAGTTTGTCCCATTTAAATAAAAATAATAATACATTAAAATTGATTTGGGTGAAATGTTGTCGCTAGTACGGAGAATGAAACCAAATTATAATTTTACTTAAACATGAACCTAAATAGTAAATTCAGAAAACACTGTTTTCACATGTACCTGTAGTTTATATGAATATATGATGGAGAAGTTCAGATTTTTTTTACAACATTCACATTGCTGTTGGGTGACTTTGTCATTCCTGAGGTTTGATTTTGTTGAAATTCAACACTTTTTTGCTCTTTGTTCAATTGACTTAACTTGCTAAAGAGTTTATGACATATCGTTTATTGCTCCCTGAATTCTTTGTAAGTCGCTTTGGATAAAAGCGTCTGCTAAATATAAGTTAAATCAACACAAATTTTGGAAAATGAAAATATCTGTTATGTTTAGTCCTATAACATAATGCGGGGCAACATAAAGGAGTTGTAATGTGTTAACATAAAACAGTTACAATATGGCAGAGGACTTATATTTCCCAGCATACTATGCGTTTAACTGCATTTTGAGTTATTTTCTTAAATAAGTGTTATTTTATGCAGTTTTTCAGTAAAAAGAAACACTAGTATTTAATGTTCATTTATCTTTAAGGTTTTTGAGTTTTGTGGTTACCATTGTTCAGAAAAGTGTTGCCTTTTGTTAGGTTGTGGGCGGTTACAATTCTTTTGCTTGCATTTCTGAGTTCTATTAACTCAATATCTTCTTATTGAAGTTAAATGAAGTCATTTATAATTAATGTTAAAAATATATAATATAAGAAAATTCATGAGTGCTTTCATTGAATAATCGATAATTTGTTTTTAAATATTTGTTTAATGTAAAATATGCGTGTACAAATTAATTTAATCAAATTATTAAAGATTATCAAAGATTCTTAAGAATCGTTTCAAACAATTCCAAATTTGTCGGAGAAATGTAATAAAATTTAGTTGAAAAGTTTTCCTTCATTTAATTAAATTTGTTCGACATCTTTTTTTTTGTGGAATTGTCCTACAATACAGTACAAGCATAAATGGCTATTAAAGGCAAAACTGAAGGGATCTCCTAATTTTCTATTAAATTATAATATTCCTCAGTTTAGTTCTTCATGCTTTAACTGCCTCTGCAGATAAGAAAGATTTGTTCTAGATTTCTTTGTATGTGCAAATACATCGTTCCTCTCTGCTGGCACCCGCATATCCCTCCCATTTTATTTCTGCACTGCAGAGGAAATCCCCAACACTCTCTTATTGATTTTCTCCATGTGCTGGAGTGAGAAAACACACTTGTGGTTTTGTCAGTTTCTTCAGCTCTCAATATTTTTCAAAATGCATGACTTAAAAGTGCGGGATTTCATTTTATATTCACATACTGTATATAAAGACCGTTGAATTCATATACTGTAATGAAATATTCATTATCACATCATTGCAGATGATTCTTGCTCATTTTTTAAATTGCATTTTGGTAATTTCGAGTTATTTATAAGGGATTATAGATATTGTATAGTGTAGTTGTACAGCACAGTGGTCATCTGCTGTTGTTTGTACTCTGCTTTATCCATAACGTTTGATTTCTTGTTCTTTGACTCTCCATAAAAAGCACTGAAGTGTTATATGCATTACAGTTCCCGGTACTTGCGATCTGTTGATTTAAAGAGGCATTGAGATCATCACATCTGCTTTCCGTAGGTCGAGCTTCAGCCTCTCCATCACTAGACGTCCTCATCACTCTGCTTTCACTCGGAGCCAGCGGCTACAAGAAACTCTTGTCAGAGAGAAAGGTGAGACACAAAGCAACATTTAGTTTGTGTGCAGCATCCAATTTTCTGTATCACTGTATCTTTTGTAACATAACATTTGCAGGCATGTGATCTTAGCCAAAGGGTGAAGAATCTCTGGAGACTGATCTTAAGGTTTTGAATGAACTCTTTTAGCATATTAAGAGGTGATGTGGGTTTATATTCTGTGATGTTGCTTTTTTTGTCAAGTCAAAATTGTATTTCTTGTTAAAATAAATCGCTGCATATATAGCTTGTTGCTATACATATGGCCTCCAATGTGTATATATATGACATTTTAATCATCAACCAAATGATAATAGTTGACTTTTTGTTCAGAAAATTAAGAGCACCTATCATTGTTAATTCATGAACAGATCTCCAAGCATAGTTATGAGCAACATACACAGACAAGCAGATGCATATAGCGATACGTGTAGATATATCGAAGGGAAAATTGTCATTGATTACTAAACCTGTATCATTTCTTTGTTCGGTTGAACACACAGAAAGATAGTTAGAAAAATGTTAGCAACCTGGATTTCTGGGATCACCATTCACTACCATAGTAGGAAAAAAAGACTGTGATGGTCAGAGGTGCCTGTGCACTGTTTGCCTTCCTACTTTCTTTAAAATATCTTTAAAACAGAACAAACAAATACAACAATTTGACATGGTAGGGATTAGATGTAGAATATTAGATATGAAGTAACTTCAAGTCCATTCAGGGTATACGTTCTCGCTGTAGGCTGTGGAAAAGCTTGTTGTGGTTTCATATAAAGGCATCCTATTGATAGCATCATTGTAACCTAAAGACCCCCTTCAGTTCATTTGCAATGGATCTCAGCGGTTAATCGTAGCGCTGCCAACACTGCTGACGCAATGACAGGACAGAACTGAGAACGGTGGGCAGAACTCGTCCTTGTCTGGAGGGGGAAAGCAGGTGGTGGGTGTAGGCCGGCAGACACGACACAACGCGCAACATATAACAACACTGTGCAGAACAAAGATTGAAGAGCTATTTATAGCTGGAGTTTTGTATGGCCCGCAGGAGCTGTACGGCCACCTGGCACAGGAGTTGAAAGCTTTAGCCGAGAGGCACGGAGAGAGACTGCTGCACACGCCACACAATCCAATATCACTGGGTGAGAAATGATCAAAATATCATGTGTCTCACGTCGGGCTCGTATGTCCTTGGCTGTACAGACGTGATCAGATAGCAAGTTCATAAAGTATAGACCATATTACCGTATTACACACAGGCATTTTTACAGTATCTGTTACCTTCAAGTCATATGACAACCTCATTGTCTCTCATCAAATGGCAACCTCTCAAAACTTGAGTTGGAGTGTTTCATGACCCTTCAAATGGTGTTTTATTCTTGTGTTCTCCAGCCATGTCCTTGAACTGTCTTCAGGCGCACAGTGATAAAGCAGTCACCCAGCTGGGCTCCATGCTCTTCACCAGACAGGTGTCCGGTGCCAGGTGAGATACTGTCTGCGCAAGAAAAAGGATTCTTCAACAGAATGTGATTATTGTACTGCATTAAGATTTATTGTCAATAATGTCCATTTAAGGGAGTGTTTTGACATTTGGTTACGGATTATGAGGATTAAACATTTAAGGTGTGAAAACCCATTTTTCCTCAAGATGTTCCAAACATGTATACATTTCTTTGTTTGGTTGAACACAGAGAAAGATATTAGGAATATGTAAGAATGTTAGCAACTGACATTTCTGGGACACCGTTGACTACCATAGCAGGAAAAATGTAATGTTTTGTTGTTGAATACGAAAGATATGTTTTGAATAATTTGGGAAAGCAAACCGTTCTGGGGCACTTTTGACTACCTTTATCATAGTTTCTATTATGGTAGTCAATGATGCCCCAGAAGTCTCAGTTGCTAACATTCTTTCAAATATCTTTCTTTTCAACCTGAACAAAGAAATGTATTCAGCTTTGGAACAACTTAAATTGAGTAACTCATGATTTTTATTTGTGGGTGGGGTATGCCTTCAACAACGCACCGTGAGTCTCAAAAATGACAATTCTGTCATACTTTACTCAGCCTCTTATCATTACAAACCTTTTTGACTTCTCCGCAGAACACAAAAAAAAACATTTTGAAGAAAGTTGGTAAGCGAACAGCACTTGACCCCCTTCACGTCTACTGTATGGAGATAAAACCAGCGCAAGTGAATGGGGTCCAGTCAACAACATTTTTCAATATACCTTCTTTTTTGTTCTGTGGAAGAAAGCAATGAACGTTTAAAATGACAACAGTGTGGGGGAATAATGACATAATTTTCGTTTGATCCATCACTTTAACTTCAAGACCCTCCCCTACACAACATTTGAAGTACCCCCCACTCACAATTTCTTCTCAATAAAATATCCTACAACTTAACTAGAAACATATACAGTACTGTGCAAACATCTTGGGCACGTTTGTATTTTCCCAGAAAAGGTTTTGAGTCAATTATTTATATCTTTTGCTTTAGTATGTCAGTAGGGACAACAGCCAGTGCTCCACACGGATATCTGGTCATCAAGTTTGTCTATTTTTACATGAAGAAAGGGAAAAACTGAGACCGACTAAATCCAGAACATTTGCATTACAAGAAAGACAGAATGTTCCTCCTGAAGCACTACATCATAAGATCTCAATAATTGGCTTAAAATATTTCTTTGGGGTAAAAAAAAATAAAAATTTAGGTCTGCTGTCCTGATTTAGCTGGTTTTTTTACCCTTAATATCTGAATTGGCAGACATCCCCTTTTCTTAAGGCCAATATTTACTGCTGGACATTGAGAGACCTGCTGTAATATTGATGTGAGACTGCTCTCATTATTCAAATGAAGGTCTTTCTTACTCTCATGGGTTTATCTGGTGACATTATCTCCTCTACTCATTCCAGCCTGCCATGAACTATACACTGTGACTTTCTCAGGGAGACATGCTATAAATATTTAGTATTTAAGTACTTAAGTAATTCAGGATAAGGTCATACATTGACCTAAATGTATGTTGGGATTTTGGAGGTATTGGAGTAAAAACTATACATTTTTCTATACATTTCCTCGCGTGTATGTTATTCTGTCTGAACATTATTCAGATTTTTCTCATTCACGTCTCTTTGTTGCAGAGTGATTCCACTTGGTGTGGAACAGACTGTTAGCGGACACACATTTCACGGCTTCATGTCACATACAGATGCATATCAGTGCCCGTACCTCAATGCAGCATCAGCCATAGGAATCGGCAAAAACGACGTAACCTTGTGCATGAAGAGACTGGAGAAATGCCTCAAGAGTCTTAGGAAAGAAGCACCTGTAGAGAAGAATGTGTCTAGATCGGCCGGTGAAGGTTTGGAAGACCAAACTGTTCCCTGAGGGTTACTGGACTGTAATTCTCTACACATTCGCTTTGTGTTTTTTGGATGTTGTCGCTATTATCTTATGTGTGAAATTAGTTATAATTTTATATTTAATGTATCAATTTATTTTAAACTAAACCAAAGCGATTAAGACTTGAGGTAAAAGCTCTGATAATAAATGCACACAATACCATGAATCCTTTTTCGCAATCTGGCTTTATTGAATATATACACTGCATTACAAATATGGGGGATTCTTACAAAACCACTGAAACATGGTGGTAGTAATAAGGTGGATTATAAAACGTACAATTTGGTAAAACAAAAACATGATCATAATAAAGATAATTGTTTTCTCTACCTTGGACAAAACATAATTTCGACATAGGAATGAATTATTTATGCATTTTATAGCTTTTTCTGCTGAAATCATCATAACCGTAACGCACCACAATTCGTCTGAGTGCATTATACTGTATTTTGTAAACGGAGTAAAATTTAAATATTGTGAAAAAAACAATTGGATGTTTTTCTAATGTTCTCAGATGACTGACAGAATCTTCATGTATAATAAAAATGAAAAAATAGTGGAGAAAAAGAAGTGTCCAGGATTGATATTCTCATCCTCTCAACATTTACTGAATACGGTTTAAACACACACAAAGATATTGATATTAAGTTTGATTTTATATGAAGAAACGCATATAATAGTACTTTTTAAATGGCTAACAAGTCGACAAATTACTATTTTTCTGGTAAAAATTTAGGAATAAAATTGGAATTGCTGTGAGATTGTACTCCACAGGTGCATGGTGCATTACATTTATTGTCTGCCATTTTAAGGAAAAAATGTTAAAATGGAGACAATGGTATGGAATTATGTAACATTTATTCTAGTAGACACTATCAAATAATGAATGACAGGTAAACGTTAGTTAAACCCTGAAAGACTTCCATGAACTTGTCACTAGTTTTAGATTCAGATGGTAGTTCCTTCACTGAAATTCAGTGAATCTTTTTTTTTTTTGATCAACAAAAATGGACTGTCCTGATGTAAGACATCACTGATCTATAACCGTATATTTGTTTTGCATACACTGTTTTATCTTGACTTCAGCTGCCTGTTGTTACCTCTGAGGTAACTGAGGTCATTCTTGTAATAGCAGTAACATTTTGGATGAGAAACACTAAATAAAATGAGACTTGAGAAAAACTACTTTAGCATTGCTTAAATTTGTAGGTCTGCGATCTCAATTGTATTAATTCAAAACCACTTGAGACATTTCTCAAAATATCTTATGATAAATGTGAATGCACTTTAAGTGGCGTTTACAAATAGAAAGAATTAGTTTTATTTTAATGGGAAAAATAATAACATAAATCAAAATGGTATACATACATTTGATCTGTTCTTCTCTGGTTAAAACCGTTTAACTGTAGCTCTTTAAAACGCTTTATTGACATGCTGGTTGGTCCGGAAAAACTTCCCGTTTCATTTACACAAGCAACAAATATCTTTAAGATGTAATACTTGATATACTGTAAATACTAAAACCGTAACTTCTTATGGAGCACTGTTTACATCTTGCAAAGTGTTCTGCTTTGTGTGACTCTGTGGTGCTATTTTTGACTCTGTGGTGTTGAATCAGCGTTTACCCACACAACACACTCCTGTGTACAGCAGCATTTCTATTAGATATGTAGGATCAGCCTGTGCTTTTCTTACAATGCATACCTTATATATTCTATTTCCCATCATGCAGTTCATATCCTTATTCCTTCTGTGTTTCACTTGACATCACTATATTTGCTTACAATGCTCTTTTCTGTAAGCCCCTCAAGCTGCACATACTCATTTTCAACTATCAACCACCGTATTGATGACTTGGTTCTGATATCTGTGTTAACATGTCTGAAGTAAACATATACCGGTCCGAATTTAGTCTTTTTCATTTGTATGTCTGAATGGTGAAAGCTTTTATTGTAAGCGCAGAGAGCCAAATGTAAGCAGGATAGTTCACCCCAAAATTAAAATTCTGTCATAATTATTTTCAAACCTGCTTGACTTTCTTATGCAGAACACAAAAGAAGATATTTTGAACAAATGAGGTAATCGTACAGCGCCGGCACCCATTCACTTCCACAGTACAGATAAAAAACTAATGCAAGTGAATGGTTGCCATTTAACAAAATACTTTTGTGTAGAGAGAGAGAGAGAGAGACAAAGACAAAGACAAAGAGAGAGAAAGAAAGAAAGAAAGAAAGAAAGAAAGAAAGAGAGAAACAAAGAGAGAAACAAAGAGAAAGAGAGAGAGAGAGAGAGAGAGAGAGAGAGAGAGAGAGAGAGAGAAACAAAGAGAAAGAGAGAAACAAAGAGAGAGAAACAAAGACAAAGAGAGAGAGAGAGAGAGAAACAAAGAGAGAGAGAGAAACAAAGACAAAGAGAGAGAGAGAGAGAGAGAGACAAAGAGAGAGAGAGCAACAAAGAGAGAGAGAGAGAAACAAAGAGAGAGAGAGAAACAAAGAGAGAGAGAGAGAAAGAAAGAGAGAAACAATGAGAAAACAGATAAAGAAAGAGAGAGAGAGAGAGAGAGGGAGAGAGAGAGAGAGAAAAAGAAAAAGAAAAAGAAAGAAAGAAAAAGAGAAAGAGAGAGAGAGAGAGAGAGAGAGAGAGAGAGAGAGAGAGAGAGAGAGAGAGAGAAAGAAAGAGAGAGAGAAAGAAAGAGAGAGAGAGAGAAAGAGAGAGAGAGAGAGAGAAAGAGAGAGAGAAAGAAAGAAAGAAAGAAAGAAAGAAAGGGAGAGAGAAAGAGAGAGAGAAAGAAAGAAAGAAAGAAAGAAAGAGGGAGAGAAAGAAAGAAAGAGAGAGAGAGAGAAAGAGAGAGAGAAAGAGAGAGAGAAAGAGAGAAAGAAAGAAAGAAAGAAAGAAAGAGGGAGAGAAAGAGAGAGAGAAAGAGAGAAAGAAAGAAAGAAAGAGGGAGAGAAAGAAAGAAAGAGAGAGAGAGAGAAAGAGAGAGAGAAAGAGAGAGAGAAAGAGAGAAAGAAAGAAAGAAAGAAAGAGGGAGAGAAAGAGAGAGAGAAAGAGAGAAAGAAAGAAAGAAAGAAAGAAAGAGGGAGAGAAAGAAAGAAAGAAAGAAAGAGAGAGAGAAAGAGAGAGAGAAAGAGAGAAAGAAAGAAAGAAAGAAAGAAAGAAAGAAAGAAAGAAAGAGGGGAGAGAAAGAAAGAAAGAAAGAAAGAGAGAGAGAAAGAGAGAGAGAAAGAGAGAGAGAAAGAGAGAAAGAAAGAAAGAAAGAGGGAGAGAAAGAAAGAAAGAAAGAAAGAAAGAAAGAAAGAAAGAAAGAGGGAGAGAAAGAAAGAGATACAGGTTTGAAATGACATGATGGTGAGTTTTCATTTTGAGTGAATTATTACTCTAAAGAATAGTTGAAGCAAGTTGTCAGTGTGCATTATTTTGAAACACCTGACATAAATAGCTTAGAATAGCATTGAAAGCAGTTCAGCATACTTCACTCCCATTAAAGTGTATGAAAGAAGTGGAGTATGAAGTATTGTTGATGGTAAATAACAGCGAGAGATTTCAGGAGCTGTCCATGGTGCTGCAAATGTCTTTCTATAGACCTCTCTTAAATATTCTCTAAACATGCCTTTTATATACTAGACAAAGAGTACGTCTGTAAATAATGAGTCATATTTCAGGATTACTGACTGCTTCATGGTATATCGGCCTGCGTGATTTTCATTACAAACACAGTTGTTTACTAAAACCATTACAAAATGTATATGTGTGTTTTTTATTATTTAATAATAAATAAGTATTATTTAATGGTGTTCTGTTGGTTCCCATCTGCCACATAACATCCAAAAAATAAAACCCAGGTGGCTATATTACCATATGACACCCGTTAAAGTTTCCATTAGAATACGCATTATAACCATTAAACGTATGACAATATGTGATGGTTTCTATTGTTTTCTTCAGTGGTTATTCACATCTTTAAAGGCCAACATCATTGTGTTGATCCACATTGGCTGTTCGACCAGCATTCGCCGATATTGGGTCATAAATAAATAAATAAAACGCGAGGAGACGATGTGCTGATGTCAGGCGCTTGAGTGCTGCATTCATGCTGCAGGGTGGATGTCTTCTTGATCTGTTCCCGATTCACACATGCAAACCTGACGAGCAAGATGGGGATCGTCATCAAACATTGCGTGATTTTATCGGCGGTATTATTGCATCTGATGCCGTCGGCGAACACCGCGAAAAGGCCGTTTAAATGTCCTTTCTCGTGCAGCTGCTCAAAGGAGTCGATTATCTGCGTCGGGTCTTCTCATGTCCCGAAATTCATTCCCAACGATGTCAGTTCACTGTAAGTCTACATATTTGTATATCTCCATTTTTATTTGCATCCCAAGCTATGATGGGGGACATCATTTTTGCGTTTTAGGACCGATGTATTTCATACTGTTATATATATAAATGAAGATTTTGGTTCCAAAATGAGACGACTCCATTTAAAAAAAATGACAATTTTTTTTGTGCATTCCAATGACTATCAATCAGACTGCAATTGGTTTCTTTTGATTTAAGCTATAATACTCAATAAATAAATAACATGAAAACATAATAATAAACATGATTTCATATATACTGTATATGCAGGGTGAATTGGGTAAAGTGGGACACTTTTCCAATCATCCCATTCACAAAAAGTGTCCAGCTTTACCATAAATCACCCTAATAAAGCATCAACTTGTAGGCCTATGTATTAGTGCTTGTAATTTATATATTGGCAACGTCACAATATGGTTTTGTTAACATAGGCTACATACAGGACGCATTGCTGTGAATATGTTGTTCATTGTTAGTTAATGGTATTTAATGCATTCCCATGTTAAGGAATGAGACCTTGTTGGAAAGGGTTACCAACTTCTTGTTTTTGCAGGAGTATTGTGAACGGGACCTTCTCAGACGTCAAGGAGGCGATGTTCGCTCACATCCCGTCCTTACAGTTACTGTAAGTAAAGCCCTTTCTGAGATGATGTTGGGTCAGGGGTGCACTTAAATGTCTTCATATTGATCCACGGAAAGGGCACTTCTCACAAACTTTCTGCTTCGCAGTTGTGGAAGCCTCTTAACATCCATCAGGTTCAGTCAGCTGATCCTCTAATGGACAAATTAGTTTTTACAGTATGTGCTCTTACAGTGTGGTTGCTTAGCCAGCAAAATACTGGTAATATACTTAAAATGGTTTAAGGTTCGGTTAGACTATTGTAAATACACAAGTAACAGGATTTTCAAACAAACTGCTACCCGGTTTAACCTGTAAAACCTGACTAGGCTAGAATAATAATCCACAGTGGTGTTCATTTGGTACTAAAGTGATATCTAAGGAAAGATAATGCAGCAGTAATGGAAAATGTACCTCGCAGTATCTATTATTTCAAATGCAGAGTTTCTTTCTGTGCCTTCATACACTAAACTAGTTTTCCCACACGGTGTAATAGAATGTTCGAGCCTCGGAGGTTGACGTCACGCAATCTGAACTCCGCCATTTTGGCAGGCCCTAACCCACACATGTCACCGCTATCTCTTCCTCTCTGTCATTATGCTGCCAAATCCTAAACAAGACAGATGAGAGCAGCACTTGCCTAGTCCAGCTGTGCAATCGCAGTGGGCGCCTAACACAACCCCATCGTGTCTCATAACCACCCATGGCTTCATTGGAGGGTCATTTTGTTTTTTTGGGAATATTTAACCTGCAAGATCAATGATGTACTGTAGCCATGTTTCCTACAAACAATACAGCTAAGGTTATTCACGTCAGCTAACAACACAGTTGACTTACCATTCAAATGACAACAAAGCAGGTTAAAATGCTTGCTATTTATTTTGGACAGGTATGTACATGCTTCGATAAGAATGTTTTGGTTTAGATTGTAATTCTTTACGTGTGGTTTGGAGGAGGCGTGGCTTAGGAAGGCGATTCGCATGGAGGGTGGGATCATGATTTCAGTGCTAGCAGGCTAAAGTTAGCGCCTTAAGGTATCATGTATTCTGCCTTTAAAGTGCGCAGTGAACTCTGTTGCCTTGAAACTCATGCTGGCGCCATTCATTTCATATTCGTTCCTGGGTGGCCTTGCCTGCCAGGATGTCGGTATAAACAGAATAGGTCACGTGACTGCCGGAGGCTATAAACCGGTGTTGGGGCCCAAACTTAACTTCCGGTAAACCCCCACAAGGAATCAATAACTGTTGAGTAGTTCTCATTTAATTAATTGTTTTAATTCATATTCAATAAAATATTTATATAAATATAATAAAAAATATGACTGGAAGTTAACTCCAGGCCAGGGTTCTGCGTCTGATTAAACCGTCTAGACAGCTGAATGTTTTGTGGCTTTCAAATCAGATCTAAAAACGAATGCTTTGGTTAAATGCATGGTCAGATCTAACTATTTCTTTAATTGCACATCATTTTAATAAATTAGCACTGAGGATTACATTTATGGGACTTTTTAATAAGCTTGCAAATATGTATATACATGTGTTAATGGTTTCTGAATCTGTCTGGAATAAATTTAAATCCATATGTGTGATTTAAATAATTATTTATGTTACATGTATCGAGCGTTACAATGTTCCAAGCTCTCCCCACTTTTAATAAGCGATTCAATCATTGTTCACGGTAGAAGATGAATAGCCTCATATTATTACTGCGATATTGATGTCGTCTGTTGGGACTATCGAGTATAAATGCTAGTGTTGGATAGCCTCAGACAGGGATTGCTTTTCTCTTTCATTTTTCTTGAGTTTAATTGTTTATTTTAAAAAGATTTGCTTAAAGTACCATTGATCAGCCCTCAAGCTTCAAAACCCTGAAAGCTTGCATTCTCATGAACAGTGTGAACACCAGGTTTGTGTTTGATCCATCGGTTATTTACCTACTGTGTACTTCTCAACTAAATGCTTGATGGAAATCTTTTCCTTTGAACGTCAGGGGCCGTTTTTTTTACGGAGAGATTTTTAGTGCACTTGCTTTCAGAGAACGTTTCACACTTTCTCTCTGACGCTGTGAGACGAGATACGGTACATTCTGCTGTGACTTTGTGTTTGCCGTCATTGGAGGCTTTCGTGATGTCAGCGGTTTGATGTACTGACACAGAGATACAGGTCTACTCCTGAGAGTGCAAAACCAAAATGAACTAACTGCACCATCACTGAAAGTATTGATTTGAGTTTTTGCCAAATGTGTTGTACGCATACAGTGTCTTAAGTCTCTGAGTTTATCACGGCACACATCATGGTCTGAGTGACTTTGGATTCAGTCAAAACATTTCAACTTTGTTTACTGTGTTCTGACCTATTTTCTCTAAATCACTGACAGGTTGCTTAACTCCAATGCTCTCACTACAGTACGGGATGATGCATTTTCTGGCCTTTCACACCTGGAGTACCTGTAAGTGTTGATCATTATAGCTCTTTGCTTTTTTGTATTAGAATTATATTCATAATAATTCTTAATAGCTCTCAAACGGTCCCACTTAATTTAGATATATTTCTATACACTGTCAAAAATGTTAGCTTTTTTATTGGTTCAACTTAATTTGGTGGTTACCTTAAAATTGTATGTTAATTCAACTTAAAAATATTATTTAACTTAATAATTTCTCGTTGAGTTGACTAAAGTTGAATTAACTAAAATTTTAAGGCAACCAGGTAACTTATTTTTTTAAGTAAATTTTTTACAGTGTATTAGGGATGCACCGATATGTATATTTTAACAATAGGTTACATTCATATAGCGCTTTTCTGGGCCCTCAAATTGCGTAACATTGAAGGGTGGGATCTCCTCAACCCCCATCAATGTGCAGCATCCACCTGGATGATGCGACAGCAGCCATATTGCTCCAGAACGCCCACCACACACCAGCTTATTGGTGGAGAAAATACTTTACCAAGCCAATTGGAACATATGGGGATGATTAGGAGGCCATGATGTATACAGGCGAATGGGCAAATTTGGCCAGGATAGTAGGTTTTTATTGACCACAGAGAGTCGGTTTAACGTCTCATCCAAAGGATTTTGTCCGATAACTGGTTATTCTTTAACATTGTAAGAAGTTAAGCGATATATTAGCCGATATACAGTATCCTAATATTAATATAAAGTTTTCTGAGACTGAACACATTCAAACAGCGGTCGGCTTCAACCAGTATGCTTTTGTTCCTATAATTTACACATTCATAAAACTCACACTCTACCTACATCAACGATGTTTTGCTAACAACAATAAGTTAATGATCACGACACAAAAACAGTACTCTACTGTATTTTAACTGTGACTAGCGTGGTTTCCGATACCGATACCGAAATATAACATTTTCAGCCGATACCGATATGGCTGTCGATATATCGTGCATCCCTTATTCTACAGTATTGTTGCCATAGAAATTGGAGGTCTGTGAGGGTTATGTGTGACCTTTTTACAGTATTTGTTTACATAAAGAACATTACGGATTTCTCACATAAAATGATTATTTATATGATATACTTACTGTAATTGAAAATTTCCATGACTATTAAAAGTGGTTCTCAAACCTGGCAGAGCATCCTGACTGAAACAAACATTGCAGACAACCTAACCTTCCTTTTTCTTAGTGTCCTTTTTTTGAGAACAATTTGTTCTTCACTGTACTGTTTATAGTATATTTTTAATCATCAGGCATCTTTTATCATCCGATTTCTCTTCATTTTCTAGGTTTATCGAAAACAACAAGATTGAGACCGTATCAAAATACTCTTTCAGAGGACTCAGGGATTTGACCCACCTGTACGTCAGGAACTTTGCTTTATATTTGCAACATTTTTAATGCTTTTTGTTTTGTATTGTACTGTAACGTGTTTGGTTTCTTCTCACAGGTCTCTGGCAAACAACAACCTTAAAGGTTTGCCACGAGATCTATTCATAGATCTGGATTCATTGATAGATCTGTGAGTTTCAACTTTCTTTACATGCAAATCCATACAGAAAAATCGATTCTTTTTTGTGCTTGCAAAGAAATCATTACTATGTGACCCTGCTTGAGAAAATCCAGCTAAAGTCATTTTTGGTGATTTGTTGTTTTGTACATAAAATCATCCTATAAAGAACATTCTTTGAAAATATAACATTGATATCTTTATTGTTGACTGAGTAATGACATGTCATACATTTAAATTATAGTGAAATTAACTTTGACACTTGTTATCTCAATAATTTTAGCCTGGTTTTCAAAGTCTGGGTCACATATTGTTAACATTATTTAAACTTTTTAAGCAAAATGGAATGCTCTAAATTTCCACATGTTTTATAAACAAAACAAAAAAAACAATTGTGGTGATCTTTGGTTGTATATGTTCTTGTAGAGATCTAAGGGGCAATGCCTTCGAGTGTGACTGCAGAGCGAAGTGGTTGATGTTGTGGCTGAAGAGCACTAATGCCACCGTTTCAGACGTCCTCTGTGCCGGGCCTGAAGAGATGAAAGGCAAACGGCTCAATGACATGGCAAGCTTACATAATGAGTGTGTCTCTACCGGTATGTGAAAGAGTGTGTGTGTGTGTGTGTGTGTGTGAATGACTTTTCAGAGTCAGACCATGTTTTGATGTTCTTTTCTTTTACCCACTGACTAAAGAGAAACAATAACATATAAAACTTTTCTTAAAGGTCCAATGTGTAATTCTTAGGAGGATCTATTGACCGAAATGCAATATATTATAAATAACTATGTGTTTAGATGTGTATAAAGACCTTACATAATGAAGCGATATGTTTTTATTACCTTAGAATGAGCGATTTCTATCTACATACAGCGCGGGTCCCCTTGCATGGAATTCACCATGTTGTTTCTACAGTAGCCCTAAACATACAAACTGCTCTACAGAGCGCATTTCGTAAAAATATTATCTCCTTTGGCAAAGAAGCCAAAATGTGACGACATTAGTTCTGTGACAGCCATCGTAATGCTTCGAAAGGGAGAGGAGGATTAAACTGTGGTTGCAATTCGCAATCGTGCCACTAGATGCCGCTAAATTTTAAACACTGAACCTTTAGAGCAATAGTTTGCCCAAAAATGAAAATGTCATAATTTACTCATCCTCATGTCATTCCAGACCTGTATGCCTTTTTCTTCGGCAGAACAAACAAGAAGATATTTTGAAGAATGTTGGTAACCAAACAACATGGTGCCCCATTGACTTCTATTGTATGGACACAAAGACACCGAGACATTTCTCAAAATATCTTCTTTTGTGTTCCTCTGACGAAAGAATCATACAATTTTGCATGACATGAGGGTAAATAAACGACAGAATTTCTTCTTTTGGGTGAAGTCTCCCTTTAAGAGCTGATGGACAATATAAATATCTGTATATTTGATCCTATATGAGCATTTAGCAAAAATGTTTTTTTTGTCGCTGAAAGTGTAGGTTGTAGTGGGTCAAATCTAACTTTAACATGTTTTGGCCAGATTTTATTCCTCTTCATTCTGTGTCTACTGAGTCTTTGTCCATCGACACCTTCTCCCACAAGAAAGATGTGTATGTGGCCATCGCTGCTCCAAACATCGAGAGCTGCATGGTTCTCCAATGGGACCACATCGAAATGAACTTCAGGAGTTTTGACAACATCACAGGTAAAAATATGCTAATATCCTATGGAAATACATAACATAATCTTGCCTTTGCTCACTTTGTTTCTGTTTTCATTAATCGCAGGTCAGTCCATCGTTGCCTGCAAGTCTGTGATCATCCAGGACCAGGTCTTTGTCATTGTTGCTCAGCTCTTTGGTGGTTCTCACATCTATAAGTTTGATGAGGACCAAAGCAAGTTCTCCAAATTCCAGGACATTGAAGTTTCAAAAATTTCCAAGCCGAACGACATTGAGGCCTTCCTGATTGGCAACGACTGGTTTTTTATCATCGCCGACAGCTCCAAAGCCGGTCTGTCCACCCTCTACAAATGGAACGACAAGGGCTTCTACTCTTACCAGTCTCTTCACGAATGGTTTCGGGATACTGATGCTGAGTTTGTTGATTTGGACGGGAAGGCTCATCTCATCCTGGCGAGCCGTTCTCAAGTACCTGTTATCTACCAGTGGAGCAAGAGTGCCCAGAAGTTTAACTTACAGGGGGAGATTCCCAACATGGAAGACGTGGTTGCCGTCAAGGCCTTCCGGATCAAAGAGGAGCTGTATCTGGCCATGACACGATACATCGGGGATTCAAAGGTCTTGCATTGGACCGCTAAGGATTTCTCCGAGGTTCAAGCTCTTCCTTCAAGAGGGTCCATGATCCTGCAACCGTTTTCCTTCAAAGAAAGATTCTACCTGGCTCTAGGAAGCGACTACACGTTCTCACAGATCTATCTGTGGGATAACGAAACAAAGATTTTCGAGCGATTCAAGGAAGTCTACATTCAGGCTCCGCGTTCCTTCACTGTGGTCTCCACCGACCGGAGGGACTTTATATTTGCTTCCAGTTTCAAGGGGAGCACGCAGATCTTTGAGCATATCATCATTGATCTGAGTCTTTAAGTGCTGTTGTGGACACGGCCTCATATTTTATGGGTGTATGTTATGGGATCCGGGAAGAAAAGTGAATTTGGCATTATGAAGTTCACAGAAATAAGTATTATGCCTATTACCATATTCACCATTATCATATGTAATTTTATATTGATTCTGGATCGGTCCTGACAGATTTCGTTGTGATGTATTTGAAATGTTGCAGACCGTGTGGAGCTCAGATGGCTAAATTTTTGCTTGCGTTTGTCACCTGTAACTGAAGATCTAAATCTCTCCTTTCTTCTAAACATTTCAAAACTCTACTGCGATACCATGCATGATATGGCTGAAAATAAGGCATGTATACAACGTTTAAAATATAGATACGGGTGACAAATGCAATTCTTTTAACTTAAGTGACATTACAAACCTTAACAAGAATATATTTCCTTTATAGTTTCAATGTTTTGTGGATCAATCGGCACTTTTATCATCTTTTTAGAGTATAATAAATCAAAACTTCATTTTTAGTTGTGAAATCTTCTGACTATAAATGAACTGTTCCAGGCACAATTTGACATTAAAATCAAAAGATGTTGCACATTTAGAAAATGACACTGGACCGTTAAGCTTCACTTTTATGACAATATTATGGATAAAAAAAACCCACCCAAATATTGTCTCTATTACTCGTATTGATTTATTATGTTGCTTAAATGGAATAACTCTAGTGATGCTACGTTCTTGACCTGGACATGTTCAGCAAGACTTTTATGCTTAAAATACAGGGAAAATGTCAAAAGCACAAGCCTTTAAAACGCTCATACAAATGCTACTAGAAAAGGTATTTTGCAGATTAAAATCAAACATTAAACCTAAAATGCAGGTTAAACATAATTTTTTTGATAGAGAGTTTTTGCTTAAATGTAAATAACTTAAAATTGTACTTGTGGAAAATAATTTGAATGTCTGACTTGTTTTGATAGAAGGTCCATTTCCTTACTGTTTTGCAAGCTGCAATACAACACAACTCCAAACAATGACAGGAGCCTTTAAAAGCATGAGATTCAGCTCTTTATTTGCAATAACTTTTCAATCTAAATACAAAACAAAAGGTTACGTATTCATTTCAGTTTTAGCATTATGTAATAAAAATACAATTTGATTATGGGAAAATTGTATTATTCGTTGAATGTTAGGAATAAGTTTTTGAATACTAATGTAAATAAATGCTTATGAACATTGATTACTGTTCTCATGATTCATATTAATATCAATGTTTTTAAATGATCAAATGTATAGTGTTTATAAAACAAGATAACTGTATTATGCTATTTAACTATATTTCTAAAAATTACTAGATATTAAATATCTTTAATTGAATAACAGCTATTACGATCAAAACAATAATTGTAACCAAGTATTTAAAAAACAAAAAAAATAACAAAAAATGTGTTAAATGCCTGTAGAATAGGACAAGCTTTCTGGGTTTTTGGAGGGTAAGATTAAATTAACATAGTAAATTATTTACATTACATTTATATTTAATCATTTAGCAGACGCTTTTATCCAAACCGACTTACAGATAAGGAAACATTGGAAGCAATTATAAAAACATCAAAACTAGTCCATTAAAGCACAGTTTACAAAGCTAAGAATAGTGAGGTTAGTAAGTTTTTTTTTAATAAAGAAGGAAAGGGGTTTGTATTTCTTTATGTATTTCTTAAATGCTTTAAAGGATAGTAAAGTCAAGTAAATGTTGCACAAATTTTATTTTATGATTTATTTATTTGATACGCTTCTCATTGGTTAATGGTTGGGGTAATATTAAGGGCGGATCTATGTGCCGTCTCACCCTGACCTCGCCTTATTGGTTAACGCAAGTACTGACGTCGATTCTTCAGTATGCATCACTTCCGCCTCACGTTGAGTCTATAGACAGTTTTTTTTATAATTTCTATAATGAACTTGATTGTTATTTATAAACAAGTGAAGAGTTCAGATGCAAAACCCTCTAAATGCCTCCGCGTGTAGCCCCGCCCCGTACTACAGGCAGCAGCCAGGTGTGTACTTGGAGAGAGAGGACAGGGCAGATGACGAGACCGCTACCTCCACTGGGCATGCGCACTTCAAACCGCACAATTTTTATCACGCTGAAAACAGTTGATTCATATTTTGTTATTACTGTAAGGTTAGATTTAGGGCTGGGTGGGTGAAGACGTTAGCTAATATCATTTATTGTAATTTTATGGCGAGATTTTGCAACACTTTCGGACGTGGCTGTATCCCATAGCAACAACCGCAGATGACGGATACGGAAGATTAGTTTCGTTTCTGAATGTAGGCGTGCCGACTGCGCGTCATCAAAGTACCGCGAGAGCAGCATGCAGCGTATTGTTTCGAAATGCTCTCGCGGTACTTTTGAAGTGATATCTGCCCGATCGATCGGTTTGTGAGCGCGGCACAGTGAGCGAATCATATAGATGTTGACTGCAACATTATATAACTCAAAGGCAAGTATTTCACACTTGTTTGCTCTTTGGTGCTCGTTTTGTAGTATAGTATATTCTATATTGTAAAGTATATTGTAGCTTTCGCTTTTGATTTTAAACATTAATATTCTAGTGTGTAAAAGTTGACTGTGCTTCCCTCAGGTCATGCGGATACGAGTGACTTCATTTTAACGTGCAAACCGATTATTCATCTCATCAATGATTGATTTCAAGTGATATAACGCAAATATATACGGCTCTGAGGAATACCGTGATATTGGGTGTTATTTAGTCTTATTAACGTTAGTCCTTACTCGTATATTACTGTATAAGTTACTACAAAATGTTAAGCCCAAAACGCCATTGAGTTGTGGTTAAACTGTATTTAAGCGGCTATCAAAAGTAAGTTTAATTTAATACGTAACTATAAAAATGGCTCTAGGCTCCACTTTTGAACTTTTCCCTCTCATGGAAATGAGGTTATCTGTGATAATGTTGACTTAAAAGGGTGGAGCAACAGGTGAAGGGGCATAGACGTGTCCGCCAGGTTCGACGTGAGCTTTCCTGTGGCCCAGGAGCGTTGTACATTTACATTTAGGCATTTGGCAGACGCTTTTATCCAGTGCCCGAATTGAATCAAGTCTTGTGGGGGGTCCCCACCATAAAGCTTTTTTTGTGGGTGTGGGGGTTTGTGTTGAAAATATACAATTTATACAAAATACACAATATGTTTGATCATAATATGCATAACTACATTTATTCAAAACAGGCTTGCATAAAAGAACAGGCTTTTACTGTATTTTGGATCAAATCAATACAGGTTTGGTGAAGAAAAAAGACATTGAGCGGTGGTTTGGCATTTCAAATTTAAAGTGACATGACAACTAGCCTATAAACAAACTTAATATCAATTATTGTAAATAATTAATTCACATAATTTAACAAATCCATTGCATGAATTTAATCACATTTGTCAATATCATTATAATTTTTACTCCAAAAAAAATACCTGAGGGACCCCCCTAAGTCTATTTTTTACTTGTTATGGGGGTCCCTTTACATGTTAATTACTTGTAAGTTTCATTGTAAAGCCACACACAAAAGGCGAGTGCTGTAGTGTTGTTATTTACAGTTGTTTAATACATTTTTGAACATGTCTTCTTAATAATCGTTTCCAAAATCATTTTCTGTACTCGGGCGTGTCGCGTGATAACTTTTGCTTTGGCGATTACTTGCATCAGAAATAATTGCGATAGTCGATATTATTGTGATTTTATAAATATTTTATGCCACTGATTAAGTAAGGATATAATATTGCAAGTAATCCCTTTTACAGAACAAATACTTTTTAATATAATATTTGGACATTGAAATTGGAATGTAAATAATAACTGGAGTGTCAATATAAAAAATCAAAGCAGACACATCCAATCCTCAATTGTAATTGGTTGATTTACGTTACAAGCTGTTATGATGAAGTTTAGGGTAAGCAGAACCCTTGTAATGTGAACCATGGAGAGGGCAGAACGATTGTATGTCATAATGTGGTCAATTAAAAATACACTTGCCCAAATGAGCAATGAAAAACAATGTTTCTTTATCTGGAACGACTTTTCAACGTCAAGTTTATTTATCGCGCTATAAATTCGATAAATTGATTATCGCGACAGGTTGTATTTATTATATTTCCAAGAAAAACTATTCCAACTACCTTTTACAGCGTCATTTATTTATAAGTTAGTTTTTTTATGTGTTTACTAAAATTTGAAATGACATCCATCGATCAAAGAACACTAAATGAATAGAATCAAGTTCAACCTCTCGCACTGATGCTGTCTGTGAAGTGGCCTACTGCCTTCAATGTCTAATGCACATTATTATGCTTCTCTTAACAGACTGTAATTCATATTTGAAGAACCATGGAATTTCAGATCCAATTACCTTTTCCAGTTCAATTTCCTTTTCCAGTAGTTGCCAGAAAAACAGATCCCCTAATACAATGCATCATAGACAACAAATTACAGAGATTAAAAAAATTAATCAAAGGAAAGGACATCAATGGGCTTTACTCTTCTGAAGTCTGGAATGATGATGTCACACTGTTGACAGCAGCAGTTATATGCAGGAATGAAGAAATCTGCTCTTATCTTATTAAAGAATCTGCTGATCCCAACAAACACTCAACAAATGGAAATACTCCTCTACACTACGCTGGCTTTACACCTGGAGTTCCACTGAGTCTCGTGAAAAGATTACTTGCAGCAAAAGCTGACCCAGATGGATTTGATGTACAGATTTTCACTCCATTGCAGTTTGCTGTTGATCACAACCGTGGTGACATTGTCAAAGCACTCCTGGAGACTGGAGCTTTAGCTTCAAGGAACTATGGACGAAATCCACCGCTTGACAAAAAAATGGATGACATGATTCATCGACTTTCCTCTCAGAATGATGATTTTAAGATGGTACAGATATTTTTCTCTTTCTCTTGTGCTGTTTCTAAAAAAACCCAGACAGAGGTTTTCAGCATCTATAAGGCACATTTCCTTAAAGAGCATCCTTTTACTCATACTCTTCTGTTTGAGGAGTACTTTAGTGTTATTGGTGCAGGGGCAGAGCAATATCAGCAGAGTGCCATCAAGTGGTTAAAAGATACAAAGAGTACAGACAAATACATTGAGGACGCCATCAAGCGCTTTCCAAGAATTTCTAGGAAGAATTATTTGGCAATTGCATTTAATTGCTTAAGTGCTGCTTTGTGTGTCAGTGAAATGATTTCTCCTCAAATATTCAATGAACTTGTGCCAATTCTTATAAACAGTGTCCAGCCTTTTGGAAATGCACAGGGAGTCAATCAGTTAATACCAACAGTACTTGATGTCATGATGCAAAAAACCTATAAGCAGAAACTAAATATAAGTCATTCTGTATATGAAAATATATGCAACGGTCTAATGCCTCTTACAAAATCTAATTCAAGTCAAATTAGTCTTTCAACCTATGGAGTGTTTGCTCAGGTGAATGACTTTGCTCCAGAAGTTGTTGCAAAGTGTGGATTGTCTCCAGTACCAGAGAGGATACTTAATGCTGCTGAAATAAAGATGGATGAAATCATGAAAGAAAAACTTAAAAAACTAAATACATCACTTGGAAATCCTGCAAGTTTCAGTGCAGTGAATAGAATATGTGAGGAAAGCGCAGTTTCTTCTTCAACAAAAAAACAGAAGAAGAAGAAAAAGAAAAATCATCAAGAGCTGGAATCACAACTAGGGGAGAAGGAAGATGAAGAGATACGAGTCTCCACCGAGGAGACAAAGTCAAGTGTGCAGCCCTTCACACCACATGTTGATAATCCTCCAGCAGAAAGACGGTGGCATCCGATCAGTCGTCGCTGGAAGGAACAATTTGAAAAACTGTCTAAAATTGATGCCAGCAAAACCTCTCAATTACGAAGTTACACTCTTGTTCTCGCTGATGAATTTAAGATCGCTAAAGGAAGTGATGGAACACAAGTTTTCCTCGGTCTGAGAGATGACGGCACAGAGGTGGCTGTGAAACGAATGATTAAGTCCAACTACCAGGACCTCAAGAATGAGGAGACATTTTTGCGACTTCCAGAACTTGATAGTCCTTCTATTGTGCGCTATATAGACTTTGCAGAAGATGACAACTTTGGATACCTTATTCTTCAGCTTTGTGAGTACACACTTGAGGAATACATCCAAGATCACTTACCGGTCGAAGGCTCTCAGAGGACTTGTGTTTTGAAAGAACTTGTGAGGGAAGTGCTCTGCGGTTTACAAGTCCTACACAGCCAACAAACTAAAGTGCTTCATCGGGACATCAAACCCCAGAATGTTCTCATTGGTATGAGCTGACTCCAGCATGTACATTTAAATATAAAATCGTTTTTATGATTGTGACCATTTTACGGTGTTCACAGACATAAGAGGCAAAGCTAAACTGGCTGATTTTGGCATAAGTCGTAGACTGAAACAGAGTGAAACCACTTTACGAACAAGCATCGCTGGAACTAAATTCTGGAAGCCGAAAGAAGCAATCGATGAAGAAAGCAACAGTGGCTACAAAAGAAGTTCTGACATTCAGGTGAGTCAAAAATGAATTCACTTAAAGGGATAGTTCACCAAAAATGTCATCATTTATCAAATCTAATGTGTATATTACTCTTTTTGTGTTGACCACAAAAGAAGATATTTTGAGAATTGTCAACAATTTGGCAAATGTTCAATGGTTTCCTAGTTCTTCAAAATATCTTAATTTGTGTTCTGCAGAAGAATGAAAGTCAAACAGGTTTTGAATGATGTGAGGACATGTTCATTATGAAAGAATTGATGGGTGAAATATCCCTTTCTAGTGATAACAGTGTCAACTGTTTTAAGGTTGCTGGGATGTTAGTGTACTACATTCTCTCGAGAGGCCATCATCCATTCGGCAAAGGTGCTGCCTGTGAGTACAACATTCTGCAGGGAAAATATAAACTGGAGCACCTGGAGGATGATGTAGCGAAGGATCTTGTGGAGTGGATGATCAATGAAGATCCAGGAAAGAGACCAACTGTTGATCAAACACTTGCGCACCCCTTCTTCTGGAATGATGAAAGGTATAGTTCAAAATACATCACACCTACAGATCTCAGAACATGCACTTAGCCTACCAACATTTGGCACATAGGTGAGAAATCTTAATCAAGCCAATGTGCCTGTCTTAACTTGTGTTGTACGGCAGATATCTTATTAATAGGGATGCTCCGATCCACCTTTTTTGCTTCCGATACCGATTCCGATACCTGAGATTCAGTATCGGCCGATACCGAGTACCGATCCGATACTAAGGTAAAAATTTTAAAGTGCACAATTACTTAATAAACTATGTGCATTGCTGTGCAAGACATCAGGCTCGACTTAACATAAATTTCCTGACCCCGTAAAACAAAATAACAAACTAATGATTCACAAATTTAGTAAATAGTTTATTAAACCAGCACCGGTGCAAAACAAATGAAAAATAAAACAAAAGTGTTCACTATCTTTGGACAAAAGACATTCAAAATTAAAGTGCAAATTAAGCAGCTGAATATAACAACAGCTTCACTAGCTTGATAAACGGGTATAAATAAATGGAAACAAAATCTCTTAATAATTTTTAAGAAAGTGCAAAAATAATTAAAAAATCAATTCGCAAAAAAAAAGCTGCTGAAATTGAGCAAAAAAGTAATAGCTTTACTGCTTTAGATATTCAAAGTAACATGAATCAGATCTTTTTAATGCTTTAGTCACTAAAGCAAAGTCCACTTAACTAAACTAAAGTTTAGAGAAAATAAAATTTAACATCCAACACAGAAACAGATGAATAAAACGCTAGCTTCCCTAGCTGAGTAAAACTGCACATGTTTGTTGCATTTAACATGGCATTTTATGGCATCGAAATTCTCATCCAACCAGTGTGCTGTTAAACTTAAAAGCGATACAGGGGACACGTCGCAGCTCCAGATATCTGTTGTAAAACTCACCGCATTGACATCTTTAATTTTTTCGGATATGTGTTTGCTTTTTGACTTTTCGGTACAGTTCAAGGTAGAGTTAAATATTTACGCTTCGGCGTGTCGTACTGCGGCTCCAGGTGGTTTATAAGGAGTCTGAAGCCATTATTCGCAACGACGGACAGCGGTTGCCCATCCATAACAATGAAAGCGGTGGAACTTATTGGCGTAGCTGTTGTAAAATAACTCCAAATGACAGATATTTTGTCTCGCTCCATGCTGTTCGCTGCTATATGTTCACTTGTTCACGTGCACTACGTACAGAGCACGTTGCTAGCGTATGATGTCGCACGTTGCTAGCGTATGATGTCGCACGTTGCGCAATGCGCAGCCGCCCACGAGAGAGTTTAAGCGCCGGTGTCTCCATGAACTTTTACATCGTCTAGCACAAATTTTATGTCAGATCGGGTATCGGTGACAAATTGCACCGATACCCGATCTAGAATTTTATTACGTATCGACGCCGATACCCGATACGAATATCGGATCGGAGCATCCCTACTTATTAACAGCCTTTAGAAAAGTATAACTATGGTTTTTCTTCAATAGTTAAACCGTATTAAAAACAGTAAACACAAATGTATAATTTTCTTTCTTAGTAATCATAGTCATCGTAAGTATGGTGTTTGTGGTAATGTTTCTGAAATCCTCCCAGGAAAGTGGAGTATGTTAAAAAAATGGGGATCCAGAAAGAGGCAGAGAAGTATCTTAATGCTGACGAGGAGCTGCTTCAGGCCATTGAAGAATTCACGATAGGAAAAAGCTTTTCTGAATGGAGAAATAAAGTAAGTAACCACACAGTCCATGTCATGTATGAAGAGTGATCGCTTTAGATGTCTGGTTAGGCCTGGTCATTATTCCTGATAATCTTCATTAAAGATACAACCTTTACTTGACATCAGTAAAATATCATTTTCTTTAGTTCTCTCCTGAGCTTGTCCAGAAATTAGAGGGTAAAAAGAAACCTTTTCCTGAGAATATACTGGGCCTGCTGCGTTTTGTACGCAACCTGCACGAGCATTAGTAAGTCATGCACAGTATTAAGTTATTTACACAATAATTTAGTGATGTTGTGTGTCACAACTTGTTTTGTTGGTCTGTTTGTTCTCTCTGTAGCCCAGATGAAGCAGCAAACATCAACCTGATGGCTTTATTCCCTGATCTCTTTGGGAGTTTGTACAGGTTTGCCAATAAGAGAGGATGGCACACCAGACCGAGTCTCAAGAGACTTTTGAACTCGGTTTCACAGACTTTTTGACTTTTCTTTCTGAATTTAGCATGAACGTTTATTGTTTATCTGTTTTACGGTGATATATAGTAGAATATGGTCACTTGTAAAAAGTGGTGCCTTTTAATGTTTAATAAAAAAATCTGGAAATGTTCTTTCCACTATTTATGATGAACTTCAAGGGCTGGTTTCCCGGACAGGGATTAAATTAAAACAGGATTAGGCCTTATTTAAATTAAGTTATTTTTTACAAAACCACATTACTTGTGTGCATTTTGAGACAAAACAATGGTACTGATGTATTTGAAGATGTGTCAGTACAAGTCGTTGTTAGTTTAGACAGAGCTAACATTTTTAGTCTGGGATTTATTCTTAAACTCTGTGCAGGAAACCACCCCAAGAGTTTTTCCCATTTTTGGCCCAAATAATCAGGGATGTAACCAGCATTTAAGGATGTTCAGAGACGGACAGGCTTATCACAATTGTTTTTATTGTAATATACAGTATACTGCCACAATATGTCAATATTTTGCATTATCTAAATAAAATGTGACAAAACGTTTCACAATGTTAATGAAAGCTACAGTAAATTATGAGGACAAATGACACACAAATGTTTTGTGTAAATGACTCATGTGCATTCAGATGTTTGTTCTGAATTGTGGTCATCATCATATCGTCTGTATAACTTAGTCTACCTTTATGTTTACTTATGAAAAAAGTGTAGATTATGTTATAGCGCTGATTATATGTATCGATTTTGCTCTTAGAATGCAAAAAGCCGATTCTGCTCTCAGATTCAAAGGCCTTATTTTACAAATATTTGGGAATGTGGGATCTATAGTCATAGTTATTGCTCATATGTCTTTATTTCTGAAATGTATTTTCATGTTTTCCAGATTTTGTTGAAATCCATTGATGAATGTTTTTTTAATGTCACTCTGCAATAAAACTCTGTTGATCTATTCTACAATAAATCCATTATTTACTATATGTATGCAAATAGATATAAATATTCTGAGAACATTAACGTGGCCATTATATGCAAATATTAAAATAAACATTTTTAACTTTGTCTTAAATCTCATGTTTTTGCAGACTGTTGTATTCCAGCTTGCAAAACAGCAAGGAAATGGAAGTTCTTACTTGAATACACCCATTCTGCTCCACTGATAGATAACAGGTTCTTGAGAACGGCTCGCCAGGATGAGATGTCGAAAACAACAAACTCAGCATCCCGAAACCATTCCTGAAGAGACTGGTAAGAGTAGCTTTGGTCGTTGCCAATCAGGAAGGCCTCAATGAAGTTCGCTTGGAAATGTAAAAAACTTCAATGTCCTGTAATTTGGAGAACTGGCTTTGGTCCTCATCAATCTTATAGATGTGAAAACCACCAAAGAGCTGAGAAACAATTTAAAAAAAAAAGTGAACAAGTTTGACTACAAAGTGAACAAAGCAAGAAACAGCTCTTTATCTTCAATAAATTTGAAATCTAAAAATAAAACAAAAAGTTACTTATTCATTTCACTTTTATTATAATTTAAAATAAATATAATTTAATTATGTAAATCATTGTACTTATTATTTTTGAATGTAAGTCATATGTTTTTGAATACTAATGTAAATAAATGCTTGTGAACATTGATTACTGTTCTCATGATTCATATTTATTTAGTTTTTAATTTATCAAATGTATAGTTTTTATACAAAAATATAACTGTATTATATTATTCAACAATATTACTAAATATTTAGGTCTACTGTATTTATTATTATTATTTATAATTGTAATAATTATATATTTAATAATTTGATTCTTATAATTATTATTATATTATAATTATACTATTTATTTTATACTGAAAAACCTGTCCTGTTCCTTCAGACTGATAGAAGACAGTGGCATACATTGGCTCTTAGTATTGCTTTGTCCAAATCAATAAGGCGCCTTACAAAATCCAGAAAGTTAATAGATTCATAGTGTGCCATTTTTTATTGGCCACAGCCATTAGTTTTTATTATAATTTATTCAGAAGCTTGTTTTTATAACTTCTGCTGGTGCATAATAAATATAGTAGCTCACACAATTTCATGAAAAATACTTTAAATTGTTTATTGTCGCGGTCAGTGTGGAAGAACCCAATTGCAGGCAGCAGTGAAGGAGTTAATAAAAACGGATATTTAACAAAGACAAAAACCCACGAGGGGGATAATAACAATAAGACACAAACTAGAAACACTATAACAAAACTATCCAAAACAAAACACTTCCCAGGAGGGGGCAAAAATAACAAACACGATTAGGGTAGGCAAGAGAGGGCAGAACCATGACAGAACCCACTTAATGAACGCCCCCTGGCTGGAAAGCCGGCTGAGTCACCGGTTGGGCAGGACTGGGCACCTGCGGCTGGGCAGGACTGGGTGCCTGTGGCTCTGCAGGACTGGGTACCTTTGGCTGGGCAGGACTGGGCCCCTGCGGCTGGGCAGGACTGGGGGGTGCCCCCTCCTCAGCTTCTCCTTTGACTTGCCAACAGGACATGTGGCCGGCTGCAGAGAAGCGGTGGGGGGCCCAACTAGCTCCGTGCTGGAGGAGTCGGATCGGGGAATCCCACGACTCCCTCCGTCCACACCTGCCACGGAGGCTAGCTGATGGTGGATCGAAGCTGTTGGAGCTTGAGAAGGGGGGTACTGCGGGCCCCAGAGTGACAATACCCAGGGCACACCCTTCCGGGATCGAAGACAGTTTCCGGTTGTCCAGGGTATCCCTGGCAGTGAGGGGTTCAACAAGGCCGCTGTTGAAAATGAGCTTGAGCTCCTCCTCGTTGATCTCCATCTCCACCGCCTCTAACAGGAAGTCCCAGGCATACTCGAGCACATTGGAGTCCCTCTCATGCATCCCGAACAGGAGGTGGGCTTGCTGAGACCTCAAGAGACACTGCTCACCGTCCATGGCTGTGAAGGGAAGGGGTTAACAAAAGACGGATTTATTACAAAGACAAAAACAAAAATCCCCAATGGGGATAATAACAGTAAGACACGAACTAGAAACACTATAAAAAAGCATGAAACCAAAACAAAACACTTCCTACGAGGGGGCAAAAATAAACTAAATGCAAACACGACACAACGTCAAACAAACCAATTAGGGTAGGCCAGGGTAGGGTAGGGCAGCGCAGGGCAGGGCAAACACATGGCAATGAAACAAGCCAGGTCTAAATGCAAACAGTCAGTAAAATTCATCTATTCTGTTGTTAGTGTGGTCTTTAAACTTATGAACTGTGTATGGACTGACAAAAGTGTTACATGAGGAAGCAATTTGACAACAATGCAATAAATATTTTAGGTGCATCAAAACGGGTGCTGGTTAAGATACCAGCAGAAAAGCTAATCCAGCAGAAATTAGTGCATAAAAGGTCACCAAAATGAAGCATTTGAACCTCATAATTAAATACAAAAGGAGGAGAAAAACTGCAAAAAGGTCCACTTCTAACATACTTCTAGATCGCTTACACAATTATACCGGTATTGAGGGACAGGCACTACAATGGTTTAGATCTTACTTGTCAGACAGACATCAATTTGTCCATCTAAATGGGGAATCATCCAATTTAACGCAAGTAAATTATGGATTACCTCAGGGATCCGTTCTGGGACCCGTGCTGTTCTCCATATACATGCTTCCCCTTGGAAACATTATTAAAAAACATGGAATTAGCTTCCATTGCTATGCAGATGATACTCAGTTATATATCTCATCAAGACCAGATGATTCCTCCCAGCTATCCAAATTGGCAGAGTGCATTGAAGATATAAAACATTGGATGACCTATAATTTCCTTCTTTTAAACTCTAATAAAACAGAAATATTACTTATCGGACCAAAGACACGCAAAACAAATATTTCTGATTAAAAACTGCAAGTTGAAGGATGTACTGTTACTCCAACAAATACAGTAAAAGATCTAGGTGTTATATTAGACAGCAACCTGTCATTTCGAAATCACATCTCAAATGTCACAAAAACAGCCTTTTTCCACCTAAGAAATGTTGCCAAGCTACGAAATATTCTGTGTGTTGCTGACACGGAGAAGCTTATTCATGCAGTTATGACCTCAAGACTTGACTACTGTAATGCGCTAGTGGTTCTCCTGCATCATCAATAATCAAACTACAGTTAGTTCAGAAAGCAGCTGTCAGAGTTCTAACCAGGACCAGAAAATACCATCACATAACCCCAATGTTATCAACCCTTCACTGGCTACCCATTAAGTATCGTATTGACTTTAAAGTTCTTTTATTCACTTATAAAGCCTTAAAGGGTTTAGCCCCTACCTACCTAACAGAGCTTCTATCACACTACAACCCATCACGCTCTCTAAGATCTCAAAACGCAGGACTTTTGATAACATCTAGAATAACTAAATCCACCAAAGGGGGTTGAGCTTTCTCATATGTAGCACCTAAACTCTGGAATAACCTTCCTGATATTATTCGAGGATCAGACACACTCGCCAAATTTAAATCTAGATTAAAGACACATCTTTTCAGCCAAGCATTCACTTAATGCAAAATATGCTTAATAAACCACCAGGAGATGCTGACATTAGATATTATTTACTAGAATAATTGGATTTATTATATAAAACACCATGTAGTGTGTTTTACCCTTTCTTCGGTTTTTCGTTTTTCCCCTGTAAAGCTGCTTTGGAACAATGCAAATTGTGAAAGGCGCTATATAAATAAAATTGAATTGAACTTCTTGAAAAAAAGAACCTCCCCTTTCAACTGGCTGGCAACGGACCTGTTACACAATCTAGATTGACAAAATTTAGACTGAGACATGATGAGCTAGCAAGCTAATTTAGCTTATGTCACAGAGAGGCACACACACAGTGGACGAGAGTAAAGTGACTGAGGTTGTGTGAGTCAATAAAAAGGGAAATTTGTTTTTGTGAAGTGATTAAATTACTTTAGACAAAGAACATTTTATATCTCATGCTGAATTCAGCCAGCGGCGGCTTTCTGCACATGCGCGCGATCATTTGCAGTCTGGACGCGGAGGGGTGAACATCTCCTGCTCTGACTGCAGCCGGGGGAGAGGCTGCTACGCGAGGACTGAGCCGCCTGTGAGTGCTTTGGTGCGGGCGTGCGGCTCACGGTAGCACCCGCTGCTCGTTGTGAAGATTAAGAACGATATGTGCTTCACGTCAGAGAGTCTCCAAAAGTCTCCAATAACATCAGAAAAAGTCGTTAGATTTGTCGCTAGTCGCTTTTTTGAAAATGTGTCGCTAGAGGGGTCTGAATACTCGCTAAATATAGCGACAAAGCGGCTAAGTTGGCAACACTGGTGGGCAGATGACGGGTACGGAAGAAGAGTATTAGTTTAAATCTGAATACAGGGTTCAGGGCTGCGCAGACTGCGTGTCATCAAAGTACCGCGAGAGCAGCTGCAGCGTATTGTTTCGAAACGCTCTCGCGGTACTTTTGAAGTCATAAAGGCGATCGGTTCAAGTTTAAAACGCCCATATAGAAATAGCCGCAACATTAATTCACACAAGGTCAGTATTTCAAAGATTTGCTCTTCTCTGCTCGTTTTGTAGCTTCCGCTTTGAGTTTTAAACAATGTAGGGACTTAATCATTGTACGTAATACCTTGATTTCTTATGTGGTTTTCTGCTGTTTAGGTTTTTATGTATTTATGTGTTTTATGTTATTTGTTTGTTTGTCATTTTTGAATTGGACGTCAAGTCTGTAATAAAAGTGATGATGATGATGATGAGTGTAAAAGTTTACTGTGACGTTACTGCTCCCCTCAGTTCATGCGGTGATGACGGACCTGATGTCACAACGTGCGAGATTATTCATCTCGGCAATGAGCGATTTCAAGTGATATAACGCATATATATTGACATATACGTATATAGAATATCATGATATGAGGTGAGTTTCTATCTCATTCGAGTAAGGCTATCTCTGAGAATGTTTAATTCGGCTTTAAGGGTGGGGTAACAGGTATAGAGAGGGCGTAACGTGTCTGCCAGGTTACATGTAAATTTCATTTTCCGTATAGAGCAGAATTCTTATTGTAAAGCCAAACACAAAAGGCGAGTACTGTAGTGTTGGTTTAATACATGTTTGAACATGTCTACTTAATAATAATTTCTACTCTTTTCCTAAATCATCTACTGTACTCGAGAGTGTCAAGTACACCAGTAACCAGATTTATTATATTTCCAAGAAAAACTATTCTTACTACATTTTACAACCTCATTTTTTATATATTTTTTTTTGATGTGTTATTATATTTGACGTGTTTACTAAAATTTGAAATTTGACATCCATCGATCAAAGATCACTAAATGAATAGAATCAAGTTCAACCTCTCGCACTGATGCTGTCTGTGAAGTGGCCTACTGCCTTCAATGTCTAATGCACATTATTATGCTTCTCTTAACAGACTGTAATTCATATTTGAAGAACCATGGCATTTCAGATCCAGTTACCTTTTCCAGTTCAATTTACTTTTCCAGTAGTTGCCAGAAAAACAGATCCCCTAATACAATGCATCATAGACAACAAATTACAGAGATTAAAAAAATTAATCAAAGGAAAGGACATCAATGAGCTTTACTCTTCTGAAGTCTGGAAAGATGATGTCACACTGTTGACAGCAGCAGTTATATGCAGGAATGAAGAAATCTGCTCTTATCTTATTAAAGAATCTGCTGATCCCAACAAACACTCAACAAACAGATGTGCTCCTCTACACTACTCTGGCTGTACAGCTGGAGTTCCACTCAGTATCGTGAAAAGATTACTTGCGGCAAAAGCTGACCCAGATGGATGTGATTTGCAAAGGTATACTCCATTGCAGTTTGCTGTTGATCACAACCGTGGTGACATTGTCAAAGCACTACTAGAGGCTGGAGCTTCAGCTTTTAGGAACTATGGAGGAAATCCAGCGCTTGACAAAAAAATGGATGACATGATTCATCGACTTTCCTCACAGAATGATGATTTTAAGATGGTACAGATATTTTTCTCTTTCTCTTGTGCTCTCTCTAAAAAAACCCAGACAGAGGTTTTCAGCATCTATAAGGCACATTTCCTTAAAGAGCATCCTTTTACTCATACACTTCTGTTTGAGGAGTACTTTAGTGTTATTGGTGCAGGGGCAGAGCAATATCAGCAGAGTGCCATCAAGTGGTTAAAAGATACAAACAGCGCAGACAAACACATTGAGGACTTCATCAAGCGCTTTCCAAGAATTTCTAGGAATAATTATTTGTCAATTGCATTTAATTGCTTAAGTGCTGCTTTGTGTGTCAGTGAAATGATTTCTCCTCAAATATTCAATGAACTTGTGCCAATTCTTATAAACAGTGTCCAGCCTTTTGGAAATGCACAGGGAGACAGAGTCAATCAGTTGATACCAACAGTACTTGATGTCATGATGCAAAAAACCTATAAGCAGAAACTAAATATAAGTCATTCTGTATATGAAAATATATGCAACGGTCTAATGCCTCTTACAAAATCTAATTCAAGTCAAATTAGTCTTTCGACCTATGGAGTGTTTGCTCAGGTGAATGACTTTGCTCCAGAAGTTGTTGCAAAATGTGGATTGTCTCCAGTACCAGAGAGGATACTTAATGCTGCTGAAATAAAGATGGATGAAATCATGAAAGAAAAACTTAAAATACTGAACACATCACTTGAACATCCACCAAGTTTTTGTTCAGTGAATAGAATATGTGAGGAAAGCGGAGTTTCTTCTTCAACAAAAAAACAGAAGAAGAAGAAAAAGAAAAATCATCAAGAGATGGAATCACAACTAGGGGAGAAGGAAGATGAAGAGATACGAGTCTCCACCGAGGAGACAAAGTCAAGTGTGCAGCCCTTCACACCACATGTTGAGAATCCTCCAGCAGAAAGACGGTGGCATCCGATCAGTCGTCGCTGGAATGAACGATTTGAAAAACTGTCTAAAATTGATGCCAGCAAAACCTCTCGAATACGAAGTTACACTCTTGTTCTCGCTGATGAATTTAAGATCGCTAAAGGAAGTGATGGAACACAAGTTTTCCTCGGTCTGAGAGATGACGGCACAGAGGTGGCTGTGAAACGAATGATTAAGTCCAACTACCAGGACCTCAAGAATGAGGAGACATTTTTGCGACTTCCAGAACTTGATAGTCCTTCTATTGTGCGCTATATAGACTTTGCAGAAGATGACAACTTTGGATACCTTATTCTTCAGCTTTGTGAGTACACACTTGAGGAATACATCCAAGATCACTTACCGGTCGAAGGCTCTCAGAGGACTTGTGTTTTAAAAGAACTTGTGAGGGAAGTGCTCTGCGGTTTACAGGTTCTACACAGCCAACAAACTAAAGTGCTTCATCGGGATATCAAACCCCAGAATGTTCTCATTGGTATGAGCTGACTCCAGCATGTACATTTAAATATAAAATATTTTTTTATAATTGTGACCATTTTACGGTGTTCACAGACATAAGAGGCAAAGCTAAACTGGCAGATTTTGGCATAAGTCGTAGACTGAAACAGAGTGAAACCACTTTACGAACAAGCATCGCTGGAACTAAATTCTGGAAGCCAAAAGAAGCAATCGATGAAGAAAGCAACAGTGGCTACAAAAGAAGTTCTGACATTCAGGTGAGTCAAAAATGAATTCACTTAAAGGGATAGTTCACCAAAAATGTCATCATTTATCAAATCTAATGTGTATATTACTCTTCTTGTGTTTACCACAAAAGAAGATATTTTGAGAATTGTCAACAATTTGGCAAATGTTCAATGGTTTCCTAGTTCTTCAAAATACCCTTTCTAGTGGTAACAGTGTCAACTGTTTTAAGGTTGCTGGGATGTTAGTGTACTACATTCTCTCCAGAGGCCATCATCCATTCGGCAAAGGTCCATTTTGTGAGGTCAACATTCTGCTGGGAAAATATAAACTGGAACACCTGGAGGATGATGTAGCGAAGGATCTTGTGGAGTGGATGATCAATGAAGATCCAGGAAAGAGACCAACTGTTGATCAAACACTTGCGCACCCCTTCTTCTGGAATGATGAAAGGTATAGTTTAATATACATCACACCTACATATCTCAGAACATGCATCACCAACATTTGGCACGTAGATGAGAAATCTCAATCAAGCCAATGTGCCTGTCTTAACTTGTGTTTTACAGCAGATATCTTATAAACAGCCAAAGTATAACTATGTTTTTTCTTCAATAGTTAAACCAGGGTATTCGTAGTAAATACAGTAAACACAAATGTATAATTTTCTTTCTTAGTAATCATAGTCATCGTAAGTATGGTGTTTGTGGTAATGTTTCTGAAATCCTCCCAGGAAAGTGGAGTATGTTAAAAAAATGGGGATCCAGAAAGAGGCAGAGAAGTATCTTAATGCTGACGAGGAGCTGCTTCAGGCCATTGAAGAATTCACGATAGGAAAAAGCTTTTCTGAATGGAGAACTAAAGTAAGTAACCACACAGTCCATGTCATGTATGAAGAGTGATCGCTTTAGATGTCTGGTTACGCCTGGTCATTATTCCTGATAATCTTCATTAAAGAAACAACCTTTACTTGACATCAGTAAAATATCATTTTCTTTAGTTCTCTCCTGAGCTTGTCCAGAAATTAGAGGGTAAAAAGAAACCTTTTCCTGAGAATATACTGGGCCTGCTGCGTTTTGTACGCAACCTGCACGAGCATTAGTAAGTCATGCACAGTATTAAGTTATTTACACAATAATTTAGTGATGTTGTGTGTCACAACTTGTTTTGTTGGTCTGTTTGTTCTCTCTGTAGCCCAGATGAAGCAGCAAACATCAACCTGATGGCTTTATTCCCTGATCTCTTTGGGAGTTTGTACAGGTTTGCCAATAAGAGAGGATGGCACACTAGACCGAGTCTCAAGAGATTTTTGAACTCGGTTTCACAGATTTGACTTTTCTTTCTGAATTTAGCATGAACGTTTATTGTTTATCTGTTTTACGGTGATATATAGTAGAATATGGTCACTCGTAAAAAGTGGTGCCTTTTAATGTTTATTAAAAAAATCTGGAAATGCTCTTTCACCATTTAATGCTGAACATCAAGGGCCGGTTTCCCGGACAGGGATTAGATTAAAACAGGACTAGGCCTTATTTTAATTAAGTCGTTTTTTACAAAACCACATTACTTGTGTACATTTTGAGACCAAACAATGGTACTGATGTATTTGAAGTTGTGTCAGTACAAGTCGTTGTTAGTTTAGACAGATCTAACATTTTTAGTCTGAGATTTTGACTTAAACTCTAGTTTTTCCCATTTTTGGCCCAAATAATCAGGGATGTAACCAGCATTTAAGGATGTTCAGAGACGGACAGGCTTAGCACAATTGTTTTTATTGTAATATACAGTATACTGCCACAATATGTCAATATTTTGCATTATCGAAATAAAATGTGACAAAACGTTTCACAATGTTAATGAAAGCTGCAGTAAATTATGAGGACAAATGACACACAAATGTTTCTGTAACTCATGTGCATTCAAATGTTTGTTCTGAATTGTGGTCATCATCAAATCGTCTGTATAACTTAGTCTACCTTTATGTTTACTTATGAAAAAAGTGTAGATTATGTTATAGCGCTGATTATATGTATCGATTTTGCTCTTAGAATGCAAAAAGGCGATTCTGCTGTCAGATTCAAAGGCCTTATTTTACAAATATTTGGGAATGTGGGATCTATAGTCACAGTTATTGCTCATATGTCTTTATTTCTGAAATGTATTTTCATGTTTCCAGATTTTGTTGAAATCCATTGAATGATTTTTTAATGTCACTCAATAAAACTCTGTTGATCTATTAAGCTGTCTACACGGCACAATAAATCCATTATTTACTATATGTAGGCAAATAGATATAAATATTCTGAAAACATTTACGTGGCCACAATATGGTAATGAAATTAAATGAAGCCTATAGGCTGTGTAGCACAAATTTCCCCTTCAAATATAGTTTAAAATGCAATTTATTTACTTTGTGCTTTGCTTTATCACAGAGTCACACCGCAGATGTGGACAGACTATAGAAATATAAACACAGATCTCTAATAAATCAGCCGCCATGTAAGTGTGTGTCAAATGTGAGTTCAGCTCAGTGGTAAGAGCATTGCGTTTGCATCGCATGGTTGTGAGTTCGGTTCCAGGGGATGCAGATACCTATGTATAAATGTTTAGGATAATGCAATGTAAGTCGCTTTGGATAAATGTGTCTGCCAAATGCATAAATGTTAATGTGTGTCTGCAACTGTAGTAATATGCATGTATCAAATGAAAAATTAATACATCAAGAAGGCGTAGGACAATGTAACAAGTCGCCATAGTTTGAACTATTTCCTATTTTAACATAAAGTGTTTTACACAGATTGTATTTCCCTTTATTTGGTGTCTAGTAAGTCTTTGTCTGTGAACACGTTCTATCAAAAGAAAGGTGTGTAAGTGAACTTTTAGACACCTGCATGGTTCTCCAATGGGACCACATCAAAATGAACTTCCGGAGTTATGACAACATGCAGGCACATGTATGTTAATGTCATATATGAAAGACCATGAACTTATGCCGTGTTTCTTGCTTTGTTCAGACAGCTCGGTAATGGTTAGAAAATAGTCACTTGAAACAAGCGCCTTTATCGTCTTTATAGAGTATAATAAATCAAAACTTCCTTTTTAGTTGATGCACTAAAATCTTTAAATTCATGAACTGTTTGGTAAAGCGAAAACGTCCAGGCAAAATGTTACCCTAAAATCAAAAGAAAAACTAATGTAAACATTTATAAAATGAGACCTGGTTCAAGGACCATTAAGATATTGAGATTCACTTTTATGACAATATTATGGATTAAGCACCCCCCCCCCCCACAAACATACAGACCCCAACATTGTCTCAATTTATCATGTTTCTTAAACATTTTAGGTTTTATGTTGGATTTTAATCTATATTTCTGGTAACAAATAATCGTTTTAAAGGATTGTGCTTTTCACATTTCCCCTGTATTTAAAGCATAAAAGTCTTGCTGTCAGTCCTGTCACGAAAACGTCCAAGTCATTTCTAACTCCAAAATTAAAAAGAAAGTCTGACCAATAGAGTATTGCATTACAAAATACTAAGTATTTAGGTTTACTATATTATTATATTATACTATTTTTTGACATATTCTGTTCTTTCAGGCTGATATGAAACAGGGACATACATTGCCTGATTGCTTTGTCAAAACCAATAAGGCGTCTTACAAAAAATCCAGAGAGTTACTAGTAATAGTGTTCCACTTTTGTATTGACCATAGCCATTGGTTTTTATTATTATTTATTTACAAGCTTGTTTTTAAATCATCCGCTGGTGCATAATATATGTTCATAGCATATGTTTCTTAAAAGATTGTATCATTCACTTATCCTGACATTATTAGGGTAAAGTACAGCAAAAACAAATATTTTTCAGAGGCAGATTTTTTTATTGAATAAAAGTATTATGAGAAATAGAGTTAGTGTAATCAAGTATATAAAACAATGAAAACAAAGAAATAAAAATAACAATTTTGCTAGGGGGAATAAGCAAAGTAGGCTTCATGAAAATAGTTACATGCCTGTAGAATATGACAAGCTTTCTGGTCTTATGTCATTTACATTTCCTTAAACCCTTTAAAGCATGGATTTCCGCTATACCCCAATGGAGAATAACTTTTACATTTACCAATATGGAAACTTAGCCATCAAAATAATAAAATCAATAAAATAAGTGTGGACTTGTTTGTCTTTCTGATTAACAAACAGTCATAATAATAATACGCCTACACTCAGTAATGTGGGTAGTTCACAGTTTTTTTGTGCTCGTTTTGTAGTGTTGCTCTGAAGAATATCATGGTATGAGGTGAATTATCATATATTCATATACATCACTGTATACTACAAAATGTAAGTTAACTTATTAAAGTCAAACACGCCATTGAGGAGTATTTGTACTGTAAGCGGCTATCAAAAGTGAAAACTTAAAAAAGGCAGCCTACTATAAAAATAGATATAACCCTGGGCTTCACTTTTAACTGTTTTCATCTCATGGAAATGATCTCTGATAATGCGCTATAATGATCCCTTACTTTAAAGGGTGGGGCAACAGGTAGCGCCAGAACAGGTATTATGACGTGTCCGCCAGATAAAGAACCCGGAACAGGTTACACGGTTTCATTTCTTGCAAACAGAGCAGAATCAACTACAAACATCAGGTAAGTGTTGTATGGTATATTGCTATTACTCTTTTATATAACAAAATAATCTACCGCAGTTGGGAGAGTCAAGTAGGCTACTCAAGTAACCTGATTTAATAGATTTCCAAGGAAACAATATAGTTCTACATATTGCAGATTCATTTATTTATCTACTGTCTTAAAGAATATTTTACATCTCTTAACAGATTGGGATTAATATTGTAAGAACCATGGCATTTTTCCAGTTAGCTGGTCAATTTCCAGTACTCAGAAAAACAGATCCCCTAATACAATGCATCATAGACAACAAGTTGGAGAGATTACGCAAATTAATCAGAGGAAAGGACATCAATGGGCTTTACTCTTATGAAGTCTGGAAAGATGACGTCACACTATTGACAGCAGCAGTTATATGCAGGAATGAAGAAATCTGCTCATATCTTCTTAAAGAATCTGCTGATCCCAACAAACTCTCAACAAATGGATTTGCTCCTCTACACTACGCTGGTTGTTCACCTGGAGTTCCAGTTAGTTCTATGAGAAGATTTCTTGCAGCAAAAGCTGATCCACATGGATGTGATGATCAGGTTTTCAATCCATTGCACTTTGCTGTTGATCACAACCGTGGTGACATTGTCAAAGCACTACTAGAGGCTGGAGCTTCAATGAACTATGGAGGAAATCCAGCGCTTGACAAAAATATGGATAAAATGATTCATCGACTTTCCTCACAGAATGAAGATTTTAAGATGGTACAGATATTTTTCTCTTTCTCTTGTGCTCTCTCTAAAAAAACCCAGACAGAGGTTTTCAGCATCTATAAGGCACATTTCCTTAAAGAGCATCCTTTTACTCATACACTTCTGTTTGAGGAGTACTTTAGTGTTATTGGTGCAGGGGCAGAGCAATATCAGCAGAGTGCCATCAAGTGGTTAAAAGATACAAACAGCGCAGACAAATACATTGAGGACTTCATCAAGCGCTTTCCAAGAATTTCTAGGAATATTTATTTGGAAATTGCATTTAATTGCTTAAATGCTGCTTTGTGTGTCAGTGAAAGGATTTCTCCTCAAATATTCAATGAACTTGTGCCAATTCTAACAAACAGTGTCCAGCCTTTTGGAAATGCACAGGGAGACAGAGTCAATCAGTTAATACCAACAGTACTTGATGTCATGATGCAAAAAACCTATAAGCAGAAACTAAATATAAGTCATTCTGTATATGAAAATATATGCAACGGTCTAATGCCTCTTACAACATCTAATTCAAGTCAAATTAGTCTTTCCACCTATGGAGTGTTTGCTCAGGTGAATGACTTTGCTCCAAAAGTTATTGCAAAGTGTGGATTGTCTCCAGTACCAGAGAGGATACTTAATGCTGCTGAAATAAAGATGGATGAAATCATGAAAGAAAAACTTAAAAAACTCAACACATCACTTGGAGATCCATCAAGTTTAAATGCAGTGGATAGATTATGTGAAGAAAACGGGGTGTCCACTTCAACACGAAGAAAGAAGAAGAAGAAGAAGAAAAATCAGCAAGCGTTGGAGTCTCAGGTACGAGAGAAGGAAGATGAAGAGAAGCAATCATTTCCGGACACAAAGACGTCCACCGAGGAGACGAATTCAAGTGTGCAACCCTTCACACCACCTGTTGAGAATCCTTCAGCAAAAAGAAGTTGGTATTCAATCAGTCGCCGCTGGAAGGAACGTTTTGAAAAACTTTCTATAATTGATGCCAGCAAAACCTATAAAATAGAAAACCTTACTCTTGTACTCGGTGATAAATTTAAGATCGCTCAAGGAAGTGATGGAACAGAAGTTTTCCTCAGTCTAAGAGATGACGGCACAGAGGTGGCTGTGAAACGAATGATTAAGTCCAATTACCAGGTCCTCAAGAACGAGGTGGAATGTTTACGACGTCCAGAACTTGATAGTCCTTCTATTGTGCGCTATATAGACTTTGCAGAAGATGACAACTTTGGATACCTTACTCTTCAGCTTTGTGAGTACACACTTGAGGAATACATCCAAGATCACTTACCAGTCGATAGCTCTCAGATGACTTCTGTTTTGAAAGAACTTGTGAGGGAAGTGCTCTGCGGTTTACAGGTTCTACACCGCCAACCAACTAAAGTGCTTCATCGGGATATCAAACCCCAGAATGTTCTAATTGGTAGGAACTAAACCTGAGTTAGCATGTAAATTTGAGTTGAGCATGTAAATTACCTTCAAAACATTGTGACCATTTTACTGTTTTTGTAGACATTACAGACAAAGCCAAACTGGCTGATTTTGGCATAAGTCGTAGACTGAAACCGAGTGAAACCACTTTACGAACAAGCACCGCTGGAACTAAATGCTGGAAGGCAAAGGAAATCATAGATGTGAAGAGCAAAATGGGGTACAAAAGAAGTTCTGACATTCAGGTGAGTTGTCAATAATAAATTAGCTTAACCGGGCCCCCAAAAATATTCCATAATTAATTTACCCTTATGTAAAAACTTGTATATTTCTCTCTCTCTCCTCTGGAAAATATAAGGTTTAGTGGTTTTGTGCCCAGTGGTGGACATTGTTTAAAATATCTTGTTTCGTGTGCTGCAGATGAAAGTCATACAGGTTTGGAATGATATAAGGGTGAATAAATGATGACAGAATTTCTGGGGAAATTGTCCCATTGAAATGAAATTGTATTTGGAAAAGTACCAGTACAATCTGATTGAAAATGTAATCTTATGGTAACAGTGTCAACTGTTTTAAGGTTGCTGGGATGTTAGTGTACTACATTCTCTCCAGAGGGCATCATCCATTTGGTGTAGACCCATTTTGTGAGGTCAACATTCTGCAGGGAAAATATAAACTAGAACACCTGGAGGATGATGTAGCGAAGGATCTTGTGGAGTGGATGATCAATGAAGACCCAGGAAAGAGACCAACTGTGGAGCAGACACTTGCACACCCCTTCTTCTGGAATGATGAAAGGTACTAAAGGATGTCACTGTTGTGTGTGATGAGGCTTCTTGAATCTTGGATCTTTAAGCTTAAGAATCTTATACTTATAAAATGGCTAGGTTATAAATGCTTTGTCAGATAGACAACCGCTTTCACGTATTCTGTAAAGACCTGACCTACGATCTGCCAATCTGCAGGACCATCTAAAGTCATGCACACCTCAGTCAATCTAATGTGCTTGTGTTTACTTGTGGTATCTGCGTGATCTAGCTGATATCTCATTAAAAGGCCTTAGGAAAATGAACTATGGTTGAACTACCATAGCTATGCCTACTTAAGTATTTGTAGTAATGTTTCTGAAATCCTCTCAGGAAAGTGGAGTATTTAAAAAGACTGGGGAATCAGAAAGAGGCAGAGAATTGTCGCAATGCTGATGAGGAGCTGCGTTGTGCCATTGAAAGAAACATGGAGGGGAAAACCTTTTCTGAGTGGAAATCTAAAGTAAGTAACTACACAGTGTGGAAAAGGTAACCCAGCCATTAAATTTGTGTGCCATTGTCAGAACTGCAGCATCCACAGAAAACTCATTCTCGCCCTTGGAGTGGCCGGATTTCAACCTCTGATGTGCACTATTTTCTGATAATTCGACAGCCCAACGTCAATTATTCTTTACATTATTATCTCTGTTTATTATGGTTCACAAGCAGTCTTAATCTTGATCTTAAAAATGTATTGATTTTCTTTAGTTTCCCACTGAGCTTGTCCAGAAACTGGATGGTAAGAAGAAACCTTACCCTGAGAATACACTGGGCCTACTGCGTTTTATACGCAACCTGCACGAGCATTAGTAAGTCACACAAAGCATGAAGTATTTGCACAATCCTTTTGTGTTGTTGTATGTATGGTGCTTCAAATGTATCAAAAAGATAACCATCAATGTCAAATATCTTGACCAACAGAGCAATATTTTTCTGAAACCAGTTTCTAAAGATTGCCTGTTTTGTTTGTGTTTTTTCTGTGTAGCCTAAAAGACACAGCGAACATCAATATAATAACTTTATTCCCTGATCTCTTCGGGAGTATGTACATGTTTGCCAAGGAAAGAGGATGGCACTCCAGATATGAGTTAAATTCTTTTAACATTTAATCTGTTCCTGTCATATGATTATATACTATGATACTGCATATACATTTTTTCAGGAATTGTTGTATCTACTTGTATTTTTCTCTTTATGAAAGGTTTATGGTTTAATGTTTAAGGTTAGTACTTAAGATATAGCACATTCACATTCCACACTTTAGGCACAGGGAATCTGGGGCCGGAGATTGTTCTTAAAATACATTATAGGAGGTTTGTAAGAAGTTTTCAAATATTTTCTAAATAACATATGCTTTGTAAATCAATTTTGAGAAATAAATATAAGAAGTTTTTTTGGGAATACAAAAATATTTCAGAAAAAATATGCCAGTTAAGCGAAATTTTCTTCATAAGAATGTTTTGTGAATGCAGCCCCAGGACTGTAACCAGCATTTTAAGACAATGATAGGGTGATGTTTTTCTTATCCAAACCTTCTGGCGTCTGCCAAATGCATAAATGTGATGGCAGGTGTCATATAAAAAAATGCAATAGCTTTACGAGAACCTATATCAGAAATCTTTGTAATGCCATAATATTCACATTTTTTGTATACAAAGCAAATGCACAAAACCATCAAATATGTGACCGTTTTTAAAAAATGAATTATAGCAGCAGTAAGTTGTCACGATTCTGCCGCATCATGTCATGTTTCTCTTGCTCCAGTGACAGGATCATGACAGGACATCATGTTTAATGTGGAGAGAGACAATTATTGTTTATTTGGCTTGCCATACGCGATCATGACAGTAAGTCATGGGCACAAATGGCACCTAAATGTTTACTGGTAATGACTACATGAATATTTGTATAGCATTTGTGGTACAAAATTAAATATTGTGTATTTCTTGCAGGATATGTATCCAAAGAAAAAGCTGTACAGCATGTTATAGCGGTGATTGTGGTTTTCATGTGCTCTAGAACGCAAAATGATGACTATGCATTTGAATTCAATGGCTCTATTTACAATTATTCAATATTTGGGGGTAGCGAAGCTACGTTCACAGTCTTTATTTCTATAGTGTATTCAAGTTTTCTAGATTTTTTGTAAGTACCATTGATGAATGTAACATTAAAATATTTTTTAATATGCTGTACAATGAATCCTTATTTACAGTGGAAAACATCTTTGAGAATATCACAATAAGGTACTAAAATGTGCACTCGTTAATTTTAATTACGCAATGTCTTGGAAAACGAATGGCTTTTACTGAGTGATGACAGTAAGCGACCGTTCCAAAATGGCGGATGCGTTGACGCGTATGAAGACCGCGAATGTGACTGAGGCGGGCCGGAGACACGCCCACAGTGTTTTCCGCGTTACCATTGGTCTCTTACTCGTCCACCTTCCCGGAAGTAACAAACTCAGTAGGCCAGAGTTGAAACGTTTAACGATATCAGTTACCGTCCACACGATAGAAAGTTTATCCTCGGAAAGAGACTCGGTCATGAATCCCGATATTATCCGCGAACGGCAAAATGCCACGTTTGATCCGGAGATCCTCACAAACATACTGGACGGCAGTGCAGAAAAGACCCGCAGGAGGAGAGAAATAGGTCTGACGACTTGTGATTTCAGTTTATTATGATTCTGTGAGTAATTCTTGTGACATTTATCGCGGTATGAAGGTCTGAATTGCTTGTCGTTGATTCTCTCCTCTAGAATCTCTGGTTATTAACGATCCGGACTTCCAGCATGAAGACTTAAACTTTCTGTCCCGAAGTGAGAGATATGATGCGGCATTAAAGAAGAGCTCTCAGATGATCCTCAAGATTAGAGAGCACGGAATCTCCGATCCAGATGAGATCTATAGCTACAAGCGGTATGCAAATTAATGTTGTCAATTCTATACAAAGTTATATTTACTGATACAACAAAAAATGATCATTTTGCTATTTTAATTTGTTTAATTGTTGTAGTTGTTTACAATATCACGATATTTCCATAACCGTGAACCCAGAAATGTGAGCGTATCGTTACACCCCTTATGTTATGCAGATGATGGACTTGATTCATATACACATATGCATTCTCGTGAACAATTTAGATGCATTCTGGGATACTTTTTTTAATTTAAGGCACGTGTATATACTTTGAATACATTTATATTTGTCTATAAAACTAACATCCAATCATTTAGGAACCATACTAAGTCAAAGCATTTATTATAAAAAGAAATGTGAATTTAGTAAAGTTTGACTGGTAAGTAAAATATACGTTCATGGCTCATTCTTCTGTTAGAACGTTCGAATGCATGTTGTATTTTTGCTTTCTTCAGGCTTTTCCTCCATAGTGCCTATATCGCTTTTTGTGGAAGTCGATATTTTAATTTATTTAATGTTCAGCTGCATTATCTATTTATGTTTGCAAGTTTTTAAGTAAATGTTCATGAAATATGCAATTTAAAGTGAAGTTTATAGTTAAACTATAGTTTCAAGGAGCATTTTCCTTTGGTTACAAATGAAAAAAGTGTTTTTAAAGGGCTGTGTTACAAATTTATGTTTGACAGCCATGCCATGGCCAGCCGGCCGGACTTTGTACGGCCCCTGAATTGTGCTATATAAAATAAAGGCAAAGGCAGGTTACAAAGTGTGTGGACAGAGATAATCTGAGCAAAGGTCTTCGGTAAAAAGTGTGTCAAAGAGCATTAAAAGGACAGTTCACCCCCCAAAAAAATTCTGGCATCATTTAGTAACCTCAAATACCCCTAAATTTAAAGTCAATATAATGTAAAAACACATGTATGCGTTCTATCTAATCTTTGTACCTGTTTGATCCATCCTGCAGTGTTGCGAGGGGCATATTCCAAGAACCTGTCGGGCTTCACTATGTCATGTTTATACCCACCTTAAAAAGCCAGTGTACTGCTGAACAAGGCAAAAAGTGGATCCCTTTAGCCGAGTCACTTCGTGTTATAGGCACCTATGCTCAGACAGAGCTGGGCCATGGTCAGTCTCACCTATCCCAAAAACCGAAATCATTAAATCTTAGTGTTTGGATTTATAGTTACAAGTGGGCATAATTGAGAATGACCCTTGGAGGTGTTGACAGCTCAGTTGTACCAGAGTTAAAACAGGAAGAGATTAAAAAGAAAATCTGTTTTCAGATGATATCCTAGTTAATTTCCGTAGTTATTTTAATGTGTGTGTGTTGAGAACACACCTGCGCTGTTTTGCATCGCTCTTTTCAGCACCCAGCACTTTTAAGATGACATTTCAAAGTTTTATCAAGTTTACATTTGACGTATATTTTTAACACAGAATGCATCGTGTCTGCAACAGGATTGCGTTTTCCATAGAGGTTGCAATTTATGTTTTATTTTTAATGTTTCGCATTGCTGCTTTTCTTAAATTTTGCGGATGCTTTTTAAACCCTCCTAGGTTTGTACCTTCTTTTAAAATGTTTATATTTGCTTTTGAAGAACACTGTTTTTAAACAGAATGTATCTATTATATTGCATTACTCAAACTATCAAAATGTTCAACGTGCTATCATAATTTGCATGACATTTTCTCTTTTTTTGTTTTTGCCTTTCTGCGGTTTTGCTAACTAACCTCCTATCATTCTGAATCTCATCCCTATTCATCATTTATCATACACACCCTTTTCTTATTCTATTCACCAAATTTTCCAAACATCTAAATAAATCCTCCATCTTTGTACTCACATCTCCTATTCTTCAAAATGCCCCACTTGACCCCTGCACCCCACCTTTCCAAAGCTGTTTGCACCGAGGGCGTCCAGAGCCCCTTGACCTACACTTGGGTATGTTTCTGCCGACGCTGTTGAACCAATCATCACCCGCACAGCTGGAAGCTTTCTTCATGCCAGCGTGGAACCTGGAGATTATTGGCACCTACGCACAAACCGAGTTGGGGCACGGTAACAAATCTGGCAACTTACTTGCACGCACATATTTTGTTCTGGATCAGTCCTGTATGTTAGTGCATAGTCCATGTTAAAATAGGAGAGAACTGGCTTTTTTAACAAATTGTTGATGCATGATTGGGAATAATTTGCTTGTTAGCATGTGAAAATTCTGTCTTCATTTATTCACCCTCATGTTGGTCAAAATGTGTTTCTTCTGGGGAACACACACGAAGATATTTTGAGAAATGTCTCCGTGGTTTAGTCTCCAAACAATGAAAGTCTTAGCTTTGTATACTGTGCTAGGCTTTAATGGACTAGTTTGATGCACTTATGTATTTTGTTGCCTATGTTGTTATAATTGCTTCCAATGTTTCCTCATCTGTAAGTCGCTTTGGATAAAAGTGTCTGCTAAATGACTAAATGTAAATGTAAGTCAATGGGGACTCATGTTGTTTGGTTACCAGCATTTTTCAAAATATCATCTTTAGTGTTCTGCAGAAGAAAACCATACAGATTTGGAATAATGTGAAGGGGAATAAACAATGAAATTAATTTTTTTTGGGAGACCTATCCCTTTAAGAGTAAAATCTTGCCTGTGATCTAAATGCCAGCTCTGTCTATATTGTGTTATACGATGTATTACCATTGTAAGAAAATTGTTGCTGAGTGTAATACAAGAAGCTATTTTAACAACATTTTATTAATCTACCCTTCAAAAACAAAGACTGTTTACAATTTGAAATTAAAAAAAAGATTTTTTTGCTGTGCTGGAAAATACGTATTTAGTTTTTGTGTGCTGTCAACACCTACAATGGTTATTATAACAAGTATGCCACTACGCAACCTATAACTGTATTTAATTTGATAGTCCATTAAACTTATATTAAAAACAACAATAGCTACATTTTGGTATAATTTGACTAAAATTAAATGTTTAATAAAATAATTAGTATGAACATATATCCTTTAATACCACATTGGTTTTATTACGAGTGTAAAATCATTGCTTGTGTAATATTTTTCCAGGTACACACATCCGTGGTCTTGAAACCACAGCGACCTATCACCCTTCCACTCAAGAGTTTGTTCTGAACAGTCCAACAATCTCCTCTATTAAATGGTGGCCAGGGGGATGTATGCAAATCACATCATTCAATTTTATAAATAAGCCAACACAGAAACAACGTTTTTTACAATAATTTAATTCCGTGTTTGTTTCTAGTGGGTAAAACGTCCAATCATGCTGTGGTCCTGGCTCAGCTGTACACTCAGGGCAAGTGTTATGGCCTACATGCTTTCATCACACCCATTCGCTGCATGAAGACACACATGCCACTTCCAGGTAAAGAACATTCAGCGCGTGTCTATGATGATATGCTGCACAGAAAGTAGAGGACCATCATGATCTATCTGCTAACAAATGTAGCTAGACCTGTTCCTCAGAAATTACAAATTGTAAAACAATTTTGCTTTGACAAGTATGATTTTTGTACTTCCTTATAATATGTTTACATTTAGTCATTTAGCAGACGCTTTTATCCAAAGTGACTTACACTTTGGAGTTCAGTGAGCAATAAGCGATATGTCATAAAGGAGCAATAATACAATAGGTGCTAATACAAAGTTACTAGTTTCAACAAAAGCCAGAACAAAACCTTTTGAGAGAGAGAGAGGGTTAGTTTTTTTTATAATTAGGCTGGATATAAAATAGATGTGGTTTTAGGACCAATCATGTTTTTTTGGGTTGGAGTTTCCCGTTAAGATGCTAAATATTACAGAATCATCTTATTGCAATTATTTGAGAGTATCATATTATTTGGTTTTACTTGTTATAATTCAATTCTAGCTTTTTATTGTCTAATTTTTAGACAACTTTGTTTATTTAGGGTGTTAAATGTCATGAATTGCATGTTTCTGTGTACAGTAGTGAGTTACATTTGCAGTCGGTCACATTTACACACACAGTTTCCCGTTCATAAATCACTATTTGTCCGTTTTACAAGAAAAGTGTTTGTAAAATGCACTATTTCTGCAGATCTTATGTTATAAACACTACCAGAATATCCAAACTTAATGAACTGGACAACAACACCCTCCAGTCAACGGTTTAAATGACTAAATATAAACGTGTGTAAGATGTTTGTTTAAACTGCTACAAGTTATCTTCGGTTGTCTATTTCAGTAAATTATTTTATGTTGTAGTAATTAATCGTTCTATTTGAAATATGAATTTATGTTTACGTTTAGAAATAAATTTGTTTATCTGTTGTTTGATAAGGTGTGGTGGTGGGTGATATCGGGCCTAAATTTGGTTTTGATGAGGTGGATAATGGGTACTTGAAGCTGGAGAATGTGAGGATTCCACGTGATAATATGCTGATGAAGTATGCAAAGGTGAGCACATCTCCTCCACATGACGCAAATGTTTACTATTGTAGTAGTAGTTGTACTTAATATTTATAGTTGACAATCCAATATAAGAACATTTACATTTAGTCATTTAGCAGACCCTTTTATCCAAATCCGTGAGAGTGATTCTTTCCCTTTCTGGGATGGCACTACAAGACATCGTTCGTTTGCAGAGCGTAGGGATCTGGCGGGTACATTCAGTATGTCTGTATTAGTGAGTGAAGATAGGGGGGTGCCAAACCAGTGGTGGTCTTGTAGGCCAAGAGCAGAGCTTTGAATTTGATGCGAGAGACTACAGGGAGCCAGTGTAACTCAATGAAGAGAGGAGTGACGTGTGCTCTTTTCGACCACTTGTCTCTGCATTATATGCAGAGGTTTGGTTGTGCAAGCTGAGAAAAGTTATCGGAAGCCAACCGGTATACAGTATATGTGACCCTGGACCACAATACCACTTAAAAAGGTCAATTTTCCGAAATGGAGATATACGTATATATCATCTAAAAGCTGAATAAACATACTTTCAATTGATGTATGGTTTGTTAGGATAGGACAATATTGCCTGAGATACAACTTTTTGAAAATCTGGAATCTGAGCGTGCAAAAAATTCAAGACAACACTTTTTGGGAGAAATGTCTCAGTGGTTTTGTCCGTACACTGGAAGTCAATAGGGGTCAGTGTTGTTTGGTTACCACCGTTTGTCAAAATATATTTTCTTGTGTTCTGCAGAAGTTAGAAAGTCTTGAAAGTGACGTGAGCATGAATTAATGATTCGATTCAATTTTTTCTCACAATACGTTTGTGTAGGTTGAGCCAGACGGGACTTACGTGAAGCCTCCCAGTGATAAGCTCACATACGGCACCATGGTGTTTATTCGCTCGATGATAGTGGGGGAGTCTGCACAGGCTCTCTCCAAATCCTGCACCATTGCCATCCGCTACAGCTCAGTCCGTCATCAGTCTGAACTACGCCCAGGGTGAGCTCACATATACAAGCTTTTTCGTTTGTTTGCTTCTACACTTTATTTTGATTGCATTAAGGAAAATCGTATCTGTGTTTTATTCTTAGAGAACCAGAGCCACAGATATTGGACTATCAGACCCAGCAGTATAAACTCTTTCCTCTTCTTGCCACTGCATACGCTTTCCACTTTGTGGGCCAGTACATGAATACGACATACCACCGCATCACCGGCGACATTAACGAGGGGGATTTTAGCGGGATGCCAGAGGTACATTTCGACCCCACTTCAAGTCTTATGTTCAAGATCTATTATCTCTATATATCATGATTTCTCTGTTTTTTGCAGCTACATGCATTATCTGCAGGTCTGAAGGCTTTTACGACCTGGGTAACGAATGCAGGCATTGAAGTGTGTCGCATGGCATGCGGCGGTCACGGTTACTCTCGCTGCAGCAGTTTACCTGACATTTACGCCACTTTTACACCCACCTGCACCTATGAGGGAGAGAATACTGTCATGATGTTGCAGACAGCCAGGTATAAATGTCCTCTTAATAGTGGTATACTGTTTATCCAGTGCATTCAAAAGTCACTTTTATCTAGGTGTACATTTGAAAGCAACAGTAGAGTTAATCACAAATGTTAAAAGATGTTTTCCATTTCTGTCGATAAGGTACTTAGTGAAGAGTTATAAGCATGCCCGGGCAGGACAGCAGTTGAACGGCATCATGTCTTACCTGAATGAACCTCAGCACACGATACAGGCTCAATCTGTGTCATCACGTCCCGTTGTGGTCAATATTAATGATTTGGCCAGCCTGTTGGAGGCCTACAAACGTAGAGCTGCCAAGTAAGTGTTTGCCAAAACCACGATTCATAGATTATGTTGTATATGCCACGAGTATGTGATTATTAAAGGGATAGTTAGTCAAAAATGAAAATGTATTATTTTGTATAACTTTAAATCTTGTGAAAATCACAGAAGAGAAATTGGGATCAAAGTTCGCTGGTTTCCTCGCATTTGAGGAATGAGGACAAAAGCTTTGGAACTACAAACGGTTGCAAAAACAACAAACCAGCTAACAATTTATTCGTTTTTTGTATGTTTGTTTTAGGTATTCTTAT